>NC_089815.1:13602714-13915214 GCF_029633855.1 Hoplias malabaricus | reverse complement strand
TTACTTTTGCAATCTATTATGAAGCATAAAAACACTTTCGGGCTTGCTTGCAATGAGCACCAGAAAGACAGTTTTATTAACTGAACTGCACTCAGTATTCAAGACTGTCAAAGAACAACTTGTTTTCAGCAAACTGCATCTTTGCTTTTACAATCCATTATGAAGCATAAAAACACTTTCGGGCTTGCTTGCAATGAGCACCAGAAAGACAGTTTTATTAACTGAACTGCACTCAGTATTCAAGACTGTCAAAGAACAACTTGTTTTCAGCAAACTGCATCTTTGCTTTTACAATCCATCATGAAGCATAAAAACACTTTCGGGTTTGCTTGCAATGAAAGGCAGAAAGAGTTTTATTAGCTGAACTGCGCTCCATAAGAAAGACTATCAAAGAACAGCTTGCTTTCAGCAGACTGCATCTTTACTTTTGCAATCTATTATGAAGCATAAAAACACTTTCGGGCTTGCTTGCAATGAGCACCAGAAAGACAGTTTTATTAACTGAACTGCACTCAGTATTCAAGACTGTCAAAGAACAACTTGTTTTCAGCAAACTGCATCTTTGCTTTTACAATCCATTATGAAGCATAAAAACACTTTCGGGCTTGCTTGCAATGAAAGGCAGAAAGAGTTTTATTAGCTGAACTGCTCTCCATAAGAAAGACTATCAAAGAACAGCTTGCTTTCAGCAGACTGCATCTTTGCTTTTACAATCTATTATGAAGCATAAAAACACTTTCGGGCTTGCTTGCAATGAAAGGCAGAAAGAGTTTTATTAGCTGAACTGCGCTCCATAAGAAAGACTATCAAAGAACAGCTTGCTTTCAGCAGACTGCATATTTGTTTTTACTAACAAGTAGAACACAGAAAAACACTTTCTGACTTCTTTGCAATGAGCACCAGAAAGACAGTTTTATCAACTGAACTGCACTCAGTATTCAAGACTGTCAAAGAACAACTTGTTTTCAGCAAACTGCATCTTTGCTTTTACAATCCATTATGAAGCATAAAAACACTTTCGGGCTTGCTTGCAATGAGCACCAGAAAGACAGTTTTATTAACTGAACTGCACTCAGTATTCAAGACTGTCAAAGAACAACTTGTTTTCAGCAAACTGCATCTTTGCTTTTACAATCCATTATGAAGCATAAAAACACTTTCGGGCTTGCTTGCAATGAAAGGCAGAAAGAGTTTTATTAGCTGAACTGCGCTCCATAAGAAAGACTATCAAAGAACAGCTTGCTTTCAGCAGACTGGATCTTTACTTTTGCAATCTATTAGGAAGCATAAAAACACTTTCGGGCTTGCTTGCAATGAGCACCAGAAAGACAGTTTTATTAACTGAACTGCACTCAGTATTCAAGACTGTCAAAGAACAACTTGTTTTCAGCAAACTGCATCTTTGCTTTTACAATCCATTATGAAGCATAAAAACACTTTCGGGCTTGCTTGCAATGAAAGGCAGAAAGAGTTTTATTAGCTGAACTGCGCTCCATAAGAAAGACTATCAAAGAACAGCTTGCTTTCAGCAGACTGCATCTTTGCTTTTACAATCTATTATGAAGCATAAAAACACTTTCGGGCTTGCTTGCAATGAAAGGCAGAAAGACAGTTTTATTAGCTGAACTGCGCTCCATAAGAAAGACTATCAAAGAACAGCTTGCTTTCAGCAGACTGCATATTTGTTTTTACTAACAAGTAGAACACAGAAAAACACTTTCTGGCTTCTTTGCAATGAGCACCAGAAAGACAGTTTTATTAACTGAACTGCACTCAGTATTCAAGACTGTCAAAGAACAACTTGTTTTCAGCAGACTGCATCTTTGCTTTTACAATCCATTATGAAGCATAAAAACACTTTCGGGCTTGCTTGCAATGAAAGGCAGAAAGAGTTTTATTAGCTGAACTGCGCTCCATAAGAAAGACTATCAAGGAACAGCTTGCTTTCAGCAGACTGCATATTTGTTTATACTAACAAGTAGAACACAGAAAAACACTTTCTGGCTTGATTGCAATAAGCACCAGAAAGATAGTTTTATTAACTGAACTGCACTCAGTATTCAAGACTGTCAAAGAACAACTTGTTTTCAGCAAACTGCATCTTTGCTTTTGCAATCTATTATGAAGCATAAAAACACTTTCGGGCTTGCTTGCAATGAGCACCAGAAAGACAGTTTTATTAACTGAACTGCACTCAGTATTCAAGACTGTCAAAGAACAACTTGTTTTCAGCAAACTGCATCTTTGCTTTTGCAATCTATTATGAAGCATAAAAACACGTTCGGGCTTGCTTGCAATGAGCACCAGAAAGACAGTTTTATTAACTGAACTGCACTCAGTATTCAAGACTGTCAAAGAACAACTTGTTTTCAGCAAACTGCATCTTTGCTTTTACAATCCATTATGAAGCATAAAAACACTTTCGGGCTTGCTTGCAATGAAAGGCAGAAAGAGTTTTATTAGCTGAACTGCGCTCCATAAGAAAGACTATCAAAGAACAGCTTGCTTTCAGCAGACTGCATCTTTACTTTTGCAATCTATTATGAAGCATAAAAACACTTTCGGGCTTGCTTGCAATGAGCACCAGAAAGACAGTTTTATTAACTGAACTGCACTCAGTATTCAAGACTGTCAAAGAACAACTTGTTTTCAGCAAACTGCATCTTTGCTTTTACAATCCATTATGAAGCATAAAAACACTTTCGGGCTTGCTTGCAATGAAGGGCAGAAAGAGTTTTATTAGCTGAACTGCGCTCCATAAGAAAGACTATCAAAGAACAGCTTGCTTTCAGCAGACTGCATATTTGTTTATACTAACAAGTAGAACACAGAAAAACACCTTCTGGCTTCTTTGCAATGAGCACCAGAAAGACAGTTTTATTAACTGAACTGCACTCAGTATTTAAGCAGAAAGAGTTTTATTAGCTGAACTGCGCTCCATAAGAAAGACTATCAAAGAACAGCTTGCTTTCAGCAGACTGCATCTTTACTTTTGCAATCTATTATGAAGCATAAAAACACTTTCGGGCTTGCTTGCAATGAGCACCAGAAAGACAGTTTTATTAACTGAACTGCACTCAGTATTCAAGACTGTCAAAGAACAACTTGTTTTCAGCAAACTGCATCTTTGCTTTTACAATCCATTATGAAGCATAAAAACACTTTCGGGCTTGCTTGCAATGAAAGGCAGAAAGAGTTTTATTAGCTGAACTGCGCTCCATAAGAAAGACTATCAAAGAACAGCTTGCTTTCAGCAGACTGCATCTTTACTTTTGCAATCTATTATGAAGCATAAAAACACTTTCGGGCTTGCTTGCAATGAAAGGCAGAAAGAGTTTTATTAGCTGAACTGCGCTCCATAAGAAAGACTATCAAGGAACAGCTTGCTTTCAGCAGACTGCATATTTGTTTATACTAACAAGTAGAACACAGAAAAACACTTTCTGGCTTCTTTGCAATGAGCACCAGAAAGACAGTTTTATTAACTGAACTGCACTCAGTATTCAAGACTGTCAAAGAACAACTTGTTTTCAGCAAACTGCATCTTTGCTTTTACAATCCATTATGAAGCATAAAAACACTTTCGGGCTTGCTTGCAATGAAAGGCAGAAAGAGTTTTATTAGCTGAACTGCGCTCCATAAGAAAGACTATCAAAGAACAGCTTGCTTTCAGCAGACTGCATATTTGTTTTTACTAACAAGTAGAACACAGAAAAACACTTTCTGGCTTGTTTGCAATGAGCACCAGAAAGACAGTTTTATTAACTGAACTGCACTCAGTATTCAAGACTGTCAAAGAACAACTTGTTTTCAGCAAACTGCATCTTTGCTTTTACAATCCATTATGAAGCACAAAAACACTTTCGGGCTTGCTTGCAATGAAAGGCAGAAAGAGTTTTATTAGCTGAACTGTGCTCCATAAGAAAGACTATCAAAGAACAGCTTGCTTTCAGCAGACTGCATCTTTACTTTTGCAATCTATTATGAAGCATAAAAACACTTTCGGGCTTGCTTGCAATGAAAGGCAGAAAGAGTTTTATTAGCTGAACTGCGCTCCATAAGAAAGACTATCAAGGAACAGCTTGCTTTCAGCAAACTGCATATTTGTTTATACTAACAAGTAGAACACAGAAAAACACTTTCTGGCTCGCTTGCAATGAGCACCAGAAAGACAGTTTTATTAACTGAACTGCACTCAGTATTCAAGACTGTCAAAGAACAACTTGTTTTCAGCAAACTGCATCTTTGCTTTTACAATCCATTATGAAGCATAAAAACACTTTCGGGCTTGCTTGCAATGAAAGGCAGAAAGAGTTTTATTAGCTGAACTGCGCTCCATAAGAAAGACTATCAAAGAACAGCTTGCTTTCAGCAGACTGCATCTTTGCTTTTACAATCTATTATGAAGCATAAAAACACTTTCGGGCTTGCTTGCAATGAAAGGCAGAAAGAGTTTTATTAGCTGAACTGCGCTCCATAAGAAAGACTATCAAAGAACAGCTTGCTTTCAGTAGACTGCATATTTGTTTTTACTAACAAGTAGAACACAGAAAAACACTTTCTGGCTTCTTTGCAATGAGCACCAGAAAGACAGTTTTATTAACTGAACTGCACTCAGTATTCAAGACTGTCAAAGAACAACTTGTTTTCAGCAGACTGCATCTTTGCTTTTACAATCCATTATGAAGCATAAAAACACTTTCGGGCTGGCTTGCAATGAAAGGCAGAAAGAGTTTTATTAGCTGAACTGCGCTCCATAAGAAAGACTATCAAGGAACAGCTTGCTTTCAGCAGACTGCATATTTGTTTATACTAACAAGTAGAACACAGAAAAACACTTTCTGGCTTGTTTGCAATAAGCACCAGAAAGATAGTTTTATTAACTGAACTGCACTCAGTATTCAAGACTGTCAAAGAACAACTTGTTTTCAGCAAACTGCATCTTTGCTTTTGCAATCTATTATGAAGCATAAAAACACTTTCGGGCTTGCTTGCAATGAGCACCAGAAAGACAGTTTTATTAACTGAACTGCACTCAGTATTCAAGACTGTCAAAGAACAACTTGTTTTCAGCAAACTGCATCTTTGCTTTTACAATCCATTATGAAGCATAAAAACACTTTCGGGCTTGCTTGCAATGAAAGGCAGAAAGAGTTTTATTAGCTGAACTGCGCTCCATAAGAAAGACTATCAAAGAACAGCTTGCTTTCAGCAGACTGCATCTTTACTTTTGCAATCTATTATGAAGCATAAAAACACTTTCGGGCTTGCTTGCAATGAGCACCAGAAAGACAGTTTTATTAACTGAACTGCACTCAGTATTCAAGACTGTCAAAGAACAACTTGTTTTCAGCAAACTGCATCTTTGCTTTTACAATCCATTATGAAGCATAAAAACACTTTCGGGCTTGCTTGCAATGAGCACCAGAAAGACAGTTTTATTAACTGAACTGCACTCAGTATTCAAGACTGTCAAAGAACAACTTGTTTTCAGCAAACTGCATCTTTGCTTTTACAATCCATTATGAAGCATAAAAACACTTTCGGGTTTGCTTGCAATGAAAGGCAGAAAGAGTTTTATTAGCTGAACTGCGCTCCATAAGAAAGACTATCAAAGAACAGCTTACTTTCAGCAGACTGCATCTTTACTTTTGCAATCTATTATGAAGCATAAAAACACTTTCGGGCTTGCTTGCAATGAGCACCAGAAAGACAGTTTTATTAACTGAACTGCACTCAGTATTCAAGACTGTCAAAGAACAACTTGTTTTCAGCAAACTGCATCTTTGCTTTTACAATCCATTATGAAGCATAAAAACACTTTCGGGCTTGCTTGCAATGAAAGGCAGAAAGAGTTTTATTAGCTGAACTGCGCTCCATAAGAAAGACTATCAAAGAACAGCTTGCTTTCAGCAGACTGCATATTTGTTTATACTAACAAGTAGAACACAGAAAAACACTTTCTGGCTTGTTTGCAATGAGCACCAGAAAGACAGTTTTATTAACTGAACTGCACTCAGTATTCAAGACTGTCAAAGAACAACTTGTTTTCAGCAAACTGCATCTTTGCTTTTACAATCCATTATGAAGCACAAAAACACTTTCGGGCTTGCTTGCAATGAAAGGCAGAAAGAGTTTTATTAGCTGAACTGTGCTCCATAAGAAAGACTATCAAAGAACAGCTTGCTTTCAGCAGACTGCATCTTTACTTTTGCAATCTATTATGAAGCATAAAAACACTTTCGGGCTTGCTTGCAATGAAAGGTAGAAAGAGTTTTATTAGCTGAACTGCGCTCCATAAGAAAGACTATCAAGGAACAGCTTGCTTTCAGCAAACTGCATATTTGTTTATACTAACAAGTAGAACACAGAAAAACACTTTCTGGCTTCTTTGCAATGAGCACCAGAAAGACAGTTTTATTAACTGAACTGCACTCAGTATTCAAGACTGTCAAAGAACAACTTGTTTTCAGCAAACTGCATCTTTGCTTTTACAATCCATTATGAAGCATAAAAACACTTTCGGGCTTGCTTGCAATGAAAGGCAGAAAGAGTTTTATTAGCTGAACTGCGCTCCATAAGAAAGACTATCAAAGAACAGCTTGCTTTCAGCAGACTGCATCTTTGCTTTTACAATCTATTATGAAGCATAAAAACACTTTCGGGCTTGCTTGCAATGAAAGGCAGAAAGAGTTTTATTAGCTGAACTGCGCTCCATAAGAAAGACTATCAAAGAACAGCTTGCTTTCAGTAGACTGCATATTTGTTTTTACTAACAAGTAGAACACAGAAAAACACTTTCTGGCTTCTTTGCAATGAGCACCAGAAAGACAGTTTTATTAACTGAACTGCACTCAGTATTCAAGACTGTCAAAGAACAACTTGTTTTCAGCAGACTGCATCTTTGCTTTTACAATCCATTATGAAGCATAAAAACACTTTCGGGCTGGCTTGCAATGAAAGGCAGAAAGAGTTTTATTAGCTGAACTGCGCTCCATAAGAAAGACTATCAAGGAACAGCTTGCTTTCAGCAGACTGCATATTTGTTTATACTAACAAGTAGAACACAGAAAAACACTTTCTGGCTTGTTTGCAATAAGCACCAGAAAGATAGTTTTATTAACTGAACTGCACTCAGTATTCAAGACTGTCAAAGAACAACTTGTTTTCAGCAAACTGCATCTTTGCTTTTGCAATCTATTATGAAGCATAAAAACACTTTCGGGCTTGCTTGCAATGAGCACCAGAAAGACAGTTTTATTAACTGAACTGCACTCAGTATTCAAGACTGTCAAAGAACAACTTGTTTTCAGCAAACTGCATCTTTGCTTTTACAATCCATTATGAAGCATAAAAACACTTTCGGGCTTGCTTGCAATGAAAGGCAGAAAGAGTTTTATTAGCTGAACTGCGCTCCATAAGAAAGACTATCAAAGAACAGCTTGCTTTCAGCAGACTGCATCTTTACTTTTGCAATCTATTATGAAGCATAAAAACACTTTCGGGCTTGCTTGCAATGAGCACCAGAAAGACAGTTTTATTAACTGAACTGCACTCAGTATTCAAGACTGTCAAAGAACAACTTGTTTTCAGCAAACTTCATCTTTGCTTTTACAATCCATTATGAAGCATAAAAACACTTTCGGGCTTGCTTGCAATGAAAGGCAGAAAGAGTTTTATTAGCTGAACTGCGCTCCATAAGAAAGACTATCAAAGAACAGCTTGCTTTCAGCAGACTGCATCTTTACTTTTGCAATCTATTATGAAGCATAAAAACACTTTCGGGCTTGCTTGCAATGAGCACCAGAAAGACAGTTTTATTAACTGAACTGCACTCAGTATTCAAGACTGTCAAAGAACAACTTGTTTTCAGCAAACTGCATCTTTGCTTTTACAATCCATTATGAAGCATAAAAACACTTTCGGGCTTGCTTGCAATGAAAGGCAGAAAGAGTTTTATTAGCTGAACTGCGCTCCATAAGAAAGACTATCAAAGAACAGCTTGCTTTCAGCAGACTGCATATTTGTTTATACTAACAAGTAGAACACAGAAAAACACTTTCTGGCTTCTTTGCAATGAGCACCAGAAAGACAGTTTTATTAACTGAACTGCACTCAGTATTCAAGACTGTCAAAGAACAACTTGTTTTCAGCAAACTGCATCTTTGCTTTTACAATCCATTATGAAGCATAAAAACACTTTCGGGCTTGCTTGCAATGAAAGGCAGAAAGAGTTTTATTAGCTGAACTGCGCTCCATAAGAAAGACTATCAAAGAACAGCTTGCTTTCAGCAGACTGCATATTTGTTTATACTAACAAGTAGAACACAGAAAAACACTTTCTGGCTTCTTTGCAATGAGCACCAGAAAGACAGTTTTATTAACTGAACTGCACTCAGTATTCAAGACTGTCAAAGAACAACTTGTTTTCAGCAAACTGCATCTTTGCTTTTACAATCCATTATGAAGCATAAAAACACTTTCGGGCTTGCTTGCAATGAAAGGCAGAAAGAGTTTTATTAGCTGAACTGCGCTCCATAAGAAAGACTATCAAAGAACAGCTTGCTTTCAGCAGACTGCATCTTTGCTTTTACAATCTATTATGAAGCATAAAAACACTTTCGGGCTTGCTTGCAATGAAAGGCAGAAAGAGTTTTATTAGCTGAACTGCGCTCCATAAGAAAGACTATCAAAGAACAGCTTGCTTTCAGCAGACTGCATATTTGTTTTTACTAACAAGTAGAACACAGAAAAACACTTTCTGGCTTCTTTGCAATGAGCACCAGAAAGACAGTTTTATTAACTGAACTGCACTCAGTATTCAAGCAGAAAGAGTTTTATTAGCTAAACTGCGCTCCATAAGAAAGACTATCAAAGAACAGCTTGCTTTCAGCAGACTGCATCTTTACTTTTGCAATCTATTATGAAGCATAAAAACACTTTCGGGCTTGCTTGCAATGAGCACCAGAAAGACAGTTTTATTAACTGAACTGCACTCAGTATTCAAGACTGTCAAAGAACAACTTGTTTTCAGCAAACTGCATCTTTGCTTTTACAATCCATTATGAAGCATAAAAACACTTTCGGGCTTGCTTGCAATGAAAGGCAGAAAGAGTTTTATTAGCTGAACTGCGCTCCATAAGAAAGACTATCAAAGAACAGCTTGCTTTCAGCAGACTGCATATTTGCTTTCACTAACAAGTAGAACACAGAAAAACACTTTCTGGCTTCTTTGCAATGAACACCAGAAAGACAGTTTTATTAACTGAACTGCACTCAGTATTCAAGACTGTCAAAGAACAACTTGTTTTCAGCAGACTGCATCTTTGCTTTTACAATCCATTATGAAGCATAAAAAAACTTTCGGGCTTGCTTGCAATGAAAGGCAGAAAGAGTTTTATTAGCTGAACTGCGCTCCATAAGAAAGACTATCAAGGAACAGCTTGCTTTCAGCAGACTGCATATTTGTTTATACTAACAAGTAGAACACAGAAAAACACTTTCTGGCTTGTTTGCAATGAGCACCAGAAAGACAGTTTTATTAACTGAACTGCACTCAGTATTCAAGACTGTCAAAGAACAACTTGTTTTCAGCAAACTGCATCTTTGCTTTTACAATCCATTATGAAGCATAAAAACACTTTCGGGCTTGCTTGCAATGAAAGGCAGAAAGAGTTTTATTAGCTGAACTGCGCTCCATAAGAAAGACTATCAAGGAACAGCTTGCTTTCAGCAGACTGCATCTTTACTTTTGCAATCTATTATGAAGCATAAAAACACTTTCGGGCTTGCTTGCAATGAAAGGCAGAAAGAGTTTTATTAGCTGAACTGCGCTCCATAAGAAAGACTATCAAGGAACAGCTTGCTTTCAGCAGACTGCATATTTGTTTATACTAACAAGTAGAACACAGAAAAACACTTTCTGGCTTGTTTGCAATAAGCACCAGAAAGATAGTTTTATTAACTGAACTGCACTCAGTATTCAAGACTGTCAAAGAACAACTTGTTTTCAGCAAACTGCATCTTTGCTTTTGTAATCTATTATGAAGCATAAAAACACTTTCGGGCTTGCTTGCAATGAGCACCAGAAAGACAGTTTTATTAACTGAACTGCACTCAGTATTCAAGACTGTCAAAGAACAACTTGTTTTCAGCAAACTGCATCTTTGCTTTTACAATCCATTATGAAGCATAAAAACACTTTCGGGCTTGCTTGCAATGAAAGGCAGAAAGAGTTTTATTAGCTGAACTGCGCTCCATAAGAAAGACTATCAAAGAACAGCTTGCTGTCAGCAGACTGCATCTTTACTTTTGCAATCTATTATGAAGCATAAAAACACTTTCGGGCTTGCTTGCAATGAGCACCAGAAAGACAGTTTTATTAACTGAACTGCACTCAGTATTCAAGACTGTCAAAGAACAACTTGTTTTCAGCAAACTGCATCTATGCTTTTACAATCCATTATGAAGCATAAAAACACTTTCGGGCTTGCTTGCAATGAAAGGCAGAAAGAGTTTTATTAGCTGAACTGCGCTCCATAAGAAAGACTATCAAAGAACAGCTTGCTTTCAGCAGACTGCATCTTTACTTTTGCAATCTATTATGAAGCATAAAAACACTTTCGGGCTTGCTTGCAATGAGCACCAGAAAGACAGTTTTATTAACTGAACTGCACTCAGTATTCAAGACTGTCAAAGAACAACTTGTTTTCAGCAAACTGCATCTTTGCTTTTACAATCCATTATGAAGCATAAAAACACTTTCGGGCTTGCTTGCAATGAAAGGCAGAAAGAGTTTTATTAGCTGAACTGCGCTCCATAAGAAAGACTATCAAAGAACAGCTTGCTTTCAGCAGACTGCATATTTGTTTATACTAACAAGTAGAACACAGAAAAACACTTTCTGGCTTCTTTGCAATGAGCACCAGAAAGACAGTTTTATTAACTGAACTGCACTCAGTATTCAAGACTGTCAAAGAACAACTTGTTTTCTGCAAACTGCATCTTTGCTTTTACAATCCATTATGAAGCATAAAAACACTTTCGGGCTTGCTTGCAATGAAAGGCAGAAAGAGTTTTATTAGCTGAACTGCGCTCCATAAGAAAGACTATCAAAGAACAGCTTGCTTTCAGCAGACTGCATATTTGTTTTTACTAACAAGTAGAACACAGAAAAACACTTTCTGGCTTCTTTGCAATGAGCACCAGAAAGACAGTTTTATTAACTGAACTGCACTCAGTATTCAAGACTGTCAAAGAACAACTTGTTTTCAGCAAACTGCATCTTTGCTTTTACAATCCATTATGAAGCATAAAAACACTTTCGGGCTTGCTTGCAATGAAAGGCAGAAAGAGTTTTATTAGCTGAACTGCGCTCCATAAGAAAGACTATCAAAGAACAGCTTGCTGTCAGCAGACTGCATCTTTACTTTTGCAATCTATTATGAAGCATAAAAACACTTTCGGGCTTGCTTGCAATGAGCACCAGAAAGACAGTTTTATTAACTGAACTGCACTCAGTATTCAAGACTGTCAAAGAACAACTTGTTTTCAGCAAACTGCATCTTTGCTTTTACAATCCATTATGAAGCATAAAAACACTTTCGGGCTTGCTTGCAATGAAAGGCAGAAAGAGTTTTATTAGCTGAACTGCGCTCCATAAGAAAGACTATCAAAGAACAGCTTGCTTTCAGCAGACTGCATCTTTACTTTTGCAATCTATTATGAAGCATAAAAACACTTTCGGGCTTGCTTGCAATGAGCACCAGAAAGACAGTTTTATTAACTGAACTGCACTCAGTATTCAAGACTGTCAAAGAACAACTTGTTTTCAGCAAACTGCATCTTTGCTTTTACAATCCATTATGAAGCATAAAAACACTTTCGGGCTTGCTTGCAATGAAAGGCAGAAAGAGTTTTATTAGCTGAACTGCGCTCCATAAGAAAGACTATCAAAGAACAGCTTGCTTTCAGCAGACTGCATATTTGTTTTTACTAACAAGTAGAACACAGAAAAACACTTTTTGGCTTCTTTGCAATGAGCACCAGAAAGACAGTTTTATTAACTGAACTGCACTCAGTATTCAAGACTGTCAAAGAACAACTTGTTTTCTGCAAACTGCATCTTTGCTTTTACAATCCATTATGAAGCATAAAAACACTTTCGGGCTTGCTTGCAATGAAAGGCAGAAAGAGTTTTATTAGCTGAACTGCGCTCCATAAGAAAGACTATCAAGGAACAGCTTGCTTTCAGCAGACTGCATATTTGTTTATACTAACAAGTAGAACACAGAAAAACACTTTCTGGCTTGTTTGCAATGAGCACCAGAAAGACAGTTTTATTAACTGAACTGCACTCAGTATTCAAGACTGTCAAAGAACAACTTGTTTTCAGCAAACTGCATCTTTGCTTTTACAATCCATTATGAAGCATAAAAACACTTTCGGGCTTGCTTGCAATGAAAGGCAGAAAGAGTTTTATTAGCTGAACTGCGCTCCATAAGAAAGACTATCAAGGAACAGCTTGCTTTCAGCAGACTGCATCTTTACTTTTGCAATCTATTATGAAGCATAAAAACACTTTCGGGCTTGCTTGCAATGAAAGGCAGAAAGAGTTTTATTAGCTGAACTGCGCTCCATAAGAAAGACTATCAAGGAACAGCTTGCTTTCAGCAGACTGCATATTTGTTTATACTAACAAGTAGAACACAGAAAAACACTTTCTGGCTTGTTTGCAATAAGCACCAGAAAGATAGTTTTATTAACTGAACTGCACTCAGTATTCAAGACTGTCAAAGAACAACTTGTTTTCAGCAAACTGCATCTTTGCTTTTGTAATCTATTATGAAGCATAAAAACACTTTCGGGCTTGCTTGCAATGAGCACCAGAAAGACAGTTTTATTAACTGAACTGCACTCAGTATTCAAGACTGTCAAAGAACAACTTGTTTTCAGCAAACTGCATCTTTGCTTTTACAATCCATTATGAAGCATAAAAACACTTTCGGGCTTGCTTGCAATGAAAGGCAGAAAGAGTTTTATTAGCTGAACTGCGCTCCATAAGAAAGACTATCAAAGAACAGCTTGCTTTCAGCAGACTGCATCTTTACTTTTGCAATCTATTATGAAGCATAAAAACACTTTCGGGCTTGCTTGCAAAGAGCACCAGAAAGACAGTTTTATTAACTGAACTGCACTCAGTATTCAAGACTGTCAAAGAACAACTTGTTTTCAGCAAACTGCATCTTTGCTTTTACAATCCATTATGAAGCATAAAAACACTTTCGGGCTTGCTTGCAATGAAAGGCAGAAAGAGTTTTATTAGCTGAACTGCGCTCCATAAGAAAGACTATCAAAGAACAGCTTGCTTTCAGCAGACTGCATATTTGTTTATACTAACAAGTAGAACACAGAAAAACACTTTCTGGCTTCTTTGCAATGAGCACCAGAAAGACAGTTTTATTAACTGAACTGCACTCAGTATTCAAGACTGTCAAAGAACAACTTGTTTTCAGCAAACTGCATCTTTGCTTTTACAATCCATTATGAAGCATAAAAACACTTTCGGGCTTGCTTGCAATGAAAGGCAGAAAGAGTTTTATTAGCTGAACTGCGCTCCATAAGAAAGACTATCAAAGAACAGCTTGCTTTCAGCAGACTGCATCTTTGCTTTTACAATCTATTATGAAGCATAAAAACACTTTCGGGCTTGCTTGCAATGAAAGGCAGAAAGAGTTTTATTAGCTGAACTGCGCTCCATAAGAAAGACTATCAAAGAACAGCTTGCTTTCAGCAGACTGCATATTTGTTTTTACTAACAAGTAGAACACAGAAAAACACTTTCTGGCTTCTTTGCAATGAGCACCAGAAAGACAGTTTTATTAACTGAACTGCACTCAGTATTCAAGACTGTCAAAGAACAACTTGTTTTCAGCAGACTGCATCTTTGCTTTTACAATCCATTATGAAGCATAAAAACACTTTCGGGCTTGCTTGCAATGAAAGGCAGAAAGAGTTTTATTAGCTGAACTGCGCTCCATGAGAAAGACTATCAAGGAACAGCTTGCTTTCAGCAGACTGCATATTTGTTTATACTAACAAGTAGAACACAGAAAAACACTTTCTGGCTTGTTTGCAATAAGCACCAGAAAGATAGTTTTATTAACTGAACTGCACTCAGTATTCAAGACTGTCAAAGAACAACTTGTTTTCAGCAAACTGCATCTTTGCTTTTGCAATCTATTATTTAGCATAAAAACACTTTCGGGCTTGCTTGCAATGAGCACCAGAAAGACAGTTTTATTAACTGAACTGCACTCAGTATTCAAGACTGTCAAAGAACAACTTGTTTTCAGCAAACTGCATCTTTGCTTTTGCAATCTATTACGAAGCATAAAAACACTTTCGGGCTTGCTTGCAATGAGCACCAGAAAGACAGTTTTATTAACTGAACTGCACTCAGTATTCAAGACTGTCAAAGAACAACTTGTTTTCAGCAAACTGCATCTTTGCTTTTACAATCCATTATGAAGCATAAAAACACTTTCGGGTTTGCTTGCAATGAAAGGCAGAAAGAGTTTTATTAGCTGAACTGCGCTCCATAAGAAAGACTATCAAAGAACAGCTTGCTTTCAGCAGACTGCATCTTTACTTTTGCAATCTATTATGAAGCATAAAAACACTTTCGGGCTTGCTTGCAATGAGCACCAGAAAGACAGTTTTATTAACTGAACTGCACTCAGTATTCAAGACTGTCAAAAAACAACTTGCTTTCAGCAAACTGCATCTTTGCTTTTACAATCCATTATGAAGCATAAAAACACTTTCGGGCTTGCTTGCAATGAAAGGCAGAAAGAGTTTTATTAGCTGAACTGCGCTCCATAAGAAAGACTATCAAAGAACAGCTTGCTTTCAGCAGACTGCATCTTTACTTTTGCAATCTATTATGAAGCATAAAAACACTTTCGGGCTTGCTTGCAATGAGCACCAGAAAGACAGTTTTATTAACTGAACTGCACTCAGTATTCAAGACTGTCAAAGAACAACTTGTTTTCAGCAAACTGCATCTTTGCTTTTACAATCCATTATGAAGCATAAAAACACTTTCGGGCTTGCTTGCAATGAAAGGCAGAAAGAGTTTTATTAGCTGAACTGCGCTCCATAAGAAAGACTATCAAAGAACAGCTTGCTTTCAGCAGACTGCATATTTGTTTATACTAACAAGTAGAACACAGAAAAACACTTTCTGGCTTCTTTGCAATGAGCACCAGAAAGACAGTTTTATTAACTGAACTGCACTCAGTATTCAAGACTGTCAAAGAACAACTTGTTTTCAGCAAACTGCATCTTTGCTTTTACAATCCATTATGAAGCATAAAAACACTTTCGGGCTTGCTTGCAATGAAAGGCAGAAAGAGTTTTATTAGCTGAACTGCGCTCCATAAGAAAGACTATCAAGGAACAGCTTGCTTTCAGCAGACTGCATCTTTACTTTTGCAATCTATTATGAAGCATAAAAACACTTTCGGGCTTGCTTGCAATGAAAGGCAGAAAGAGTTTTATTAGCTGAACTGCGCTCCATAAGAAAGACTATCAAGGAACAGCTTGCTTTCAGCAGACTGCATATTTGTTTATACTAACAAGTAGAACACAGAAAAACACTTTCTGGCTTGTTTGCAATAAGCACCAGAAAGATAGTTTTATTAACTGAACTGCACTCAGTATTCAAGACTGTCAAAGAACAACTTGTTTTCAGCAAACTGCATCTTTGCTTTTGTAATCTATTATGAAGCATAAAAACACTTTCGGGCTTGCTTGCAATGAGCACCAGAAAGACAGTTTTATTAACTGAACTGCACTCAGTATTCAAGACTGTCAAAGAACAACTTGTTTTCAGCAAACTGCATCTTTGCTTTTACAATCCATTATGAAGCATAAAAACACTTTCGGGCTTGCTTGCAATGAAAGGCAGAAAGAGTTTTATTAGCTGAACTGCGCTCCATAAGAAAGACTATCAAAGAACAGCTTGCTTTCAGCAGACTGCATCTTTACTTTTGCAATCTATTATGAAGCATAAAAACACTTTCGGGCTTGCTTGCAATGAGCACCAGAAAGACAGTTTTATTAACTGAACTGCACTCAGTATTCAAGACTGTCAAAGAACAACTTGTTTTCAGCAAACTTCATCTTTGCTTTTACAATCCATTATGAAGCATAAAAACACTTTCGGGCTTGCTTGCAATGAAAGGCAGAAAGAGTTTTATTAGCTGAACTGCGCTCCATAAGAAAGACTATCAAAGAACAGCTTGCTTTCAGCAGACTGCATCTTTACTTTTGCAATCTATTATGAAGCACAAAAACACTTTCGGGCTTGCTTGCAATGAGCACCAGAAAGACAGTTTTATTAACTGAACTGCACTCAGTATTCAAGACTGTCAAAGAACAACTTGTTTTCAGCAAACTGCATCTTTGCTTTTACAATCCATTATGAAGCATAAAAACACTTTCGGGCTTGCTTGCAATGAAAGGCAGAAAGAGTTTTATTAGCTGAACTGCGCTCCATAAGAAAGACTATCAAAGAACAGCTTGCTTTCAGCAGACTGCATATTTGTTTATACTAACAAGTAGAACACAGAAAAACACTTTCTGGCTTCTTTGCAATGAGCACCAGAAAGACAGTTTTATTAACTGAACTGCACTCAGTATTCAAGACTGTCAAAGAACAACTTGTTTTCAGCAAACTGCATCTTTGCTTTTACAATCCATTATGAAGCATAAAAACACTTTCGGGCTTGCTTGCAATGAAAGGCAGAAAGAGTTTTATTAGCTGAACTGCGCTCCATAAGAAAGACTATCAAAGAACAGCTTGCTTTCAGCAGACTGCATCTTTGCTTTTACAATCTATTATGAAGCATAAAAACACTTTCGGGCTTGCTTGCAATGAAAGGCAGAAAGAGTTTTATTAGCTGAACTGCGCTCCATAAGAAAGACTATCAAAGAACAGCTTGCTTTCAGCAGACTGCATATTTGTTTTTACTAACAAGTAGAACACAGAAAAACACTTTCTGGCTTCTTTGCAATGAGCACCAGAAAGACAGTTTTATTAACTGAACTGCACTCAGTATTCAAGACTGTCAAAGAACAACTTGTTTTCAGCAGACTGCATCTTTGCTTTTACAATCCATTATGAAGCATAAAAACACTTTCGGGCTTGCTTGCAATGAAAGGCAGAAAGAGTTTTATTAGCTGAACTGCGCTCCATAAGAAAGACTATCAAGGAACAGCTTGCTTTCAGCAGACTGCATATTTGTTTATACTAACAAGTAGAACACAGAAAAACACTTTCTGGCTTGTTTGCAATAAGCACCAGAATGATAGTTTTATTAACTGAACTGCACTCAGTATTCAAGACTGTCAAAGAACAACTTGTTTTCAGCAAACTGCATCTTTGCTTTTGCAATCTATTATGAAGCATAAAAACACTTTCGGGCTTGCTTGCAATGAGCACCAGAAAGACAGTTTTATTAACTGAACTGCACTCAGTATTCAAGACTGTCAAAGAACAACTTGTTTTCAGCAAACTGCATCTTTGCTTTTACAATCCATTATGAAGCATAAAGACACTTTCGGGCTTGCTTGCAATGAAAGGCAGAAAGAGTTTTATTAGCTGAACTGCGCTCCATAAGAAAGACTATCAAGGAACAGCTTGCTTTCAGCAGACTGCATATTTGTTTATACAAACAAGTAGAACACATAAAAACACTTTCTGGCTTGTTTGCAATAAGCACCAGAAAGATAGTTTTATTAACTGAACTGCACTCAGTATTCAAGACTGTCAAAGAACAACTAGTTTTCAGCAAACTGCATCTTTGCTTTTGCAATCTATTATGAAGCATAAAAACACTTTCGGGCTTGCTTGCAATGAGCACCAGAAAGACAGTTTTATTAACTGAACTGCACTCAGTATTCAAGACTGTCAAAGAACAACTTGTTTTCAGCAATCTGCATCTTTGCTTTTACAATCCATTATGAAGCATAAAAACACTTTCGGGCTTGCTTGCAATGAAAGGCAGAAAGAGTTTTATTAGCTGAACTGCGCTCCATAAGAAAGACTATCAAAGAACAGCTTGCTTTCAGCAGACTGCATCTTTACTTTTGCAATCTATTATGAAGCATAAAAACACTTTCGGGCTTGCTTGCAATGAGCACCAGAAAGACAGTTTTATTAACTGAACTGCACTCAGTATTCAAGACTGTCAAAGAACAACTTGTTTTCAGCAAACTGCATGTTCGCTTTTACAATCCATTATGAAGCATAAAAACACTTTCGGGCTTGCTTGCAATGAAAGGCAGAAAGAGTTTTATTAGCTGAACTGCGCTCCATAAGAAAGACTATCAAAGAACAGCTTGCTTTCAGCAGACTGCATATTTGTTTATACTAACAAGTAGAACACATAAAAACACTTTCTGGCTTGTTTGCAATGAGCATCAGAAAGACAGTTTTATTAACTGAACTGCACTCAGTATTCAAGACTGTCAAAGAACAACTTGTTTTCAGCAGACTGCATCTTTGCTTTTACAATCCATTATGAAGCATAAAAACACTTTCAGGCTTGCTTGCAATGAAAGGCAGAAAGAGTTTTATTAGCTGAACTGCGCTCCATAAGAAAGACTATCAAAGAACAGCTTGCTTTCAGCAGACTGCATATTTGTTTATACTAACAAGTAGAACACAGAAAAACACTTTCTGGCTTGTTTGCAATGAGCACCAGAAAGACAGTTTTATTAACTGAACTGCACTCAGTATTCAAGCAGAAAGAGTTTTATTAGCTGAACTGCGCTCCATAAGAAAGACTATCAAAGAACAGCTTGCTTTCAGCAGACTGCATCTTTACTTTTGCAATCTATTATGAAGCATAAAAACACTTTCGGGCTTGCTTGCAATGAGCACCAGAAAGACAGTTTTATTAACTGAACTGCACTCAGTATTCAAGACTGTCAAAGAACAACTTGTTTTCAGCAAACTGCATCTTTGCTTTTACAATCCATTATGAAGCATAAAAACACTTTCGGGCTTGCTTGCAATGAAAGGCAGAAAGAGTTTTATTAGCTGAACTGCGCTCCATAAGAAAGACTATCAAAGAACAGCTTGCTTTCAGCAGACTGCATCTTTACTTTTGCAATCTATTATGAAGCATAAAAACACTTTCGGGCTTGCTTGCAATGAAAGGCAGAAAGAGTTTTATTAGCTGAACTGCGCTCCATAAGAAAGACTATCAAGGAACAGCTTGCTTTCAGCAGACTGCATATTTGTATATACTAACAAGTAGAACACAGAAAAACACTTTCTGGCTTCTTTGCAATGAGCACCAGAAAGACAGTTTTATTAACTGAACTGCACTCAGTATTGAAGACTGTCAAAGAACAACTTGTTTTCAGCAAACTGCATCTTTGCTTTTACAATCCATTATGAAGCATAAAAACACTTTTGGGCTTGCTTGCAATGAAAGGCAGAAAGAGTTTTATTAGCTGAACTGCGCTCCATAAGAAAGACTATCAAAGAACAGCTTGCTTTCAGCAGACTGCATATTTGTTTTTACTAACAAGTAGAACACAGAAAAACACTTTCTGGCTTCTTTGCAATGAGCACCAGAAAGACAGTTTTATTAACTGAACTGCACTCAGTATTCAAGACTGTCAAAGAACAACTTGTTTTCAGCAGACTGCATCTTTGCTTTTACAATCCATTATGAAGCATAAAAACACTTTCGGGCTTGCTTGCAATGAAAGGCAGAAAGAGTTTTATTAGCTGAACTGCGCTCCATAAGAAAGACTATCAAAGAACAGCTTGCTTTCAGCAGACTGCATATTTGTTTATACAAACAAGTAGAACACATAAAAACACTTTCTGGCTTGTTTGCAATAAGCACCAGAAAGATAGTTTTATTAACTGAACTGCACTCAGTATTCAAGACTGTCAAAGAACAACTTGTTTTCAGCAAACTGCATCTTTGCTTTTGCAATCTATTATGAAGCATAAAAACACTTTCGGGCTTGCTTGCAATGAGCACCAGAAAGACAGTTTTATTAACTGAACTGCACTCAGTATTCAAGACTGTCAAAGAACAACTTGTTTTCAGCAATCTGCATCTTTGCTTTTACAATCCATTATGAAGCATAAAAACACTTTCGGGCTTGCTTGCAATGAAAGGCAGAAAGAGTTTTATTAGCTGAACTGCGCTCCATAAGAAAGACTATCAAAGAACAGCTTGCTTTCAGCAGACTGCATCTTTACTTTTGCAATCTATTATGAAGCATAAAAACACTTTCGGGCTTGCTTGCAATGAGCACCAGAAAGACAGTTTTATTAACTGAACTGCACTCAGTATTCAAGACTGTCAAAGAACAACTTGTTTTCAGCAAACTGCATCTTCGCTTTTACAATCCATTATGAAGCATAAAAACACTTTCGGGCTTGCTTGCAATGAAAGGCAGAAAGAGTTTTATTAGCTGAACTGCGCTCCATAAGAAAGACTATCAAAGAACAGCTTGCTTTCAGCAGACTGCATATTTGTTTATACTAACAAGTAGAACACATAAAAACACTTTCTGGCTTGTTTGCAATGAGCATCAGAAAGACAGTTTTATTAACTGAACTGCACTCAGTATTCAAGACTGTCAAAGAACAACTTGTTTTCAGCAGACTGCATCTTTGCTTTTACAATCCATTATGAAGCATAAAAACACTTTCAGGCTTGCTTGCAATGAAAGGCAGAAAGAGTTTTATTAGCTGAACTGCGCTCCATAAGAAAGACTATCAAAGAACAGCTTGCTTTCAGCAGACTGCATATTTGTTTATACTAACAAGTAGAACACAGAAAAACACTTTCTGGCTTGTTTGCAATGAGCACCAGAAAGACAGTTTTATTAACTGAACTGCACTCAGTATTCAAGCAGAAAGAGTTTTATTAGCTGAACTGCGCTCCATAAGAAAGACTATCAAAGAACAGCTTGCTTTCAGCAGACTGCATCTTTACTTTTGCAATCTATTATGAAGCATAAAAACACTTTCGGGCTTGCTTGCAATGAGCACCAGAAAGACAGTTTTATTAACTGAACTGCACTCAGTATTCAAGACTGTCAAAGAACAACTTGTTTTCAGCAAACTGCATCTTTGCTTTTACAATCCATTATGAAGCATAAAAACACTTTCGGGCTTGCTTGCAATGAAAGGCAGAAAGAGTTTTATTAGCTGAACTGCGCTCCATAAGAAAGACTATCAAAGAACAGCTTGTTTTCAGCAGACTGCATCTTTACTTTTGCAATCTATTATGAAGCATAAAAACACTTTCGGGCTTGCTTGCAATGAAAGGCAGAAAGAGTTTTATTAGCTGAACTGCGCTCCATAAGAAAGACTATCAAGGAACAGCTTGCTTTCAGCAGACTGCATATTTGTTTATACTAACAAGTAGAACACAGAAAAACACTTTCTGGCTTCTTTGCAATGAGCACCAGAAAGACAGTTTTATTAACTGAACTGCACTCAGTATTCAAGACTGTCAAAGAACAACTTGTTTTCAGCAAACTGCATCTTTGCTTTTACAATCCATTATGAAGCATAAAAACACTTTCGGGCTTGCTTGCAATGAAAGGCAGAAAGAGTTTTATTAGCTGAACTGCGCTCCATAAGAAAGACTATCAAAAAACAGCTTGCTTTCAGCAGACTGCATATTTGTTTTTACTAACAAGTAGAACACAGAAAAACACTTTCTGGCTTCTTTGCAATGAGCACCAGAAAGACAGTTTTATTAACTGAACTGCACTCAGTATTCAAGACTGTCAAAGAACAACTTGTTTTCAGCAGACTGCATCTTTGCTTTTACAATCCATTATGAAGCATAAAAACACTTTCGGGCTTGCTTGCAATGAAAGGCAGAAAGAGTTTTATTAGCTGAACTGCGCTCCATAAGAAAGACTATCAAGGAACAGCTTGCTTTCAGCAGACTGCATATTTGTTTATACTAACAAGTAGAACACAGAAAAACACTTTCTGGCTTGTTTGCAATAAGCACCAGAAAGATAGTTTTATTAACTGAACTGCACTCAGTATTCAAGACTGTCAAAGAACAACTTGTTTTCAGCAAACTGCATCTTTGCTTTTGTAATCTATTATGAAGCATAAAAACACTTTCGGGCTTGCTTGCAATGAGCACCAGAAAGACAGTTTTATTAACTGAACTGCACTCAGTATTCAAGACTGTCAAAGAACAACTTGTTTTCAGCAAACTGCATCTTTGCTTTTACAATCCATTATGAAGCATAAAAACACTTTCGGGCTTGCTTGCAATGAAAGGCAGAAAGAGTTTTATTAGCTGAACTGCGCTCCATAAGAAAGACTATCAAAGAACAGCTTGCTTTCAGCAGACTGCATATTTGTTTTTACTAACAAGTAGAACACAGAAAAACACTTTCTGGCTTCTTTGCAATGAGCACCAGAAAGACAGTTTTATTAACTGAACTGCACTCAGTATTCAAGACTGTCAAAGAACAACTTGTTTTCAGCAAACTGCATCTTTGCTTTTACAATCCATTATGAAGCATAAAAACACTTTCGGGCTTGCTTGCAATGAAAGGCAGAAAGAGTTTTATTAGCTGAACTGCGCTCCATGAGAAAGACTATCAAGGAACAGCTTGCTTTCAGCAGACTGCATATTTGTTTATACTAACAAGTAGAACACAGAAAAACACTTTCTGGCTTGTTTGCAATAAGCACCAGAAAGATAGTTTTATTAACTGAACTGCACTCAGTATTCAAGACTGTCAAAGAACAACTTGTTTTCAGCAAACTGCATCTTTGCTTTTGCAATCTATTATTTAGCATAAAAACACTTTCGGGCTTGCTTGCAATGAGCACCAGAAAGACAGTTTTATTAACTGAACTGCACTCAGTATTCAAGACTGTCAAAGAACAACTTGTTTTCAGCAAACTGCATCTTTGCTTTTGCAATCTATTACGAAGCATAAAAACACTTTCGGGCTTGCTTGCAATGAGCACCAGAAAGACAGTTTTATTAACTGAACTGCACTCAGTATTCAAGACTGTCAAAGAACAACTTGTTTTCAGCAAACTGCATCTTTGCTTTTACAATCCATTATGAAGCATAAAAACACTTTCGGGTTTGCTTGCAATGAAAGGCAGAAAGAGTTTTATTAGCTGAACTGCGCTCCATAAGAAAGACTATCAAAGAACAGCTTGCTTTCAGCAGACTGCATCTTTACTTTTGCAATCTATTATGAAGCATAAAAACACTTTCGGGCTTGCTTGCAATGAGCACCAGAAAGACAGTTTTATTAACTGAACTGCACTCAGTATTCAAGACTGTCAAAAAACAACTTGTTTTCAGCAAACTGCATCTTTGCTTTTACAATCCATTATGAAGCATAAAAACACTTTCGGGCTTGCTTGCAATGAAAGGCAGAAAGAGTTTTATTAGCTGAACTGCGCTCCATAAGAAAGACTATCAAAGAACAGCTTGCTTTCAGCAGACTGCATCTTTACTTTTGCAATCTATTATGAAGCATAAAAACACTTTCGGGCTTGCTTGCAATGAGCACCAGAAAGACAGTTTTATTAACTGAACTGCACTCAGTATTCAAGACTGTCAAAGAACAACTTGTTTTCAGCAAACTGCATCTTTGCTTTTACAATCCATTATGAAGCATAAAAACACTTTCGGGCTTGCTTGCAATGAAAGGCAGAAAGAGTTTTATTAGCTGAACTGCGCTCCATAAGAAAGACTATCAAAGAACAGCTTGCTTTCAGCAGACTGCATATTTGTTTATACTAACAAGTAGAACACAGAAAAACACTTTCTGGCTTCTTTGCAATGAGCACCAGAAAGACAGTTTTATTAACTGAACTGCACTCAGTATTCAAGACTGTCAAAGAACAACTTGTTTTCAGCAAACTGCATCTTTGCTTTTACAATCCATTATGAAGCATAAAAACACTTTCGGGCTTGCTTGCAATGAAAGGCAGAAAGAGTTTTATTAGCTGAACTGCGCTCCATAAGAAAGACTATCAAGGAACAGCTTGCTTTCAGCAGACTGCATCTTTACTTTTGCAATCTATTATGAAGCATAAAAACACTTTCGGGCTTGCTTGCAATGAAAGGCAGAAAGAGTTTTATTAGCTGAACTGCGCTCCATAAGAAAGACTATCAAGGAACAGCTTGCTTTCAGCAGACTGCATATTTGTTTATACTAACAAGTAGAACACAGAAAAACACTTTCTGGCTTGTTTGCAATAAGCACCAGAAAGATAGTTTTATTAACTGAACTGCACTCAGTATTCAAGACTGTCAAAGAACAACTTGTTTTCAGCAAACTGCATCTTTGCTTTTGTAATCTATTATGAAGCATAAAAACACTTTCGGGCTTGCTTGCAATGAGCACCAGAAAGACAGTTTTATTAACTGAACTGCACTCAGTATTCAAGACTGTCAAAGAACAACTTGTTTTCAGCAAACTGCATCTTTGCTTTTACAATCCATTATGAAGCATAAAAACACTTTCGGGCTTGCTTGCAATGAAAGGCAGAAAGAGTTTTATTAGCTGAACTGCGCTCCATAAGAAAGACTATCAAAGAACAGCTTGCTTTCAGCAGACTGCATCTTTACTTTTGCAATCTATTATGAAGCATAAAAACACTTTCGGGCTTGCTTGCAATGAGCACCAGAAAGACAGTTTTATTAACTGAACTGCACTCAGTATTCAAGACTGTCAAAGAACAACTTGTTTTCAGCAAACTTCATCTTTGCTTTTACAATCCATTATGAAGCATAAAAACACTTTCGGGCTTGCTTGCAATGAAAGGCAGAAAGAGTTTTATTAGCTGAACTGCGCTCCATAAGAAAGACTATCAAAGAACAGCTTGCTTTCAGCAGACTGCATCTTTACTTTTGCAATCTATTATGAAGCATAAAAACACTTTCGGGCTTGCTTGCAATGAGCACCAGAAAGACAGTTTTATTAACTGAACTGCACTCAGTATTCAAGACTGTCAAAGAACAACTTGTTTTCAGCAAACTGCATCTTTGCTTTTACAATCCATTATGAAGCATAAAAACACTTTCGGGCTTGCTTGCAATGAAAGGCAGAAAGAGTTTTATTAGCTGAACTGCGCTCCATAAGAAAGACTATCAAAGAACAGCTTGCTTTCAGCAGACTGCATATTTGTTTATACTAACAAGTAGAACACAGAAAAACACTTTCTGGCTTCTTTGCAATGAGCACCAGAAAGACAGTTTTATTAACTGAACTGCACTCAGTATTCAAGACTGTCAAAGAACAACTTGTTTTCAGCAAACTGCATCTTTGCTTTTACAATCCATTATGAAGCATAAAAACACTTTCGGGCTTGCTTGCAATGAAAGGCAGAAAGAGTTTTATTAGCTGAACTGCGCTCCATAAGAAAGACTATCAAAGAACAGCTTGCTTTCAGCAGACTGCATCTTTGCTTTTACAATCTATTATGAAGCATAAAAACACTTTCGGGCTTGCTTGCAATGAAAGGCAGAAAGAGTTTTATTAGCTGAACTGCGCTCCATAAGAAAGACTATCAAAGAACAGCTTGCTTTCAGCAGACTGCATATTTGTTTTTACTAACAAGTAGAACACAGAAAAACACTTTCTGGCTTCTTTGCAATGAGCACCAGAAAGACAGTTTTATTAACTGAACTGCACTCAGTATTCAAGACTGTCAAAGAACAACTTGTTTTCAGCAGACTGCATCTTTGCTTTTACAATCCATTATGAAGCATAAAAACACTTTCGGGCTTGCTTGCAATGAAAGGCAGAAAGAGTTTTATTAGCTGAACTGCGCTCCATAAGAAAGACTATCAAGGAACAGCTTGCTTTCAGCAGACTGCATATTTGTTTATACTAACAAGTAGAACACAGAAAAACACTTTCTGGCTTGTTTGCAATAAGCACCAGAATGATAGTTTTATTAACTGAACTGCACTCAGTATTCAAGACTGTCAAAGAACAACTTGTTTTCAGCAAACTGCATCTTTGCTTTTGCAATCTATTATGAAGCATAAAAACACTTTCGGGCTTGCTTGCAATGAGCACCAGAAAGACAGTTTTATTAACTGAACTGCACTCAGTATTCAAGACTGTCAAAGAACAACTTGTTTTCAGCAAACTGCATCTTTGCTTTTGCAATCTATTACGAAGCATAAAAACACTTTCGGGCTTGCTTGCAATGAGCACCAGAAAGACAGTTTTATTAACTGAACTGCACTCAGTATTCAAGACTGTCAAAGAACAACTTGTTTTCAGCAAACTGCATCTTTGCTTTTACAATCCATTATGAAGCATAAAAACACTTTCGGGTTTGCTTGCAATGAAAGGCAGAAAGAGTTTTATTAGCTGAACTGCGCTCCATAAGAAAGACTATCAAAGAACAGCTTGCTTTCAGCAGACTGCATCTTTACTTTTGCAATCTATTATGAAGCATAAAAACACTTTCGGGCTTGCTTGCAATGAGCACCAGAAAGACAGTTTTATTAACTGAACTGCACTCAGTATTCAAGACTGTCAAAGAACAACTTGTTTTCAGCAAACTGCATCTTTGCTTTTACAATCCATTATGAAGCATAAAGACACTTTCGGGCTTGCTTGCAATGAAAGGCAGAAAGAGTTTTATTAGCTGAACTGCGCTCCATAAGAAAGACTATCAAGGAACAGCTTGCTTTCAGCAGACTGCATATTTGTTTATACAAACAAGTAGAACACATAAAAACACTTTCTGGCTTGTTTGCAATAAGCACCAGAAAGATAGTTTTATTAACTGAACTGCACTCAGTATTCAAGACTGTCAAAGAACAACTTGTTTTCAGCAAACTGCATCTTTGCTTTTGCAATCTATTATGAAGCATAAAAACACTTTCGGGCTTGCTTGCAATGAGCACCAGAAAGACAGTTTTATTAACTGAACTGCACTCAGTATTCAAGACTGTCAAAGAACAACTTGTTTTCAGCAATCTGCATCTTTGCTTTTACAATCCATTATGAAGCATAAAAACACTTTCGGGCTTGCTTGCAATGAAAGGCAGAAAGAGTTTTATTAGCTGAACTGCGCTCCATAAGAAAGACTATCAAAGAACAGCTTGCTTTCAGCAGACTGCATCTTTACTTTTGCAATCTATTATGAAGCATAAAAACACTTTCGGGCTTGCTTGCAATGAGCACCAGAAAGACAGTTTTATTAACTGAACTGCACTCAGTATTCAAGACTGTCAAAGAACAACTTGTTTTCAGCAAACTGCATGTTCGCTTTTACAATCCATTATGAAGCATAAAAACACTTTCGGGCTTGCTTGCAATGAAAGGCAGAAAGAGTTTTATTAGCTGAACTGCGCTCCATAAGAAAGACTATCAAAGAACAGCTTGCTTTCAGCAGACTGCATATTTGTTTATACTAACAAGTAGAACACATAAAAACACTTTCTGGCTTGTTTGCAATGAGCATCAGAAAGACAGTTTTATTAACTGAACTGCACTCAGTATTCAAGACTGTCAAAGAACAACTTGTTTTCAGCAGACTGCATCTTTGCTTTTACAATCCATTATGAAGCATAAAAACACTTTCAGGCTTGCTTGCAATGAAAGGCAGAAAGAGTTTTATTAGCTGAACTGCGCTCCATAAGAAAGACTATCAAAGAACAGCTTGCTTTCAGCAGACTGCATATTTGTTTATACTAACAAGTAGAACACAGAAAAACACTTTCTGGCTTGTTTGCAATGAGCACCAGAAAGACAGTTTTATTAACTGAACTGCACTCAGTATTCAAGCAGAAAGAGTTTTATTAGCTGAACTGCGCTCCATAAGAAAGACTATCAAAGAACAGCTTGCTTTCAGCAGACTGCATCTTTACTTTTGCAATCTATTATGAAGCATAAAAACACTTTCGGGCTTGCTTGCAATGAGCACCAGAAAGACAGTTTTATTAACTGAACTGCACTCAGTATTCAAGACTGTCAAAGAACAACTTGTTTTCAGCAAACTGCATCTTTGCTTTTACAATCCATTATGAAGCATAAAAACACTTTCGGGCTTGCTTGCAATGAAAGGCAGAAAGAGTTTTATTAGCTGAACTGCGCTCCATAAGAAAGACTATCAAAGAACAGCTTGCTTTCAGCAGACTGCATCTTTACTTTTGCAATCTATTATGAAGCATAAAAACACTTTCGGGCTTGCTTGCAATGAAAGGCAGAAAGAGTTTTATTAGCTGAACTGCGCTCCATAAGAAAGACTATCAAGGAACAGCTTGCTTTCAGCAGACTGCATATTTGTATATACTAACAAGTAGAACACAGAAAAACACTTTCTGGCTTCTTTGCAATGAGCACCAGAAAGACAGTTTTATTAACTGAACTGCACTCAGTATTCAAGACTGTCAAAGAACAACTTGTTTTCAGCAAACTGCATCTTTGCTTTTACAATCCATTATGAAGCATAAAAACACTTTTGGGCTTGCTTGCAATGAAAGGCAGAAAGAGTTTTATTAGCTGAACTGCGCTCCATAAGAAAGACTATCAAAGAACAGCTTGCTTTCAGCAGACTGCATATTTGTTTTTACTAACAAGTAGAACACAGAAAAACACTTTCTGGCTTCTTTGCAATGAGCACCAGAAAGACAGTTTTATTAACTGAACTGCACTCAGTATTCAAGACTGTCAAAGAACAACTTGTTTTCAGCAGACTGCATCTTTGCTTTTACAATCCATTATGAAGCATAAAAACACTTTCGGGCTTGCTTGCAATGAAAGGCAGAAAGAGTTTTATTAGCTGAACTGCGCTCCATAAGAAAGACTATCAAAGAACAGCTTGCTTTCAGCAGACTGCATATTTGTTTATACAAACAAGTAGAACACATAAAAACACTTTCTGGCTTGTTTGCAATAAGCACCAGAAAGATAGTTTTATTAACTGAACTGCACTCAGTATTCAAGACTGTCAAAGAACAACTTGTTTTCAGCAAACTGCATCTTTGCTTTTGCAATCTATTATGAAGCATAAAAACACTTTCGGGCTTGCTTGCAATGAGCACCAGAAAGACAGTTTTATTAACTGAACTGCACTCAGTATTCAAGACTGTCAAAGAACAACTTGTTTTCAGCAATCTGCATCTTTGCTTTTACAATCCATTATGAAGCATAAAAACACTTTCGGGCTTGCTTGCAATGAAAGGCAGAAAGAGTTTTATTAGCTGAACTGCGCTCCATAAGAAAGACTATCAAAGAACAGCTTGCTTTCAGCAGACTGCATCTTTACTTTTGCAATCTATTATGAAGCATAAAAACACTTTCGGGCTTGCTTGCAATGAGCACCAGAAAGACAGTTTTATTAACTGAACTGCACTCAGTATTCAAGACTGTCAAAGAACAACTTGTTTTCAGCAAACTGCATCTTCGCTTTTACAATCCATTATGAAGCATAAAAACACTTTCGGGCTTGCTTGCAATGAAAGGCAGAAAGAGTTTTATTAGCTGAACTGCGCTCCATAAGAAAGACTATCAAAGAACAGCTTGCTTTCAGCAGACTGCATATTTGTTTATACTAACAAGTAGAACACATAAAAACACTTTCTGGCTTGTTTGCAATGAGCATCAGAAAGACAGTTTTATTAACTGAACTGCACTCAGTATTCAAGACTGTCAAAGAACAACTTGTTTTCAGCAGACTGCATCTTTGCTTTTACAATCCATTATGAAGCATAAAAACACTTTCAGGCTTGCTTGCAATGAAAGGCAGAAAGAGTTTTATTAGCTGAACTGCGCTCCATAAGAAAGACTATCAAAGAACAGCTTGCTTTCAGCAGACTGCATATTTGTTTATACTAACAAGTAGAACACAGAAAAACACTTTCTGGCTTGTTTGCAATGAGCACCAGAAAGACAGTTTTATTAACTGAACTGCACTCAGTATTCAAGCAGAAAGAGTTTTATTAGCTGAACTGCGCTCCATAAGAAAGACTATCAAAGAACAGCTTGCTTTCAGCAGACTGCATCTTTACTTTTGCAATCTATTATGAAGCATAAAAACACTTTCGGGCTTGCTTGCAATGAGCACCAGAAAGACAGTTTTATTAACTGAACTGCACTCAGTATTCAAGACTGTCAAAGAACAACTTGTTTTCAGCAAACTGCATCTTTGCTTTTACAATCCATTATGAAGCATAAAAACACTTTCGGGCTTGCTTGCAATGAAAGGCAGAAAGAGTTTTATTAGCTGAACTGCGCTCCATAAGAAAGACTATCAAAGAACAGCTTGCTTTCAGCAGACTGCATCTTTACTTTTGCAATCTATTATGAAGCATAAAAACACTTTCGGGCTTGCTTGCAATGAAAGGCAGAAAGAGTTTTATTAGCTGAACTGCGCTCCATAAGAAAGACTATCAAGGAACAGCTTGCTTTCAGCAGACTGCATATTTGTATATACTAACAAGTAGAACACAGAAAAACACTTTCTGGCTTCTTTGCAATGAGCACCAGAAAGACAGTTTTATTAACTGAACTGCACTCAGTATTCAAGACTGTCAAAGAACAACTTGTTTTCAGCAAACTGCATCTTTGCTTTTACAATCCATTATGAAGCATAAAAACACTTTTGGGCTTGCTTGCAATGAAAGGCAGAAAGAGTTTTATTAGCTGAACTGCGCTCCATAAGAAAGACTATCAAAGAACAGCTTGCTTTCAGCAGACTGCATATTTGTTTTTACTAACAAGTAGAACACAGAAAAACACTTTCTGGCTTCTTTGCAATGAGCACCAGAAAGACAGTTTTATTAACTGAACTGCACTCAGTATTCAAGACTGTCAAAGAACAACTTGTTTTCAGCAGACTGCATCTTTGCTTTTACAATCCATTATGAAGCATAAAAACACTTTCGGGCTTGCTTGCAATGAAAGGCAGAAAGAGTTTTATTAGCTGAACTGCGCTCCATAAGAAAGACTATCAAAGAACAGCTTGCTTTCAGCAGACTGCATATTTGTTTATACAAACAAGTAGAACACATAAAAACACTTTCTGGCTTGTTTGCAATAAGCACCAGAAAGATAGTTTTATTAACTGAACTGCACTCAGTATTCAAGACTGTCAAAGAACAACTTGTTTTCAGCAAACTGCATCTTTGCTTTTGCAATCTATTATGAAGCATAAAAACACTTTCGGGCTTGCTTGCAATGAGCACCAGAAAGACAGTTTTATTAACTGAACTGCACTCAGTATTCAAGACTGTCAAAGAACAACTTGTTTTCAGCAATCTGCATCTTTGCTTTTACAATCCATTATGAAGCATAAAAACACTTTCGGGCTTGCTTGCAATGAAAGGCAGAAAGAGTTTTATTAGCTGAACTGCGCTCCATAAGAAAGACTATCAAAGAACAGCTTGCTTTCAGCAGACTGCATCTTTACTTTTGCAATCTATTATGAAGCATAAAAACACTTTCGGGCTTGCTTGCAATGAGCACCAGAAAGACAGTTTTATTAACTGAACTGCACTCAGTATTCAAGACTGTCAAAGAACAACTTGTTTTCAGCAAACTGCATCTTCGCTTTTACAATCCATTATGAAGCATAAAAACACTTTCGGGCTTGCTTGCAATGAAAGGCAGAAAGAGTTTTATTAGCTGAACTGCGCTCCATAAGAAAGACTATCAAAGAACAGCTTGCTTTCAGCAGACTGCATATTTGTTTATACTAACAAGTAGAACACATAAAAACACTTTCTGGCTTGTTTGCAATGAGCATCAGAAAGACAGTTTTATTAACTGAACTGCACTCAGTATTCAAGACTGTCAAAGAACAACTTGTTTTCAGCAGACTGCATCTTTGCTTTTACAATCCATTATGAAGCATAAAAACACTTTCAGGCTTGCTTGCAATGAAAGGCAGAAAGAGTTTTATTAGCTGAACTGCGCTCCATAAGAAAGACTATCAAAGAACAGCTTGCTTTCAGCAGACTGCATATTTGTTTATACTAACAAGTAGAACACAGAAAAACACTTTCTGGCTTGTTTGCAATGAGCACCAGAAAGACAGTTTTATTAACTGAACTGCACTCAGTATTCAAGCAGAAAGAGTTTTATTAGCTGAACTGCGCTCCATAAGAAAGACTATCAAAGAACAGCTTGCTTTCAGCAGACTGCATCTTTACTTTTGCAATCTATTATGAAGCATAAAAACACTTTCGGGCTTGCTTGCAATGAGCACCAGAAAGACAGTTTTATTAACTGAACTGCACTCAGTATTCAAGACTGTCAAAGAACAACTTGTTTTCAGCAAACTGCATCTTTGCTTTTACAATCCATTATGAAGCATAAAAACACTTTCGGGCTTGCTTGCAATGAAAGGCAGAAAGAGTTTTATTAGCTGAACTGCGCTCCATAAGAAAGACTATCAAAGAACAGCTTGTTTTCAGCAGACTGCATCTTTACTTTTGCAATCTATTATGAAGCATAAAAACACTTTCGGGCTTGCTTGCAATGAAAGGCAGAAAGAGTTTTATTAGCTGAACTGCGCTCCATAAGAAAGACTATCAAAGAACAGCTTGCTTTCAGCAGACTGCATCTTTGCTTTTACAATCCATTATGAAGCATAAAAACACTTTCGGGCTTGCTTGCAATGAAAGGCAGAAAGAGTTTTATTAGCTGAACTGCGCTCCATAAGAAAGACTATCAAAGAACAGCTTGCTTTCAGCAGACTGCATATTTGTTTATACTAACAAGTAGAACACAGAAAAACACTTTCTGGCTTCTTTGCAATGAGCACCAGAAAGACAGTTTTATTAACTGAACTGCACTCAGTATTCAAGACTGTCAAAGAACAACTTGTTTTCAGCAAACTGCATCTTTGCTTTTACAATCCATTATGAAGCATAAAAACACTTTCGGGCTTGCTTGCAATGAAAGGCAGAAAGAGTTTTATTAGCTGAACTGCGCTCCATAAGAAAGACTATCAAAGAACAGCTTGCTTTCAGCAGACTGCATATTTGTTTATACAAACAAGTAGAACACATAAAAACACTTTCTGGCTTGTTTGCAATAAGCACCAGAAAGATAGTTTTATTAACTGAACTGCACTCAGTATTCAAGACTGTCAAAGAACAACTTGTTTTCAGCAAACTGCATCTTTGCTTTTGCAATCTATTATGAAGCATAAAAACACTTTCGGGCTTGCTTGCAATGAGCACCAGAAAGACAGTTTTATTAACTGAACTGCACTCAGTATTCAAGACTGTCAAAGAACAACTTGTTTTCAGCAATCTGCATCTTTGCTTTTACAATCCATTATGAAGCATAAAAACACTTTCGGGCTTGCTTGCAATGAAAGGCAGAAAGAGTTTTATTAGCTGAACTGCGCTCCATAAGAAAGACTATCAAGGAACAGCTTGCTTTCAGCAGACTGCATATTTGTTTATACTAACAAGTAGAACACAGAAAAACACTTTCTGGCTTGTTTGCAATAAGCACCAGAAAGATAGTTTTATTAACTGAACTGCACTCAGTATTCAAGACTGTCAAAGAACAACTTGTTTTCAGCAAACTGCATCTTTGCTTTTGTAATCTATTATGAAGCATAAAAACACTTTCGGGCTTGCTTGCAATGAGCACCAGAAAGACAGTTTTATTAACTGAACTGCACTCAGTATTCAAGACTGTCAAAGAACAACTTGTTTTCAGCAAACTGCATCTTTGCTTTTACAATCCATTATGAAGCATAAAAACACTTTCGGGCTTGCTTGCAATGAAAGGCAGAAAGAGTTTTATTAGCTGAACTGCGCTCCATAAGAAAGACTATCAAAGAACAGCTTGCTTTCAGCAGACTGCATATTTGTTTTTACTAACAAGTAGAACACAGAAAAACACTTTCTGGCTTCTTTGCAATGAGCACCAGAAAGACAGTTTTATTAACTGAACTGCACTCAGTATTCAAGACTGTCAAAGAACAACTTGTTTTCAGCAAACTGCATCTTTGCTTTTACAATCCATTATGAAGCATAAAAACACTTTCGGGCTTGCTTGCAATGAAAGGCAGAAAGAGTTTTATTAGCTGAACTGCGCTCCATGAGAAAGACTATCAAGGAACAGCTTGCTTTCAGCAGACTGCATATTTGTTTATACTAACAAGTAGAACACAGAAAAACACTTTCTGGCTTGTTTGCAATAAGCACCAGAAAGATAGTTTTATTAACTGAACTGCACTCAGTATTCAAGACTGTCAAAGAACAACTTGTTTTCAGCAAACTGCATCTTTGCTTTTGCAATCTATTATTTAGCATAAAAACACTTTCGGGCTTGCTTGCAATGAGCACCAGAAAGACAGTTTTATTAACTGAACTGCACTCAGTATTCAAGACTGTCAAAGAACAACTTGTTTTCAGCAAACTGCATCTTTGCTTTTGCAATCTATTACGAAGCATAAAAACACTTTCGGGCTTGCTTGCAATGAGCACCAGAAAGACAGTTTTATTAACTGAACTGCACTCAGTATTCAAGACTGTCAAAGAACAACTTGTTTTCAGCAAACTGCATCTTTGCTTTTACAATCCATTATGAAGCATAAAAACACTTTCGGGTTTGCTTGCAATGAAAGGCAGAAAGAGTTTTATTAGCTGAACTGCGCTCCATAAGAAAGACTATCAAAGAACAGCTTGCTTTCAGCAGACTGCATCTTTACTTTTGCAATCTATTATGAAGCATAAAAACACTTTCGGGCTTGCTTGCAATGAGCACCAGAAAGACAGTTTTATTAACTGAACTGCACTCAGTATTCAAGATTGTCAAAAAACAACTTGTTTTCAGCAAACTGCATCTTTGCTTTTACAATCCATTATGAAGCATAAAAACACTTTCGGGCTTGCTTGCAATGAAAGGCAGAAAGAGTTTTATTAGCTGAACTGCGCTCCATAAGAAAGACTATCAAAGAACAGCTTGCTTTCAGCAGACTGCATCTTTACTTTTGCAATCTATTATGAAGCATAAAAACACTTTCGGGCTTGCTTGCAATGAGCACCAGAAAGACAGTTTTATTAACTGAACTGCACTCAGTATTCAAGACTGTCAAAGAACAACTTGTTTTCAGCAAACTGCATCTTTGCTTTTACAATCCATTATGAAGCATAAAAACACTTTCGGGCTTGCTTGCAATGAAAGGCAGAAAGAGTTTTATTAGCTGAACTGCGCTCCATAAGAAAGACTATCAAAGAACAGCTTGCTTTCAGCAGACTGCATATTTGTTTATACTAACAAGTAGAACACAGAAAAACACTTTCTGGCTTCTTTGCAATGAGCACCAGAAAGACAGTTTTATTAACTGAACTGCACTCAGTATTCAAGACTGTCAAAGAACAACTTGTTTTCAGCAAACTGCATCTTTGCTTTTACAATCCATTATGAAGCATAAAAACACTTTCGGGCTTGCTTGCAATGAAAGGCAGAAAGAGTTTTATTAGCTGAACTGCGCTCCATAAGAAAGACTATCAAGGAACAGCTTGCTTTCAGCAGACTGCATCTTTACTTTTGCAATCTATTATGAAGCATAAAAACACTTTCGGGCTTGCTTGCAATGAAAGGCAGAAAGAGTTTTATTAGCTGAACTGCGCTCCATAAGAAAGACTATCAAGGAACAGCTTGCTTTCAGCAGACTGCATATTTGTTTATACTAACAAGTAGAACACAGAAAAACACTTTCTGGCTTGTTTGCAATAAGCACCAGAAAGATAGTTTTATTAACTGAACTGCACTCAGTATTCAAGACTGTCAAAGAACAACTTGTTTTCAGCAAACTGCATCTTTGCTTTTGTAATCTATTATGAAGCATAAAAACACTTTCGGGCTTGCTTGCAATGAGCACCAGAAAGACAGTTTTATTAACTGAACTGCACTCAGTATTCAAGACTGTCAAAGAACAACTTGTTTTCAGCAAACTGCATCTTTGCTTTTACAATCCATTATGAAGCATAAAAACACTTTCGGGCTTGCTTGCAATGAAAGGCAGAAAGAGTTTTATTAGCTGAACTGCGCTCCATAAGAAAGACTATCAAAGAACAGCTTGCTTTCAGCAGACTGCATCTTTACTTTTGCAATCTATTATGAAGCATAAAAACACTTTCGGGCTTGCTTGCAATGAGCACCAGAAAGACAGTTTTATTAACTGAACTGCACTCAGTATTCAAGACTGTCAAAGAACAACTTGTTTTCAGCAAACTGCATCTTTGCTTTTACAATCCATTATGAAGCATAAAAACACTTTCGGGCTTGCTTGCAATGAAAGGCAGAAAGAGTTTTATTAGCTGAACTGCGCTCCATAAGAAAGACTATCAAAGAACAGCTTGCTTTCAGCAGACTGCATATTTGTTTATACTAACAAGTAGAACACAGAAAAACACTTTCTGGCTTCTTTGCAATGAGCACCAGAAAGACAGTTTTATTAACTGAACTGCACTCAGTATTCAAGACTGTCAAAGAACAACTTGTTTTCAGCAAACTGCATCTTTGCTTTTACAATCCATTATGAAGCATAAAAACACTTTCGGGCTTGCTTGCAATGAAAGGCAGAAAGAGTTTTATTAGCTGAACTGCGCTCCATAAGAAAGACTATCAAAGAACAGCTTGCTTTCAGCAGACTGCATCTTTGCTTTTACAATCTATTATGAAGCATAAAAACACTTTCGGGCTTGCTTGCAATGAAAGGCAGAAAGAGTTTTATTAGCTGAACTGCGCTCCATAAGAAAGACTATCAAAGAACAGCTTGCTTTCAGCAGACTGCATATTTGTTTTTACTAACAAGTAGAACACAGAAAAACACTTTCTGGCTTCTTTGCAATGAGCACCAGAAAGACAGTTTTATTAACTGAACTGCACTCAGTATTCAAGACTGTCAAAGAACAACTTGTTTTCAGCAGACTGCATCTTTGCTTTTACAATCCATTATGAAGCATAAAAACACTTTCGGGCTTGCTTGCAATGAAAGGCAGAAAGAGTTTTATTAGCTGAACTGCGCTCCATAAGAAAGACTATCAAGGAACAGCTTGCTTTCAGCAGACTGCATATTTGTTTATACTAACAAGTAGAACACAGAAAAACACTTTCTGGCTTGTTTGCAATAAGCACCAGAATGATAGTTTTATTAACTGAACTGCACTCAGTATTCAAGACTGTCAAAGAACAACTTGTTTTCAGCAAACTGCATCTTTGCTTTTGCAATCTATTATGAAGCATAAAAACACTTTCGGGCTTGCTTGCAATGAGCACCAGAAAGACAGTTTTATTAACTGAACTGCACTCAGTATTCAAGACTGTCAAAGAACAACTTGTTTTCAGCAAACTGCATCTTTGCTTTTGCAATCTATTACGAAGCATAAAAACACTTTCGGGCTTGCTTGCAATGAGCACCAGAAAGACAGTTTTATTAACTGAACTGCACTCAGTATTCAAGACTGTCAAAGAACAACTTGTTTTCAGCAAACTGCATCTTTGCTTTTACAATCCATTATGAAGCATAAAAACACTTTCGGGTTTGCTTGCAATGAAAGGCAGAAAGAGTTTTATTAGCTGAACTGCGCTCCATAAGAAAGACTATCAAAGAACAGCTTGCTTTCAGCAGACTGCATCTTTACTTTTGCAATCTATTATGAAGCATAAAAACACTTTCGGGCTTGCTTGCAATGAGCACCAGAAAGACAGTTTTATTAACTGAACTGCACTCAGTATTCAAGACTGTCAAAGAACAACTTGTTTTCAGCAAACTGCATCTTTGCTTTTACAATCCATTATGAAGCATAAAGACACTTTCGGGCTTGCTTGCAATGAAAGGCAGAAAGAGTTTTATTAGCTGAACTGCGCTCCATAAGAAAGACTATCAAGGAACAGCTTGCTTTCAGCAGACTGCATATTTGTTTATACAAACAAGTAGAACACATAAAAACACTTTCTGGCTTGTTTGCAATAAGCACCAGAAAGATAGTTTTATTAACTGAACTGCACTCAGTATTCAAGACTGTCAAAGAACAACTTGTTTTCAGCAAACTGCATCTTTGCTTTTGCAATCTATTATGAAGCATAAAAACACTTTCGGGCTTGCTTGCAATGAGCACCAGAAAGACAGTTTTATTAACTGAACTGCACTCAGTATTCAAGACTGTCAAAGAACAACTTGTTTTCAGCAATCTGCATCTTTGCTTTTACAATCCATTATGAAGCATAAAAACACTTTCGGGCTTGCTTGCAATGAAAGGCAGAAAGAGTTTTATTAGCTGAACTGCGCTCCATAAGAAAGACTATCAAAGAACAGCTTGCTTTCAGCAGACTGCATCTTTACTTTTGCAATCTATTATGAAGCATAAAAACACTTTCGGGCTTGCTTGCAATGAGCACCAGAAAGACAGTTTTATTAACTGAACTGCACTCAGTATTCAAGACTGTCAAAGAACAACTTGTTTTCAGCAAACTGCATGTTCGCTTTTACAATCCATTATGAAGCATAAAAACACTTTCGGGCTTGCTTGCAATGAAAGGCAGAAAGAGTTTTATTAGCTGAACTGCGCTCCATAAGAAAGACTATCAAAGAACAGCTTGCTTTCAGCAGACTGCATATTTGTTTATACTAACAAGTAGAACACATAAAAACACTTTCTGGCTTGTTTGCAATGAGCATCAGAAAGACAGTTTTATTAACTGAACTGCACTCAGTATTCAAGACTGTCAAAGAACAACTTGTTTTCAGCAGACTGCATCTTTGCTTTTACAATCCATTATGAAGCATAAAAACACTTTCAGGCTTGCTTGCAATGAAAGGCAGAAAGAGTTTTATTAGCTGAACTGCGCTCCATAAGAAAGACTATCAAAGAACAGCTTGCTTTCAGCAGACTGCATATTTGTTTATACTAACAAGTAGAACACAGAAAAACACTTTCTGGCTTGTTTGCAATGAGCACCAGAAAGACAGTTTTATTAACTGAACTGCACTCAGTATTCAAGCAGAAAGAGTTTTATTAGCTGAACTGCGCTCCATAAGAAAGACTATCAAAGTACAGCTTGCTTTCAGCAGACTGCATCTTTACTTTTGCAATCTATTATGAAGCATAAAAACACTTTCGGGCTTGCTTGCAATGAGCACCAGAAAGACAGTTTTATTAACTGAACTGCACTCAGTATTCAAGACTGTCAAAGAACAACTTGTTTTCAGCAAACTGCATCTTTGCTTTTACAATCCATTATGAAGCATAAAAACACTTTCGGGCTTGCTTGCAATGAAAGGCAGAAAGAGTTTTATTAGCTGAACTGCGCTCCATAAGAAAGACTATCAAAGAACAGCTTGCTTTCAGCAGACTGCATCTTTACTTTTGCAATCTATTATGAAGCATAAAAACACTTTCGGGCTTGCTTGCAATGAAAGGCAGAAAGAGTTTTATTAGCTGAACTGCGCTCCATAAGAAAGACTATCAAGGAACAGCTTGCTTTCAGCAGACTGCATATTTGTATATACTAACAAGTAGAACACAGAAAAACACTTTCTGGCTTCTTTGCAATGAGCACCAGAAAGACAGTTTTATTAACTGAACTGCACTCAGTATTCAAGACTGTCAAAGAACAACTTGTTTTCAGCAAACTGCATCTTTGCTTTTACAATCCATTATGAAGCATAAAAACACTTTTGGGCTTGCTTGCAATGAAAGGCAGAAAGAGTTTTATTAGCTGAACTGCGCTCCATAAGAAAGACTATCAAAGAACAGCTTGCTTTCAGCAGACTGCATATTTGTTTTTACTAACAAGTAGAACACAGAAAAACACTTTCTGGCTTCTTTGCAATGAGCACCAGAAAGACAGTTTTATTAACTGAACTGCACTCAGTATTCAAGACTGTCAAAGAACAACTTGTTTTCAGCAGACTGCATCTTTGCTTTTACAATCCATTATGAAGCATAAAAACACTTTCGGGCTTGCTTGCAATGAAAGGCAGAAAGAGTTTTATTAGCTGAACTGCGCTCCATAAGAAAGACTATCAAAGAACAGCTTGCTTTCAGCAGACTGCATATTTGTTTATACAAACAAGTAGAACACATAAAAACACTTTCTGGCTTGTTTGCAATAAGCACCAGAAAGATAGTTTTATTAACTGAACTGCACTCAGTATTCAAGACTGTCAAAGAACAACTTGTTTTCAGCAAACTGCATCTTTGCTTTTGCAATCTATTATGAAGCATAAAAACACTTTCGGGCTTGCTTGCAATGAGCACCAGAAAGACAGTTTTATTAACTGAACTGCACTCAGTATTCAAGACTGTCAAAGAACAACTTGTTTTCAGCAATCTGCATCTTTGCTTTTACAATCCATTATGAAGCATAAAAACACTTTCGGGCTTGCTTGCAATGAAAGGCAGAAAGAGTTTTATTAGCTGAACTGCGCTCCATAAGAAAGACTATCAAAGAACAGCTTGCTTTCAGCAGACTGCATCTTTACTTTTGCAATCTATTATGAAGCATAAAAACACTTTCGGGCTTGCTTGCAATGAGCACCAGAAAGACAGTTTTATTAACTGAACTGCACTCAGTATTCAAGACTGTCAAAGAACAACTTGTTTTCAGCAAACTGCATCTTCGCTTTTACAATCCATTATGAAGCATAAAAACACTTTCGGGCTTGCTTGCAATGAAAGGCAGAAAGAGTTTTATTAGCTGAACTGCGCTCCATAAGAAAGACTATCAAAGAACAGCTTGCTTTCAGCAGACTGCATATTTGTTTATACTAACAAGTAGAACACATAAAAACACTTTCTGGCTTGTTTGCAATGAGCATCAGAAAGACAGTTTTATTAACTGAACTGCACTCAGTATTCAAGACTGTCAAAGAACAACTTGTTTTCAGCAGACTGCATCTTTGCTTTTACAATCCATTATGAAGCATAAAAACACTTTCAGGCTTGCTTGCAATGAAAGGCAGAAAGAGTTTTATTAGCTGAACTGCGCTCCATAAGAAAGACTATCAAAGAACAGCTTGCTTTCAGCAGACTGCATATTTGTTTATACTAACAAGTAGAACACAGAAAAACACTTTCTGGCTTGTTTGCAATGAGCACCAGAAAGACAGTTTTATTAACTGAACTGCACTCAGTATTCAAGCAGAAAGAGTTTTATTAGCTGAACTGCGCTCCATAAGAAAGACTATCAAAGAACAGCTTGCTTTCAGCAGACTGCATCTTTACTTTTGCAATCTATTATGAAGCATAAAAACACTTTCGGGCTTGCTTGCAATGAGCACCAGAAAGACAGTTTTATTAACTGAACTGCACTCAGTATTCAAGACTGTCAAAGAACAACTTGTTTTCAGCAAACTGCATCTTTGCTTTTACAATCCATTATGAAGCATAAAAACACTTTCGGGCTTGCTTGCAATGAAAGGCAGAAAGAGTTTTATTAGCTGAACTGCGCTCCATAAGAAAGACTATCAAAGAACAGCTTGTTTTCAGCAGACTGCATCTTTACTTTTGCAATCTATTATGAAGCATAAAAACACTTTCGGGCTTGCTTGCAATGAAAGGCAGAAAGAGTTTTATTAGCTGAACTGCGCTCCATAAGAAAGACTATCAAGGAACAGCTTGCTTTCAGCAGACTGCATATTTGTTTATACTAACAAGTAGAACACAGAAAAACACTTTCTGGCTTCTTTGCAATGAGCACCAGAAAGACAGTTTTATTAACTGAACTGCACTCAGTATTCAAGACTGTCAAAGAACAACTTGTTTTCAGCAAACTGCATCTTTGCTTTTACAATCCATTATGAAGCATAAAAACACTTTCGGGCTTGCTTGCAATGAAAGGCAGAAAGAGTTTTATTAGCTGAACTGCGCTCCATAAGAAAGACTATCAAAAAACAGCTTGCTTTCAGCAGACTGCATATTTGTTTTTACTAACAAGTAGAACACAGAAAAACACTTTCTGGCTTCTTTGCAATGAGCACCAGAAAGACAGTTTTATTAACTGAACTGCACTCAGTATTCAAGACTGTCAAAGAACAACTTGTTTTCAGCAGACTGCATCTTTGCTTTTACAATCCATTATGAAGCATAAAAACACTTTCGGGCTTGCTTGCAATGAAAGGCAGAAAGAGTTTTATTAGCTGAACTGCGCTCCATAAGAAAGACTATCAAGGAACAGCTTGCTTTCAGCAGACTGCATATTTGTTTATACTAACAAGTAGAACACAGAAAAACACTTTCTGGCTTGTTTGCAATAAGCACCAGAAAGATAGTTTTATTAACTGAACTGCACTCAGTATTCAAGACTGTCAAAGAACAACTTGTTTTCAGCAAACTGCATCTTTGCTTTTGTAATCTATTATGAAGCATAAAAACACTTTCGGGCTTGCTTGCAATGAGCACCAGAAAGACAGTTTTATTAACTGAACTGCACTCAGTATTCAAGACTGTCAAAGAACAACTTGTTTTCAGCAAACTGCATCTTTGCTTTTACAATCCATTATGAAGCATAAAAACACTTTCGGGCTTGCTTGCAATGAAAGGCAGAAAGAGTTTTATTAGCTGAACTGCGCTCCATAAGAAAGACTATCAAAGAACAGCTTGCTTTCAGCAGACTGCATATTTGTTTTTACTAACAAGTAGAACACAGAAAAACACTTTCTGGCTTCTTTGCAATGAGCACCAGAAAGACAGTTTTATTAACTGAACTGCACTCAGTATTCAAGACTGTCAAAGAACAACTTGTTTTCAGCAAACTGCATCTTTGCTTTTGTAATCTATTATGAAGCATAAAAACACTTTCGGGCTTGCTTGCAATGAGCACCAGAAAGACAGTTTTATTAACTGAACTGCACTCAGTATTCAAGACTGTCAAAGAACAACTTGTTTTCAGCAAACTGCATCTTTGCTTTTACAATCCATTGTGAAGCATAAAAACACTTTCGGGCTTGCTTGCAATGAAAGGCAGAAAGAGTTTTATTAGCTGAACTGCGCTCCATAAGAAAGACTATCAAAGAACAGCTTGCTTTCAGCAGACTGCATATTTGTTTATACTAACAAGTAGAACACAGAAAAACACTTTCGGGCTTGCTTGCAATGAGCACCAGAAAGACAGTTTTATTAACTGAACTGCACTCAGTATTCAAGACTGTCAAAGAACAACTTGTTTTCAGCAAACTGCATCTTTGCTTTTACAATCCATTATGAAGCATAAAAACACTTTCGGGCTTGCTTGCAATGAAAGGCAGAAAGAGTTTTATTAGCTGAACTGCGCTCCATAAGAAAGACTATCAAAGAACAGCTTGCTTTCAGCAGACTGCATATTTGTTTTTACTAACAAGTAGAACACAGAAAAACACTTTCTGGCTTCTTTGCAATGAGCACCAGAAAGACAGTTTTATTAACTGAACTGCACTCAGTATTCAAGACTGTCAAAGAACAACTTGTTTTCAGCAAACTGCATCTTTGCTTTTGCAATCTATTATGAAGCATAAAAACACTTTCGGGCTTGCTTGCAATGAGCACCAGAAAGACAGTTTTATTAACTGAACTGCACTCAGTATTCAAGACTGTCAAAGAACAACTTGTTTTCAGCAAACTGCATCTTTGCTTTTACAATCCATTATGAAGCATAAAAACACTTTCGGGCTTGCTTGCAATGAAAGGCAGAAAGAGTTTTATTAGCTGAACTGCGCTCCATAAGAAAGACTATCAAAGAACAGCTTGCTTTCAGCAGACTGCATCTTTACTTTTGCAATCTATTATGAAGCATAAAAACACTTTCGGGCTTGCTTGCAATGAGCACCAGAAAGACAGTTTTATTAACTGAACTGCACTCAGTATTCAAGACTGTCAAAGAACAACTTGTTTTCAGCAAACTGCATCTTCGCTTTTACAATCCATTATGAAGCATAAAAACACTTTCGGGCTTGCTTGCAATGAAAGGCAGAAAGAGTTTTATTAGCTGAACTGCGCTCCATAAGAAAGACTATCAAAGAACAGCTTGCTTTCAGCAGACTGCATATTTGTTTATACTAACAAGTAGAACACATAAAAACACTTTCTGGCTTGTTTGCAATGAGCATCAGAAAGACAGTTTTATTAACTGAACTGCACTCAGTATTCAAGACTGTCAAAGAACAACTTGTTTTCAGCAGACTGCATCTTTGCTTTTACAATCCATTATGAAGCATAAAAACACTTTCAGGCTTGCTTGCAATGAAAGGCAGAAAGAGTTTTATTAGCTGAACTGCGCTCCATAAGAAAGACTATCAAAGAACAGCTTGCTTTCAGCAGACTGCATATTTGTTTATACTAACAAGTAGAACACAGAAAAACACTTTCTGGCTTGTTTGCAATGAGCACCAGAAAGACAGTTTTATTAACTGAACTGCACTCAGTATTCAAGCAGAAAGAGTTTTATTAGCTGAACTGCACTCCATAAGAAAGACTATCAAAGAACAGCTTGCTTTCAGCAGACTGCATCTTTACTTTTGCAATCTATTATGAAGCATAAAAACACTTTCGGGCTTGCTTGCAATGAGCACCAGAAAGACAGTTGTATTAACTGAACTGCACTCAGTATTCAAGACTGTCAAAGAACAACTTGTTTTCAGCAAACTGCATCTTTGCTTTTACAATCCATTATGAAGCATAAAAACACTTTCGGGCTTGCTTGCAATGAGCACCAGAAAGACAGTTTTATTAACTGAACTGCACTCAGTATTCAAGACTGTCAAAGAACAACTTGTTTTCAGCAAACTGCATCTTTGCTTTTACAATTCATTATGAAGCATAAAAACACTTTCGGGCTTGCTTGCAATGAAAGGCAGAAAGAGTTTTATTAGCTGAACTGCGCTCCATAAGAAAGACTATCAAAGAACAGCTTGCTTTCAGCAGACTGCATCTTTACTTTTGCAATCTATTATGAAGCATAAAAACACTTTCGGGCTTGCTTGCAATGAAAGGCAGAAAGAGTTTTATTAGCTGAACTTCGCTCCATAAGAAAGACTATCAAGGAACAGCTTGCTTTCAGCAGACTGCATATTTGTTTATACTAACAAGTAGAACACAGAAAAAAACCTGGCTTCTTTGCAATGAGCACCAGAAAGACAGTTTTATTAACTGAACTGCACTCAGTATTCAAGACTGTCAAAGAACAACTTGTTTTCAGCAAACTGCATCTTTGCTTTTACAATCCATTATGAAGCATAAAAACACTTTCGGGCTTGCTTGCAATGAAAGGCAGAAAGAGTTTTATTAGCTGAACTGCGCTCCATAAGAAAGACTATCAAAGAACAGCTTGCTTTCAGCAGACTGCATCTTTACTTTTGCAATCTATTATGAAGCATAAAAACACTTTCGGGCTTGCTTGCAATGAGCACCAGAAAGACAGTTTTATTAACTGAACTGCATTCAGTATTCAAGACTGTCAAAGAACAACTTGTTTTCAGCAAACTGCATCTTCGCTTTTACAATCCATTATGAAGCATAAAAACACTTTCGGGCTTGCTTGCAATGAAAGGCAGAAAGAGTTTTATTAGCTGAACTGCGCTCCATAAGAAAGACTATCAAAGAACAGCTTGCTTTCAGCAGACTGCATCTTTGCTTTTACAATCTATTATGAAGCATAAAAACACTTTCGGGCTTGCTTGCAATGAAAGGCAGAAAGAGTTTTATTAGCTGAACTGCGCTCCATAAGAAAGACTATCAAAGAACAGCTTGCTTTCAGCAGACTGCATATTTGTTTTTACTAACAAGTAGAACACAGAAAAACACTTTCTGGCTTCTTTGCAATGAGCACCAGAAAGACAGTTTTATTAACTGAACTGCACTCAGTATTCAAGACTGTCAAAGAACAACTTGTTTTCAGCAAACTGCATCTTTGCTTTTACAATCCATTATGAAGCATAAAGACACTTTCGGGCTTGCTTGCAATGAAAGGCAGAAAGAGTTTTATTAGCTGAACTGCGCTCCATAAGAAAGACTATCAAGGAACAGCTTGCTTTCAGCAGACTGCATATTTGTTTATACAAACAAGTAGAACACAGAAAAACACTTTCTGGCTTGTTTGCAATAAGCACCAGAAAGATAGTTTTATTAACTGAACTGCACTCAGTATTCAAGACTGTCAAAGAACAACTTGTTTTCAGCAAACTGCATCTTCGCTTTTGCAATCTATTATGAAGCATAAAAACACTTTCGGGCTTGCTTGCAATGAGCACCAGAAAGACAGTTTTATTAACTGAACTGCACTCAGTATTCAAGACTGTCAAAGAACAACTTGTTTTCAGCAAACTGCATCTTTGCTTTTACAATCCATTATGAAGCATAAAAACACTTTCGGGCTTGCTTGCAATGAAAGGCAGAAAGAGTTTTATTAGCTGAACTGCGCTCCATAAGAAAGACTATCAAAGAACAGCTTGCTTTCAGCAGACTGCATCTTTACTTTTGCAATCTATTATGAAGCATAAAAACACTTTCGGGCTTGCTTGCAATGAGCACCAGAAAGACAGTTTTATTAACTGAACTGCACTCAGTATTCAAGACTGTCAAAGAACAACTTGTTTTCAGCAAACTGCATCTTCGCTTTTACAATCCATTATGAAGCATAAAAACACTTTCGGGCTTGCTTGCAATGAGCACCAGAAAGACAGTTTTATTAACTGAACTGCACTCAGTATTCAAGACTGTCAAAGAACAACTTGTTTTCAGCAAACTGCATCTTCGCTTTTACAATCCATTATGAAGCATAAAAACACTTTCGGGCTTGCTTGCAATGAAAGGCAGAAAGAGTTTTATTAGCTGAACTGCGCTCCATAAGAAAGACTATCAAAGAACAGCTTGCTTTCAGCAGACTGCATATTTGTTTATACTAACAAGTAGAACACATAAAAACACTTTCTGGCTTGTTTGCAATGAGCATCAGAAAGACAGTTTTATTAACTGAACTGCACTCAGTATTCAAGACTGTCAAAGAACAACTTGTTTTCAGCAGACTGCATCTTTGCTTTTACAATCCATTATGAAGCATAAAAACACTTTCAGGCTTGCTTGCAATGAAAGGCCGAAAGAGTTTTATTAGCTGAACTGCGCTCCATAAGAAAGACTATCAAAGAACAGCTTGCTTTCAGCAGACTGCATATTTGTTTATACTAACAAGTAGAACACAGAAAAACACTTTCTGGCTTGTTTGCAATGAGCACCAGAAAGACAGTTTTATTAACTGAACTGCACTCAGTATTCAAGCAGAAAGAGTTTTATTAGCTGAACTGCGCTCCATAAGAAAGACTATCAAAGAACAGCTTGCTTTCAGCAGACTGCATCTTTACTTTTGCAATCTATTATGAAGCATAAAAACACTTTCGGGCTTGCTTGCAATGAGCACCAGAAAGACAGTTTTATTAACTGAACTGCACTCAGTATTCAAGACTGTCAAAGAACAACTTGTTTTCAGCAAACTGCATCTTTGCTTTTACAATCCATTATGAAGCATAAAAACACTTTCGGGCTTGCTTGCAATGAAAGGCAGAAAGAGTTTTATTAGCTGAACTGCGCTCCATAAGAAAGACTATCAAAGAACAGCTTGCTTTCAGCAGACTGCATCTTTACTTTTGCAATCTATTATGAAGCATAAAAACACTTTCGGGCTTGCTTGCAATGAAAGGCAGAAAGAGTTTTATTAGCTGAACTGCGCTCCATAAGAAAGACTATCAAGGAACAGCTTGCTTTCAGCAGACTGCATATTTGTTTATACTAACAAGTAGAACACAGAAAAACACTTTCTGGCTTCTTTGCAATGAGCACCAGAAAGACAGTTTTATTAACTGAACTGCACTCAGTATTCAAGACTGTCAAAGAACAACTTGTTTTCAGCAAACTGCATCTTTGCTTTTACAATCCATTATGAAGCATAAAAACACTTTCGGGCTTGCTTGCAATGAAAGGCAGAAAGAGTTTTATTAGCTGAACTGCGCTCCATAAGAAAGACTATCAAAGAACAGCTTGCTTTCAGCAGACTGCATATTTGTTTTTACTAACAAGTAGAACACAGAAAAACACTTTCTGGCTTCTTTGCAATCAGCACCAGAAAGACAGTTTTATTAACTGAACTGCACTCAGTATTCAAGACTGTCAAAGAACAACTTGTTTTCAGCAGACTGCATCTTTGCTTTTACAATCCATTATGAAGCATAAAAACACTTTCGGGCTTGCTTGCAATGAGCACCAGAAAGACAGTTTTATTAACTAAACTGCACTCAGTATTCAAGACTGTCAAAGAACAACTTGTTTTCAGCAAACTGCATCTTTGCTTTTGTAATCTATTATGAAGCATAAAAACACTTTCGGGCTTGCTTGCAATGAGCACCAGAAAGACAGTTTTATTAACTGAACTGCACTCAGTATTCAAGACTGTCAAAGAACAACTTGTTTTCAGCAAACTGCATCTTTGCTTTTACAATCCATTATGAAGCATAAAAACACTTTCGGGCTTGCTTGCAATGAAAGGCAGAAAGAGTTTTATTAGCTGAACTGCGCTCCATAAGAAAGACTATCAAAGAACAGCTTGCTTTCAGCAGACTGCATATTTGTTTTTACTAACAAGTAGAACACAGAAAAACACTTTCTGGCTTGTTTGCAATAAGCACCAGAAAGATAGTTTTATTAACTGAACTGCACTCAGTATTCAAGACTGTCAAAGAACAACTTGTTTTCAGCAGACTGCATCTTTGCTTTTGCAATCTATTATGAAGCATAAAAAGACTTTCGGGCTTGCTTGCAATGAAAGGCAGAAAGAGTTTTATTAGCTGAACTGCGCTCCATAAGAAAGACTATCAAAGAACAGCTTGCTTTCAGCAGACTGCATATTTGTTTTTACTAACAAGTAGAACACAGAAAAACACTTTCTGGCTTCTTTGCAATGAGCACCAGAAAGACAGTTTTATTAACTGAACTGCACTCAGTATTCAAGACTGTCAAAGAACAACTTGTTTTCAGCAAACTGCATCTTTGCTTTTACAATCCATTATGAAGCATAAAGACACTTTCGGGCTTGCTTGCAATGAAAGGCAGAAAGAGTTTTATTAGCTGAACTGCGCTCCATAAGAAAGACTATCAAGGAACAGCTTGCTTTCAGCAGACTGCATCTTTACTTTTGCAATCTATTATGAAGCATAAAAACACTTTCGGGCTTGCTTGCAATGAGCACCAAAAAGACAGTTTTATTAACTGAACTGCACTCAGTATTCAAGACTGTCAAAGAACAACTTGTTTTCAGCAAACTGCATCTTCGCTTTTACAATCCATTATGAAGCATAAAAACACTTTCGGGCTTGCTTGCAATGAAAGGCAGAAAGAGTTTTATTAGCTGAACTGCGCTCCATAAGAAAGACTATCAAAGAACAGCTTGCTTTCAGCAGACTGCATATTTGTTTATACTAACAAGTAGAACACATAAAAACACTTTCTGGCTTGTTTGCAATGAGCATCAGAAAGACAGTTTTATTAACTGAACTGCACTCAGTATTCAAGACTGTCAAAGAACAACTTGTTTTCAGCAGACTGCATCTTTGCTTTTACAATCCATTATGAAGCATAAAAACACTTTCAGGCTTGCTTGCAATGAAAGGCAGAAAGAGTTTTATTAGCTGAACTGCGCTCCATAAGAAAGACTATCAAAGAACAGCTTGCTTTCAGCAGACTGCATATTTGTTTATACTAACAAGTAGAACACAGAAAAACACTTTCTGGCTTGTTTGCAATGAGCACCAGAAAGACAGTTTTATTAACTGAACTGCACTCAGTATTCAAGACTGTCAAAGAACAACTTGTTTTCAGCAAACTGCATCTTTGCTTTTACAATCCATTATGAAGCATAAAAACACTTTCGGGCTTGCTTGCAATGAAAGGCAGAAAGAGTTTTATTAGCTGAACTGCGCTCCATAAGAAAGACTATCAAAGAACAGCTTGCTTTCAGCAGACTGCATATTTGTTTTTACTAACAAGTAGAACACAGAAAAACACTTTCTGGCTTCTTTGCAATGAGCACCAGAAAGACAGTTTTATTAACTGAACTGCACTCAGTATTCAAGACTGTCAAAGAACAACTTGTTTTCAGCAAACTGCATCTTTGCTTTTGTAATCTATTATGAAGCATAAAAACACTTTCGGGCTTGCTTGCAATGAGCACCAGAAAGACAGTTTTATTAACTGAACTGCACTCAGTATTCAAGACTGTCAAAGAACAACTTGTTTTCAGCAAACTGCATCTTTGCTTTTACAATCCATTATGAAGCATAAAAACACTTTCGGGCTTGCTTGCAATGAAAGGCAGAAAGAGTTTTATTAGCTGAACTGCACTCCATAAGAAAGACTATCAAAGAACAGCTTGCTTTCAGCAGACTGCATCTTTACTTTTGCAATCTATTATGAAGCATAAAAACACTTTCGGGCTTGCTTGCAATGAGCACCAGAAAGACAGTTTTATTAACTGAACTGCACTCAGTATTCAAGACTGTCAAAGAACAACTTGTTTTCAGCAAACTGCATCTTCGCTTTTACAATCCATTATGAAGCATAAAAACACTTTCGGGCTTGCTTGCAATGAAAGGCAGAAAGAGTTTTATTAGCTGAACTGCGCTCCATAAGAAAGACTATCAAAGAACAGCTTGCTTTCAGCAGACTGCATATTTGTTTATACTAACAAGTAGAACACAGAAAAACACTTTCTGGCTTGTTTGCAATGAGCACCAGAAAGACAGTTTTATTAACTGAACTGCACTCAGTATTCAAGCAGAAAGAGTTTTATTAGCTGAACTGCGCTCCATAAGAAAGACTATCAAAGAACAGCTTGCTTTCAGCAGACTGCATCTTTACTTTTGCAATCTATTATGAAGCATAAAAACACTTTCGGGCTTGCTTGCAATGAGCACCAGAAAGACAGTTTTATTAACTGAACTGCATTCAGTATTCAAGACTGTCAAAGAACAACTTGTTTTCAGCAAACTGCATCTTCGCTTTTACAATCCATTATGAAGCATAAAAACACTTTCGGGCTTGCTTGCAATGAAAGGCAGAAAGAGTTTTATTAGCTGAACTGCGCTCCATAAGAAAGACTATCAAAGAACAGCTTGCTTTCAGCAGACTGCATCTTTGCTTTTGCAATCTATTATGAAGCATAAAAACACTTTCGGGCTTGCTTGCAATGAGCACCAGAAAGACAGTTTTATTAACTGAACTGCACTCAGTATTCAAGACTGTCAAAGAACAACTTGTTTTCAGCAAACTGCATCTTTGCTTTTACAATCCATTATGAAGCATAAAAACACTTTCGGGCTTGCTTGCAATGAAAGGCAGAAAGAGTTTTATTAGCTGAACTGCGCTCCATAAGAAAGACTATCAAAGAACAGCTTGCTTTCAGCAGACTGCATCTTTGCTTTTACAATCTATTATGAAGCATAAAAACACTTTCGGGCTTGCTTGCAATGAAAGGCAGAAAGAGTTTTATTAGCTGAACTGCGCTCCATAAGAAAGACTATCAAAGAACAGCTTGCTTTCAGCAGACTGCATATTTGTTTTTACTAACAAGTAGAACACAGAAAAACACTTTCTGGCTTCTTTGCAATGAGCACCAGAAAGACAGTTTTATTAACTGAACTGCACTCAGTATTCAAGACTGTCAAAGAACAAATTGTTTTCAGCAGACTGCATCTTTGCTTTTACAATCCATCATGAAGCATAAAAACACTTTCGGGCTTGCTTGCAATGAAAGGCAGAAAGAGTTTTATTAGCTGAACTGCGCTCCATAAGAAAGACAATCAAGGAACAGCTTGCTTTCAGCAGACTGCATATTTGTTTATACTAACAAGTAGAACACAGAAAAACACTTTCTGGCTTGTTTGCAATAAGCACCAGAAAGATAGTTTTATTAACTGAACTGCACTCAGTATTCAAGACTGTCAAAGAACAACTTGTTTTCAGCAGACTGCATGTTTGCTTTTGCAATCTATTATGAAGCATAAAAACACTTTCGGGCTTGCTTGCAATGAGCACCAGAAAGACAGTTTTATTAACTGAACTGCACTCAGTATTCAAGACTGTCAAAGAACAACTTGTTTTCAGCAAACTGCATCTTTGCTTTTGCAATCTATTATGAAGCATAAAAACACTTTCGGGCTTGCTTGCAATGAAAGGCAGAAAGAGTTTTATTAGCTGAACTGCGCTCCATAAGAAAGACTATCAAAGAACAGCTTGCTTTCAGCAGACTGCATATTTGTTTATACTAACAAGTAGAACACAGAAAAACACTTTCTGGCTTGTTTGCAATGAGCACCAGAAAGACAGTTTTATTAACTGAACTGCACTCAGTATTCAAGCAGAAAGAGTTTTATTAGCTGAACTGCGCTCCATAAGAAAGACTATCAAAGAACAGCTTGCTTTCAGCAGACTGCATCTTTACTTTTGCAATCTATTATGAAGCATAAAAACACTTTCGGGCTTGCTTGCAATGAGCACCAGAAAGACAGTTTTATTAACTGAACTGCATTCAGTATTCAAGACTGTCAAAGAACAACTTGTTTTCAGCAAACTGCATCTTCGCTTTTACAATCCATTATGAAGCATAAAAACACTTTCGGGCTTGCTTGCAATGAAAGGCAGAAAGAGTTTTATTAGCTGAACTGCGCTCCATAAGAAAGACTATCAAAGAACAGCTTGCTTTCAGCAGACTGCATCTTTGCTTTTGCAATCTATTATGAAGCATAAAAACACTTTCGGGCTTGCTTGCAATGAGCACCAGAAAGACAGTTTTATTAACTGAACTGCACTCAGTATTCAAGACTGTCAAAGAACAACTTGTTTTCAGCAAACTGCATCTTTGCTTTTACAATCCATTATGAAGCATAAAAACACTTTCGGGCTTGCTTGCAATGAAAGGCAGAAAGAGTTTTATTAGCTGAACTGCGCTCCATAAGAAAGACTATCAAAGAACAGCTTGCTTTCAGCAGACTGCATCTTTGCTTTTACAATCTATTATGAAGCATAAAAACACTTTCGGGCTTGCTTGCAATGAAAGGCAGAAAGAGTTTTATTAGCTGAACTGCGCTCCATAAGAAAGACTATCAAAGAACAGCTTGCTTTCAGCAGACTGCATATTTGTTTTTACTAACAAGTAGAACACAGAAAAACACTTTCTGGCTTCTTTGCAATGAGCACCAGAAAGACAGTTTTATTAACTGAACTGCACTCAGTATTCAAGACTGTCAAAGAACAAATTGTTTTCAGCAGACTGCATCTTTGCTTTTACAATCCATCATGAAGCATAAAAACACTTTCGGGCTTGCTTGCAATGAAAGGCAGAAAGAGTTTTATTAGCTGAACTGCGCTCCATAAGAAAGACAATCAAGGAACAGCTTGCTTTCAGCAGACTGCATATTTGTTTATACTAACAAGTAGAACACAGAAAAACACTTTCTGGCTTGTTTGCAATAAGCACCAGAAAGATAGTTTTATTAACTGAACTGCACTCAGTATTCAAGACTGTCAAAGAACAACTTGTTTTCAGCAGACTGCATGTTTGCTTTTGCAATCTATTATGAAGCATAAAAACACTTTCGGGCTTGCTTGCAATGAGCACCAGAAAGACAGTTTTATTAACTGAACTGCACTCAGTATTCAAGACTGTCAAAGAACAACTTGTTTTCAGCAAACTGCATCTTTGCTTTTGCAATCTATTATGAAGCATAAAAACACTTTCGGGCTTGCTTGCAATGAAAGGCAGAAAGAGTTTTATTAGCTGAACTGCGCTCCATAAGAAAGACTATCAAAGAACAGCTTGCTTTCAGCAGACTGCATATTTGTTTATACTAACAAGTAGAACACAGAAAAACACTTTCTGGCTTGTTTGCAATGAGCACCAGAAAGACAGTTTTATTAACTGAACTGCACTCAGTATTCAAGCAGAAAGAGTTTTATTAGCTGAACTGCGCTCCATAAGAAAGACTATCAAAGAACAGCTTGCTTTCAGCAGACTGCATCTTTACTTTTGCAATCTATTATGAAGCATAAAAACACTTTCGGGCTTGCTTGCAATGAGCACCAGAAAGACAGTTTTATTAACTGAACTGCATTCAGTATTCAAGACTGTCAAAGAACAACTTGTTTTCAGCAAACTGCATCTTCGCTTTTACAATCCATTATGAAGCATAAAAACACTTTCGGGCTTGCTTGCAATGAAAGGCAGAAAGAGTTTTATTAGCTGAACTGCGCTCCATAAGAAAGACTATCAAAGAACAGCTTGCTTTCAGCAGACTGCATCTTTGCTTTTGCAATCTATTATGAAGCATAAAAACACTTTCGGGCTTGCTTGCAATGAGCACCAGAAAGACAGTTTTATTAACTGAACTGCACTCAGTATTCAAGACTGTCAAAGAACAACTTGTTTTCAGCAAACTGCATCTTTGCTTTTACAATCCATTATGAAGCATAAAAACACTTTCGGGCTTGCTTGCAATGAAAGGCAGAAAGAGTTTTATTAGCTGAACTGCGCTCCATAAGAAAGACTATCAAAGAACAGCTTGCTTTCAGCAGACTGCATCTTTGCTTTTACAATCTATTATGAAGCATAAAAACACTTTCGGGCTTGCTTGCAATGAAAGGCAGAAAGAGTTTTATTAGCTGAACTGCGCTCCATAAGAAAGACTATCAAAGAACAGCTTGCTTTCAGCAGACTGCATATTTGTTTTTACTAACAAGTAGAACACAGAAAAACACTTTCTGGCTTCTTTGCAATGAGCACCAGAAAGACAGTTTTATTAACTGAACTGCACTCAGTATTCAAGACTGTCAAAGAACAAATTGTTTTCAGCAGACTGCATCTTTGCTTTTACAATCCATCATGAAGCATAAAAACACTTTCGGGCTTGCTTGCAATGAAAGGCAGAAAGAGTTTTATTAGCTGAACTGCGCTCCATAAGAAAGACAATCAAGGAACAGCTTGCTTTCAGCAGACTGCATATTTGTTTATACTAACAAGTAGAACACAGAAAAACACTTTCTGGCTTGTTTGCAATAAGCACCAGAAAGATAGTTTTATTAACTGAACTGCACTCAGTATTCAAGACTGTCAAAGAACAACTTGTTTTCAGCAAACTGCATCTTTGCTTTTACAATCCATTATGAAGCATAAAAACACTTTCGGGCTTGCTTGCAATGAAAGGCAGAAAGAGTTTTATTAGCTGAACTGCGCTCCATAAGAAAGACTATCAAAGAACAGCTTGCTTTCAGCAGACTGCATCTTTGCTTTTACAATCTATTATGAAGCATAAAAACACTTTCGGGCTTGCTTGCAATGAAAGGCAGAAAGAGTTTTATTAGCTGAACTGCGCTCCATAAGAAAGACTATCAAAGAACAGCTTGCTTTCAGCAGACTGCATATTTGTTTTTACTAACAAGTAGAACACAGAAAAACACTTTCTGGCTTCTTTGCAATGAGCACCAGAAAGACAGTTTTATTAACTGAACTGCACTCAGTATTCAAGACTGTCAAAGAACAAATTGTTTTCAGCAGACTGCATCTTTGCTTTTACAATCCATTATGAAGCATAAAAACACTTTCGGGCTTGCTTGCAATGAAAGGCAGAAAGAGTTTTATTAGCTGAACTGCGCTCCATAAGAAAGACAATCAAGGAACAGCTTGCTTTCAGCAGACTGCATATTTGTTTATACTAACAAGTAGAACACAGAAAAACACTTTCTGGCTTGTTTGCAATAAGCACCAGAAAAATAGTTTTATTAACTGAACTGCACTCAGTATTCAAGACTGTCAAAGAACAACTTGTTTTCAGCAAACTGCATCTTTGCTTTTGCAATCTATTATGAAGCATAAAAACACTTTCGGGCTTGCTTGCAATGAGCACCAGAAAGACAGTTTTATTAACTGAACTGCACTCAGTATTCAAGACTGTCAAAGAACAACTTGTTTTCAGCAAACTGCATCTTTGCTTTTGCAATCTATTATGAAGCATAAAAACACTTTCGGGCTTGCTTGCAATGAGCACCAGAAAGACAGTTTTATTAACTGAACTGCACTCAGTATTCAAGACTGTCAAAGAACAACTTGTTTTCAGCAAACTGCATCTTTGCTTTTACAATCCATTATGAAGCATAAAAACACTTTCGGGCTTGCTTGCAATGAAAGGCAGAAAGAGTTTTATTAGCTGAACTGCGCTCCATAAGAAAGACTATCAAAGAACAGCTTGCTTTCAGCAGACTGCATATTTGTTTTTACTAACAAGTAGAACACAGAAAAACACTTTCTGGCTTCTTTGCAATCAGCACCAGAAAGACATTTTTATTAACTGAACTGCACTCAGTATTCAAGACTGTCAAAGAACAATTTGTTTTCAGCAGACTGCATCTTTGCTTTTACAATCCATTATGAAGCATAAAAACACTTTCGGGCTTGCTTGCAATGAGCACCAGAAAGACAGTTTTATTAACTGAACTGCACTCAGTATTCAAGACTGTCAAAGAACAACTTGTTTTCAGCAAACTGCATCTTTGCTTTTGTAATCTATTATGAAGCATAAAAACACTTTCGGGCTTGCTTGCAATGAGCACCAGAAAGACAGTTTTATTAACTGAACTGCACTCAGTATTCAAGACTGTCAAAGAACAACTTGTTTTCAGCAAACTGCATCTTTGCTTTTACAATCCATTATGAAGCATAAAAACACTTTCGGGCTTGCTTGCAATGAAAGGCAGAAAGAGTTTTATTAGCTGAACTGCGCTCCATAAGAAAGACTATCAAAGAACAGCTTGCTTTCAGCAGACTGCATATTTGTTTTTACTAACAAGTAGAACACAGAAAAACACTTTCTGGCTTGTTTGCAATAAGCACCAGAAAGATAGTTTTATTAACTGAACTGCACTCAGTATTCAAGACTGTCAAAGAACAACTTGTATTCAGCAAACTGCATCTTTGCTTTTGCAATCTATTATGAAGCATAAAAACACTTTCGGGCTTGCTTGCAATGAGCACCAGAAAGACAGTTTTATTAACTGAACTGCACTCAGTATTCAAGACTGTCAAAGAACAACTTGTTTTCAGCAAACTGCATCTTTGCTTTTGCAATCTATTATGAAGCATAAAAACACTTTCGGGCTTGCTTGCAATGAGCACCATAAAGACAGTTTTATTAACTGAACTGCACTCAGTATTCAAGACTGTCAAAGAACAACTTGTTTTCAGCAAACTGCATCTTTGCTTTTACAATCCATTATGAAGCATAAAAACACTTTCGGGCTTGCTTGCAATGAAAGGCAGAAAGAGTTTTATTAGCTGAACTGCGCTCCATAAGAAAGACTATCAAAGAACAGCTTGCTTTCAGCAGACTGCATCTTTACTTTTGCAATCTATTATGAAGCATAAAAACACTTTCGGGCTTGCTTGCAATGAGCACCAGAAAGACAGTTTTATTAACTGAACTGCACTCAGTATTCAAGACTGTCAAAGAACAACTTGTTTTCAGCAAACTGCATCTTTGCTTTTACAATCCATTATGAAGCATAAAAACACTTTCGGGCTTGCTTGCAATGAAAGGCAGAAAGAGTTTTATTAGCTGAACTGCGCTCCATAAGAAAGACTATCAAAGAACAGCTTGCTTTCAGCAGACTGCATCTTTGCTTTTACAATCTATTATGAAGCATAAAAACACTTTCGGGCTTGCTTGCAATGAAAGGCAGAAAGAGTTTTATTAGCTGAACTGCGCTCCATAAGAAAGACTATCAAAGAACAGCTTGCTTTCAGCAGACTGCATATTTGTTTTTACTAACAAGTAGAACACAGAAAAACACTTTCTGGCTTGTTTGCAATAAGCACCAGAAAGATAGTTTTATTAACTGAACTGCACTCAGTATTCAAAACTGTCAAAGAACAACTTGTTTTCAGCAAACTGCATCTTTGCTTTTGTAATCTATTATGAAGCATAAAAACACTTTCGGGCTTGCTTGCAATGAGCACCAGAAAGACAGTTTTATTAACTGAACTGCACTCAGTATTCAAGACTGTCAAAGAACAACTTGTTTTCAGCAAACTGCATCTTTGCTTTTACAATCCATTATGAAGCATAAAAACACTTTCGGGCTTGCTTGCAATGAAAGGCAGAAAGAGTTTTATTAGCTGAACTGCACTCCATAAGAAAGACTATCAAAGAACAGCTTGCTTTCAGCAGACTGCATCTTTACTTTTGCAATCTATTATGAAGCATAAAAACACTTTCGGGCTTGCTTGCAATGAGCACCAGAAAGACAGTTTTATTAACTGAACTGCACTCAGTATTCAAGACTGTCAAAGAACAACTTGTTTTCAGCAAACTGCATCTTCGCTTTTACAATCCATTATGAAGCATAAAAACACTTTCGGGCTTGCTTGCAATGAAAGGCAGAAAGAGTTTTATTAGCTGAACTGCGCTCCATAAGAAAGACTATCAAAGAACAGCTTGCTTTCAGCAGACTGCATATTTGTTTATACTAACAAGTAGAACACAGAAAAACACTTTCTGGCTTGTTTGCAATGAGCACCAGAAAGACAGTTTTATTAACTGAACTGCACTCAGTATTCAAGCAGAAAGAGTTTTATTAGCTGAACTGCGCTCCATAAGAAAGACTATCAAAGAACAGCTTGCTTTCAGCAGACTGCATCTTTACTTTTGCAATCTATTATGAAGCATAAAAACACTTTCGGGCTTGCTTGCAATGAGCACCAGAAAGACAGTTTTATTAACTGAACTGCATTCAGTATTCAAGACTGTCAAAGAACAACTTGTTTTCAGCAAACTGCATCTTCGCTTTTACAATCCATTATGAAGCATAAAAACACTTTCGGGCTTGCTTGCAATGAAAGGCAGAAAGAGTTTTATTAGCTGAACTGCGCTCCATAAGAAAGACTATCAAAGAACAGCTTGCTTTCAGCAGACTGCATCTTTGCTTTTGCAATCTATTATGAAGCATAAAAACACTTTCGGGCTTGCTTGCAATGAGCACCAGAAAGACAGTTTTATTAACTGAACTGCACTCAGTATTCAAGACTGTCAAAGAACAACTTGTTTTCAGCAAACTGCATCTTTGCTTTTACAATCCATTATGAAGCATAAAAACACTTTCGGGCTTGCTTGCAATGAAAGGCAGAAAGAGTTTTATTAGCTGAACTGCGCTCCATAAGAAAGACTATCAAAGAACAGCTTGCTTTCAGCAGACTGCATCTTTGCTTTTACAATCTATTATGAAGCATAAAAACACTTTCGGGCTTGCTTGCAATGAAAGGCAGAAAGAGTTTTATTAGCTGAACTGCGCTCCATAAGAAAGACTATCAAAGAACAGCTTGCTTTCAGCAGACTGCATATTTGTTTTTACTAACAAGTAGAACACAGAAAAACACTTTCTGGCTTCTTTGCAATGAGCACCAGAAAGACAGTTTTATTAACTGAACTGCACTCAGTATTCAAGACTGTCAAAGAACAAATTGTTTTCAGCAGACTGCATCTTTGCTTTTACAATCCATCATGAAGCATAAAAACACTTTCGGGCTTGCTTGCAATGAAAGGCAGAAAGAGTTTTATTAGCTGAACTGCGCTCCATAAGAAAGACAATCAAGGAACAGCTTGCTTTCAGCAGACTGCATATTTGTTTTTACTAACAAGTAGAACACAGAAAAACACTTTCTGGCTTGTTTGCAATGAGCATCAGAAAGACAGTTTTATTAACTGAACTGCACTCAGTATTCAAGACTGTCAAAGAACAACTTGTTTTCAGCAAACTGCATCTTTGCTTTTGCAATCTATTATGAAGCATAAAAACACTTTCGGGCTTGCTTGCAATGAGCACCAGAAAGACAGTTTTATTAACTGAACTGCACTCAGTATTCAAGACTGTCAAAGAACAACTTGTTTTCAGCAAACTGCATCTTTGCTTTTGCAATCTATTATGAAGCATAAAAACACTTTCGGGCTTGCTTGCAATGAGCACCAGAAAGACAGTTTTATTAACTGAACTGCACTCAGTATTCAAGACTGTCAAAGAACAACTTGTTTTCAGCAAACTGCATCTTTGCTTTTACAATCCATTATGAAGCATAAAAACACTTTCGGGCTTGCTTGCAATGAAAGGCAGAAAGAGTTTTATTAGCTGAACTGCGCTCCATAAGAAAGACTATCAAAGAACAGCTTGCTTTCAGCAGACTTCATCTTTACTTTTGCAATCTATTATGAAGCATAAAAACACTTTCGGGCTTGCTTGCAATGAGCACCAGAAAGACAGTTTTATTAACTGAACTGCACTCAGTATTCAAGACTGTCAAAGAACAACTTGTTTTCAGCAAACTGCATCTTCGCTTTTACAATCCATTATGAAGCATAAAAACACTTTCGGGCTTGCTTGCAATGAAAGGCAGAAAGAGTTTTATTAGCTGAACTGCGCTCCATAAGAAAGACTATCAAAGAACAGCTTGCTTTCAGCAGACTGCATATTTGTTTATACTAACAAGTAGAACACATAAAAACACTTTCTGGCTTGTTTGCAATGAGCATCAGAAAGACAGTTTTATTAACTGAACTGCACTCAGTATTCAAGACTGTCAAATAACAACTTGTTTTCAGCAGACTGCATCTTTGCTTTTACAATCCATTATGAAGCATAAAAACACTTTCAGGCTTGCTTGCAATGAAAGGCAGAAAGAGTTTTATTAGCTGAACTGCGCTCCATAAGAAAGACTATCAAAGAACAGCTTGCATTCAGCAGACTGCATATTTGTTTATACTAACAAGTAGAACACAGAAAAACACTTTCTGGCTTGTTTGAAATGAGCACCAGAAAGACAGTTTTATTAACTGAACTGCACTCAGTATTCAAGCAGAAAGAGTTTTATTAGCTGAACTGCGCTCCATAAGAAAGACTATCAAAGAACAGCTTGCTTTCAGCAGACTGCATCTTTACTTTTGCAATCTATTATGAAGCAAAAAACACTTTCGGGCTTGCTTGCAATGAGCACCAGAAAGACAGTTTTATTAACTGAACTGCACTCAGTATTCAAGACTGTCAAAGAACAACTTGTTTTCAGCAAACTGCATCTTTGCTTTTACAATCCATTATGAAGCATAAAACCACTTTCGGGCTTGCTTGCAATGAAAGGCAGAAAGAGTTTTATTAGCTGAACTGCGCTCCATAAGAAAGACTATCAAAGAACAGCTTGCTTTCAGCAGACTGCATCTTTACTTTTGCAATCTATTATGAAGCATAAAAACACTTTCGGGCTTGCTTGCAATGAAAGGCAGAAAGAGTTTTATTAGCTGAACTGCGCTCCATAAGAAAGACTATCAAGGAACAGCTTGCTTTCAGCAGACTGCATATTTGTTTATACTAACAAGTAGAACACAGAAAAACACTTTCTGGCTTCTTTGCAATGAGCACCAGAAAGACAGTTTTATTAACTGAACTGCACTCAGTATTCAAGACTGTCAAAGAACAACTTGTTTTCAGCAAACTGCATCTTTGCTTTTGCAATCTATTATGAAGCATAAAAACACTTTCGGGCTTGCTTGCAATGAGCACCAGAAAGACAGTTTTATTAACTGAACTGCACTCAGTATTCAAGACTGTCAAAGAACAACTTGTTTTCAGCAAACTGCATCTTTGCTTTTACAATCCATTATGAAGCATAAAAACACTTTCGGGCTTGCTTGCAATGAAAGGCAGAAAGAGTTTTATTAGCTGAACTGCGCTCCATAAGAAAGACTATCAAAGAACAGCTTGCTTTCAGCAGACTGCATCTTTACTTTTGCAATCTATTATGAAGCATAAAAACACTTTCGGGCTTGCTTGCAATGAGCACCAGAAAGACAGTTTTATTAACTGAACTGCACTCAGTATTCAAGACTGTCAAAGAACAACTTGTTTTCAGCAAACTGCATCTTCGCTTTTACAATCCATTATGAAGCATAAAAACACTTTCGGGCTTGCTTGCAATGAAAGGCAGAAAGAGTTTTATTAGCTGAACTGCGCTCCATAAGAAAGACTATCAAAGAACAGCTTGCTTTCAGCAGACTGCATATTTGTTTATACTAACAAGTAGAACACATAAAAACACTTTCTGGCTTGTTTGCAATGAGCATCAGAAAGACAGTTTTATTAACTGAACTGCACTCAGTATTCAAGACTGTCAAAGAACAACTTGTTTTCAGCAGACTGCATCTTTGCTTTTACAATCCATTATGAAGCATAAAAACACTTTCAGGCTTGCTTGCAATGAAAGGCAGAAAGAGTTTTATTAGCTGAACTGCGCTCCATAAGAAAGACTATCAAAGAACAGCTTGCTTTCAGCAGACTGCATATTTGTTTATACTAACAAGTAGAACACAGAAAAACACTTTCTGGCTTGCTTGCAATGAGCACCAGAAAGACAGTTTTATTAACTGAACTGCACTCAGTATTCAAGACTGTCAAAGAACAACTTGTTTTCAGCAAACTGCATCTTTGCTTTTACAATCCATTATGAAGCATAAAAACACTTTCGGGCTTGCTTGCAATGAAAGGCAGAAAGAGTTTTATTAGCTGAACTGCGCTCCATAAGAAAGACTATCAAAGAACAGCTTGCTTTCAGCAGACTGCATATTTGTTTATACTAACAAGTAGAACACAGAAAAACACTTTCTGGCTTCTTTGCAATGAGCACCAGGAAGACAGTTTTATTAACTGAACTGCACTCAGTATTCAAGACTGTCAAAGAACAACTTGTTTTCAGCAGACTGCATCTTTGCTTTTACAATCCATTATGAAGCATAAAAACACTTTCGGGCTTGCTTGCAATGAAAGGCAGAAAGAGTTTTATTAGCTGAACTGCGCTCCATAAGAAAGACTATCAAGGAACAGCTTGCTTTTAGCAGACTGCATATTTGTTTATACTAACAAGTAGAACACAGAAAAACACTTTCTGGCTTGTTTGCAATGAGCACCAGAAAGACAGTTTTATTAACTGAACTGCACTCAGTATTCAAGACTGTCAAAGAACAACTTGTTTTCAGCAAACTGCATCTTTGCTTTTACAATCCATTATGAAGCATAAAAACACTTTCGGGCTTGCTTGCAATAAAAGGCAGAAAGAGTTTTATTAGCTGAACTGCGCTCCATAAGAAAGACTATCAAAGAACAGCTTGCTTTCAGCAGACTGCATCTTTGCTTTTACAATCTATTATGAAGCATAAAAACACTTTCGGGCTTGCTTGCAATGAAAGGCAGAAAGAGTTTTATTAGCTGAACTGCGCTCCATAAGAAAGACTATCAAAGAACAGCTTGCTTTCAGCAGACTGCATCTTTGCTTTTACAATCCATTATGAAGCATAAAAACACTTTCGGGCTTGCTTGCAATGAAAGGCAGAAAGAGTTTTATTAGCTGAACTGCGTTCCATAAGAAAGACTATCAAGGAACAGCTTGCTTTCAGCAGACTGCATGTTTGTTTATACTAACAAGTAGAACACAGAAAAACACTTTCGGGCTTGCTTGCAATGAGCACCAGAAAGACAGTTTTATTAACTGAACTGCACTCAGTATTCAAGACTGTCAAAGAACAACTTGTTTTCAGCAAACTGCATCTTTGCTTTTACAATCCATTATGAAGCATAAAAACACTTTCGGGCTTGCTTGCAATGAAAGGCAGAAAGAGTTTTATTAGCTGAACTGCGTTCCATAAGACAGACTATCAAAGAACAGCTTGCTTTCAGCAGACTGCATCTTTACTTTTGCAATCTATTATGAAGCATAAAAACACTTTCGGGCTTGCTTGCAATGAAAGGCAGAAAGAGTTTTATTAGCTGAACTGCGCTCCATAAGAAAGACTATCAAGGAACAGCTTGCTTTCAGCAGACTGCATATTTGTTTATACTAACAAGTAGAACACAGAAAAAAACCTTCTGGCTTCTTTGCAATGAGCACCAGAAAGACAGTTTTATTAACTGAACTGCACTCAGTATTCAAGACTGTCAAAGAACAACTTGTTTTCAGCAAACTGCATCTTTGCTTTTACAATCCATTATGAAGCATAAAAACACTTTCGGGCTTGCTTGCAATGAAAGGCAGAAAGAGTTTTATTAGCTGAACTGCGCTCCATAAGAAAGACTATCAAAGAACAGCTTGCTTTCAGCAGACTGCATCTTTACTTTTGCAATCTATTATGAAGCATAAAAACACTTTCGGGCTTGCTTGCAATGAGCACCAGAAAGACAGTTTTATTAACTGAACTGCACTCAGTATTCAAGACTGTCAAAGAACAACTTGTTTTCAGCAAACTGCATCTTCGCTTTTACAATCCATTATGAAGCATAAAAACACTTTCGGGCTTGCTTGCAATGAAAGGCAGAAAGAGTTTTATTAGCTGAACTGCGCTCCATAAGAAAGACTATCAAAGAACAGCTTGCTTTCAGCAGACTGCATATTTGTTTATACTAACAAGTAGAACACATAAAAACACTTTCTGGCTTGTTTGCAATGAGCATCAGAAAGACAGTTTTATTAACTGAACTGCACTCAGTATTCAAGACTGTCAAAGAACAACTTGTTTTCAGCAGACTGCATCTTTGCTTTTACAATCCATTATGAAGCATAAAAACACTTTCAGGCTTGCTTGCAATGAAAGGCAGAAAGAGTTTTATTAGCTGAACTGCGCTCCATAAGAAAGACTATCAAAGAACAGCTTGCTTTCAGCAGACTGCATATTTGTTTATACTAACAAGTAGAACACAGAAAAACACTTTCTGGCTTGCTTGCAATGAGCACCAGAAAGACAGTTTTATTAACTGAACTGCACTCAGTATTCAAGACTGTCAAAGAACAACTTGTTTTCAGCAAACTGCATCTTTGCTTTTACAATCCATTATGAAGCATAAAAACACTTTCGGGCTTGCTTGCAATGAAAGGCAGAAAGAGTTTTATTAGCTGAACTGCGCTCCTTAAGAAAGACTATCAAAGAACAGCTTGCTTTCAGCAGACTGCATATTTGTTTATACTAACAAGTAGAACACAGAAAAACACTTTCTGGCTTCTTTGCAATGAGCACCAGGAAGACAGTTTTATTAACTGAACTGCACTCAGTATTCAAGACTGTCAAAGAACAACTTGTTTTCAGCAGACTGCATCTTTGCTTTTACAATCCATTATGAAGCATAAAAACACTTTCGGGCTTGCTTGCAATGAAAGGCAGAAAGAGTTTTATTAGCTGAACTGCGCTCCATAAGAAAGACTATCAAGGAACAGCTTGCTTTTAGCAGACTGCATATTTGTTTATACTAACAAGTAGAACACAGAAAAACACTTTCTGGCTTGTTTGCAATGAGCACCAGAAAGACAGTTTTATTAACTGAACTGCACTCAGTATTCAAGACTGTCAAAGAACAACTTGTTTTCAGCAAACTGCATCTTTGCTTTTACAATCCATTATGAAGCATAAAAACACTTTCGGGCTTGCTTGCAATAAAAGGCAGAAAGAGTTTTATTAGCTGAACTGCGCTCCATAAGAAAGACTATCAAAGAACAGCTTGCTTTCAGCAGACTGCATCTTTGCTTTTACAATCTATTATGAAGCATAAAAACACTTTCGGGCTTGCTTGCAATGAAAGGCAGAAAGAGTTTTATTAGCTGAACTGCGCTTCATAAGAAAGACTATCAAAGAACAGCTTGCTTTCAGCAGACTGCATCTTTGCTTTTACAATCCATTATGAAGCATAAAAACACTTTCGGGCTTGCTTGCAATGAAAGGCAGAAAGAGTTTTATTAGCTGAACTGCGTTCCATAAGAAAGACTATCAAGGAACAGCTTGCTTTCAGCAGACTGCATGTTTGTTTATACTAACAAGTAGAACACAGAAAAACACTTTCGGGCTTGCTTGCAATGAGCACCAGAAAGACAGTTTTATTAACTGAACTGCACTCAGTATTCAAGACTGTCAAAGAACAACTTGTTTTCAGCAAACTGCATCTTTGCTTTTACAATCCATTATGAAGCATAAAAACACTTTCGGGCTTGCTTGCAATGAAAGGCAGAAAGAGTTTTATTAGCTGAACTGCGCTCCATAAGACAGACTATCAAAAAACAGCTTGCTTTCAGCAGACTGCATCTTTACTTTTGCAATCTATTATGAAGCATAAAAACACTTTCGGGCTTGCTTGCAATGAAAGGCAGAAAGAGTTTTATTAGCTGAACTGCGCTCCATAAGAAAGACTATCAAGGAACAGCTTGCTTTCAGCAGACTGCATATTTGTTTATACTAACAAGTAGAACACAGAAAAAAACCTTCTGGCTTCTTTGCAATGAGCACCAGAAAGACAGTTTTATTAACTGAACTGCACTCAGTATTCAAGACTGTCAAAGAACAACTTGTTTTCAGCAAACTGCATCTTTGCTTTTACAATCCATTATGAAGCATAAAAACACTTTCGGGCTTGCTTGCAATGAAAGGCAGAAAGAGTTTTATTAGCTGAACTGCGCTCCATAAGAAAGACTATCAAAGAACAGCTTGCTTTCAGCAGACTGCATCTTTACTTTTGCAATCTATTATGAAGCATAAAAACACTTTCGGGCTTGCTTGCAATGAGCACCAGAAAGACAGTTTTATTAACTGAACTGCACTCAGTATTCAAGACTGTCAAAGAACAACTTGTTTTCAGCAAACTGCATCGTCGCTTTTACAATCCATTATGAAGCATAAAAACACTTTCGGGCTTGCTTGCAATGAAAGGCAGAAAGAGTTTTATTAGCTGAACTGCGCTCCATAAGAAAGACTATCAAAGAACAGCTTGCTTTCAGCAGACTGCATATTTGTTTATACTAACAAGTAGAACACATAAAAACACTTTCTGGCTTGTTTGCAATGAGCATCAGAAAGACAGTTTTATTAACTGAACTGCACTCAGTATTCAAGACTGTCAAAGAACAACTTGTTTTCAGCAAACTGCATCTTTGCTTTTACAATCCATTATGAAGCATAAAAACACTTTCAGGCTTGCTTGCAATGAAAGGCAGAAAGAGTTTTATTAGCTGAACTGCGCTCCATAAGAAAGACTATCAAAGAACAGCTTGCTTTCAGCAGACTGCATCTTTGCTTTTACAATCCATTATGAAGCATAAAAACACTTTCGGGCTTGCTTGCAATGAAAGGCAGAAAGAGTTTTATTAGCTGAACTGCGCTCCATAAGAAAGACTATCAAGGAACAGCTTGCTTTTAGCAGACTGCATATTTGTTTATACTAACAAGTAGAACACAGAAAAACACTTTCTGGCTTGTTTGCAATGAGCACCAGAAAGACAGTTTTATTAACTGAACTGCACTCAGTATTCAAGACTGTCAAAGAACAACTTGTTTTCAGCAAACTGCATCTTTGCTTTTACAATCCATTATGAAGCATAAAAACACTTTCGGGCTTGCTTGCAATAAAAGGCAGAAAGAGTTTTATTAGCTGAACTGCGCTCCATAAGAAAGACTATCAAAGAACAGCTTGCTTTCAGCAGACTGCATCTTTGCTTTTACAATCTATTATGAAGCATAAAAACACTTTCGGGCTTGCTTGCAATGAAAGGCAGAAAGAGTTTTATTAGCTGAACTGCGCTTCATAAGAAAGACTATCAAAGAACAGCTTGCTTTCAGCAGACTGCATCTTTGCTTTTACAATCCATTATGAAGCATAAAAACACTTTCGGGCTTGCTTGCAATGAAAGGCAGAAAGAGTTTTATTAGCTGAACTGCGTTCCATAAGAAAGACTATCAAGGAACAGCTTGCTTTCAGCAGACTGCATGTTTGTTTATACTAACAAGTAGAACACAGAAAAACACTTTCGGGCTTGCTTGCAATGAGCACCAGAAAGACAGTTTTATTAACTGAACTGCACTCAGTATTCAAGACTGTCAAAGAACAACTTGTTTTCAGCAAACTGCATCTTTGCTTTTACAATCCATTATGAAGCATAAAAACACTTTCGGGCTTGCTTGCAATGAAAGGCAGAAAGAGTTTTATTAGCTGAACTTCGCTCCATAAGACAGACTATCAAAAAACAGCTTGCTTTCAGCAGACTGCATCTTTACTTTTGCAATCTATTATGAAGCATAAAAACACTTTCGGGCTTGCTTGCAATGAAAGGCAGAAAGAGTTTTATTAGCTGAACTGCGCTCCATAAGAAAGACTATCAAGGAACAGCTTGCTTTCAGCAGACTGCATATTTGTTTATACTAACAAGTAGAACACAGAAAAAAACCTTCTGGCTTCTTTGCAATGAGCACCAGAAAGACAGTTTTATTAACTGAACTGCACTCAGTATTCAAGACTGTCAAAGAACAACTTGTTTTCAGCAAACTGCATCTTTGCTTTTACAATCCATTATGAAGCATAAAAACACTTTCGGGCTTGCTTGCAATGAAAGGCAGAAAGAGTTTTATTAGCTGAACTGCGCTCCATAAGAAAGACTATCAAAGAACAGCTTGCTTTCAGCAGACTGCATCTTTACTTTTGCAATCTATTATGAAGCATAAAAACACTTTCGGGCTTGCTTGCAATGAGCACCAGAAAGACAGTTTTATTAACTGAACTGCACTCAGTATTCAAGACTGTCAAAGAACAACTTGTTTTCAGCAAACTGCATCGTCGCTTTTACAATCCATTATGAAGCATAAAAACACTTTCGGGCTTGCTTGCAATGAAAGGCAGAAAGAGTTTTATTAGCTGAACTGCGCTCCATAAGAAAGACTATCAAAGAACAGCTTGCTTTCAGCAGACTGCATATTTGTTTATACTAACAAGTAGAACACATAAAAACACTTTCTGGCTTGTTTGCAATGAGCATCAGAAAGACAGTTTTATTAACTGAACTGCACTCAGTATTCAAGACTGTCAAAGAACAACTTGTTTTCAGCAAACTGCATCTTTGCTTTTACAATCCATTATGAAGCATAAAAACACTTTCAGGCTTGCTTGCAATGAAAGGCAGAAAGAGTTTTATTAGCTGAACTGCGCTCCATAAGAAAGACTATCAAAGAACAGCTTGCTTTCAGCAGACTGCATCTTTGCTTTTACAATCCATTATGAAGCATAAAAACACTTTCGGGCTTGCTTGCAATGAAAGGCAGAAAGAGTTTTATTAGCTGAACTGCGCTCCATAAGAAAGACTATCAAGGAACAGCTTGCTTTCAGCAGACTGCATATTTGTTTATACTAACAAGTAGAACACAGAAAAACACTTTCTGGCTTGTTTGCAATTAGCACCAGAAAGACAGTTTTATTAACTGAACTGCACTCAGTATTCAAGACTGTCAAAGAACAACTTGTTTTCAGCAGACTGCATCTTTGCTTTTACAATCCATTATGAAGCATAAAAACACTTTCGGGCTTGCTTGCAATGAAAGGCAGAAAGAGTTTTATTAGCTGAACTGCGCTCCATAAGAAAGACTATCAAGGAACAGCTTGCTTTCAGCAGACTGCATATTTGTTTATACTAACAAGTAGAACACAGAAAAACACTTTCTGGCTTGCTTGCAATGAGCACCAGAAAGACAGTTTTATTAACTGAACTGCACTCAGTATTCAAGACTGTCAAAGAACAACTTGTTTTCAGCAAACTGCATCTTTGCTTTTACAATCCATTATGAAGCATAAAAACACTTTCGGGCTTGCTTGCAATGAAAGGCAGAAAGAGTTTTATTAGCTGAACTGCGCTCCATAAGAAAGACTATCAAAGAACAGCTTGCTTTCAGCAGACTGCATCTTTGCTTTTAGAATCCATTATGAAGCATAAAAACACTTTCGGGCTTGCTTGCAATGAAAGGCAGAAAGAGTTTTATTAGCTGAACTGCGCTCCATAAGAAAGACTATCAAGGAATAGCTTGCTTTCAGCAGACTGCATATTTGTTTATACTAACAAGTAGAACACAGAAAAACACTTTCTGGCTTGTTTGCAATGAGCACCAGAAAGACAGTTTTATTAACTGAACTGCACTCAGTATTCAAGACTGTCAAAGAACAACTTGTTTTCAGCAAACTGCATCTTTGCTTTTACAATCCATTATGAAGCATAAAAACACTTTCGGGCTTGCTTGCAATGAAAGGCAGAAAGAGTTTTATTAGCTGAACTGCGCTCCATAAGACAGACTATCAAAGAACAGCTTGCTTTCAGCAGACTGCATCTTTACTTTTGCAATCTATTATGAAGCATAAAAACACTTTCGGGCTTGCTTGCAATGAAAGGCAGAAAGAGTTTTATTAGCTGAACTGCGCTCCATAAGAAAGACTATCAAGGAACAGCTTGCTTTCAGCAGACTGCATATTTGTTTATACTAACAAGTAGAACACAGAAAAAAACCTTCTGGCTTCTTTGCAATGAGCACCAGAAAGACAGTTTTATTAACTGAACTGCACTCAGTATTCAAGACTGTCAAAGAACAACTTGTTTTCAGCAAACTGCATCTTTGCTTTTACAATCCATTATGAAGCATAAAAACACTTTCGGGCTTGCTTGCAATGAAAGGCAGAAAGAGTTTTATTAGCTGAACTGCGCTCCATAAGAAAGACTATCAAAGAACAGCTTGCTTTCAGCAGACTGCATATTTGTTTATACTAACAAGTAGAACACATAAAAACACTTTCTGGCTTGTTTGCAATGAGCATCAGAAAGACAGTTTTATTAACTGAACTGCACTCAGTATTCAAGACTGTCAAAGAACAACTTGTTTTCAGCAGACTGCATCTTTGCTTTTACAATCCATTATGAAGCATAAAAACACTTTCAGGCTTGCTTGCAATGAAAGGCAGAAAGAGTTTTATTAGCTGAACTGCGCTCCATAAGAAAGACTATCAAAGAACAGCTTGCTTTCAGCAGACTGCATATTTGTTTATACTAACAAGTAGAACACAGAAAAACACTTTCTGGCTTGTTTGCAATGAGCACCAGAAAGACAGTTTTATTAACTGAACTGCACTCAGTATTCAAGACTGTCAAAGAACAACTTGTTTTCAGCAAACTGCATCTTTGCTTTTACAATCCATTATGAAGCATAAAAACACTTTCGGGCTTGCTTGCAATAAAAGGCAGAAAGAGTTTTATTAGCTGAACTGCGCTCCATAAGAAAGACTATCAAAGAACAGCTTGCTTTCAGCAGACTGCATCTTTGCTTTTACAATCTATTATGAAGCATAAAAACACTTTCGGGCTTGCTTGCAATGAAAGGCAGAAAGAGTTTTATTAGCTGAACTGCGCTTCATAAGAAAGACTATCAAAGAACAGCTTGCTTTCAGCAGACTGCATCTTTGCTTTTACAATCCATTATGAAGCATAAAAACACTTTCGGGCTTGCTTGCAATGAAAGGCAGAAAGAGTTTTATTAGCTGAACTGCGTTCCATAAGAAAGACTATCAAGGAACAGCTTGCTTTCAGCAGACTGCATGTTTGTTTATACTAACAAGTAGAACACAGAAAAACACTTTCGGGCTTGCTTGCAATGAGCACCAGAAAGACAGTTTTATTAACTGAACTGCACTCAGTATTCAAGACTGTCAAAGAACAACTTGTTTTCAGCAAACTGCATCTTTGCTTTTACAATCCATTATGAAGCATAAAAACACTTTCGGGCTTGCTTGCAATGAAAGGCAGAAAGAGTTTTATTAGCTGAACTGCGCTCCATAAGACAGACTATCAAAAAACAGCTTGCTTTCAGCAGACTGCATCTTTACTTTTGCAATCTATTATGAAGCATAAAAACACTTTCGGGCTTGCTTGCAATGAAAGGCAGAAAGAGTTTTATTAGCTGAACTGCGCTCCATAAGAAAGACTATCAAGGAACAGCTTGCTTTCAGCAGACTGCATATTTGTTTATACTAACAAGTAGAACACAGAAAAAAACCTTCTGGCTTCTTTGCAATGAGCACCAGAAAGACAGTTTTATTAACTGAACTGCACTCAGTATTCAAGACTGTCAAAGAACAACTTGTTTTCAGCAAACTGCATCTTTGCTTTTACAATCCATTATGAAGCATAAAAACACTTTCGGGCTTGCTTGCAATGAAAGGCAGAAAGAGTTTTATTAGCTGAACTGCGCTCCATAAGAAAGACTATCAAAGAACAGCTTGCTTTCAGCAGACTGCATCTTTACTTTTGCAATCTATTATGAAGCATAAAAACACTTTCGGGCTTGCTTGCAATGAGCACCAGAAAGACAGTTTTATTAACTGAACTGCACTCAGTATTCAAGACTGTCAAAGAACAACTTGTTTTCAGCAAACTGCATCGTCGCTTTTACAATCCATTATGAAGCATAAAAACACTTTCGGGCTTGCTTGCAATGAAAGGCAGAAAGAGTTTTATTAGCTGAACTGCGCTCCATAAGAAAGACTATCAAAGAACAGCTTGCTTTCAGCAGACTGCATATTTGTTTATACTAACAAGTAGAACACATAAAAACACTTTCTGGCTTGTTTGCAATGAGCATCAGAAAGACAGTTTTATTAACTGAACTGCACTCAGTATTCAAGACTGTCAAAGAACAACTTGTTTTCAGCAAACTGCATCTTTGCTTTTACAATCCATTATGAAGCATAAAAACACTTTCAGGCTTGCTTGCAATGAAAGGCAGAAAGAGTTTTATTAGCTGAACTGCGCTCCATAAGAAAGACTATCAAAGAACAGCTTGCTTTCAGCAGACTGCATCTTTGCTTTTACAATCCATTATGAAGCATAAAAACACTTTCGGGCTTGCTTGCAATGAAAGGCAGAAAGAGTTTTATTAGCTGAACTGCGCTCCATAAGAAAGACTATCAAGGAACAGCTTGCTTTCAGCAGACTGCATATTTGTTTATACTAACAAGTAGAACACAGAAAAACACTTTCTGGCTTGTTTGCAATTAGCACCAGAAAGACAGTTTTATTAACTGAACTGCACTCAGTATTCAAGACTGTCAAAGAACAACTTGTTTTCAGCAGACTGCATCTTTGCTTTTACAATCCATTATGAAGCATAAAAACACTTTCGGGCTTGCTTGCAATGAAAGGCAGAAAGAGTTTTATTAGCTGAACTGCGCTCCATAAGAAAGACTATCAAGGAACAGCTTGCTTTCAGCAGACTGCATATTTGTTTATACTAACAAGTAGAACACAGAAAAACACTTTCTGGCTTGCTTGCAATGAGCACCAGAAAGACAGTTTTATTAACTGAACTGCACTCAGTATTCAAGACTGTCAAAGAACAACTTGTTTTCAGCAAACTGCATCTTTGCTTTTACAATCCATTATGAAGCATAAAAACACTTTCGGGCTTGCTTGCAATGAAAGGCAGAAAGAGTTTTATTAGCTGAACTGCGCTCCATAAGAAAGACTATCAAAGAACAGCTTGCTTTCAGCAGACTGCATCTTTGCTTTTAGAATCCATTATGAAGCATAAAAACACTTTCGGGCTTGCTTGCAATGAAAGGCAGAAAGAGTTTTATTAGCTGAACTGCGCTCCATAAGAAAGACTATCAAAGAACAGCTTGCTTTCAGCAGACTGCATCTTTGCTTTTAGAATCCATTATGAAGCATAAAAACACTTTCGGGCTTGCTTGCAATGAAAGGCAGAAAGAGTTTTATTAGCTGAACTGCGCTCCATAAGAAAGACTATCAAGGAATAGCTTGCTTTCAGCAGACTGCATATTTGTTTATACTAACAAGTAGAACACAGAAAAACACTTTCTGGCTTGTTTGCAATGAGCACCAGAAAGACAGTTTTATTAACTGAACTGCACTCAGTATTCAAGACTGTCAAAGAACAACTTGTTTTCAGCAAACTGCATCTTTGCTTTTACAATCCATTATGAAGCATAAAAACACTTTCGGGCTTGCTTGCAATGAAAGGCAGAAAGAGTTTTATTAGCTGAACTGCGCTCCATAAGACAGACTATCAAAGAACAGCTTGCTTTCAGCAGACTGCATCTTTACTTTTGCAATCTATTATGAAGCATAAAAACACTTTCGGGCTTGCTTGCAATGAAAGGCAGAAAGAGTTTTATTAGCTGAACTGCGCTCCATAAGAAAGACTATCAAGGAACAGCTTGCTTTCAGCAGACTGCATATTTGTTTATACTAACAAGTAGAACACAGAAAAAAACCTTCTGGCTTCTTTGCAATGAGCACCAGAAAGACAGTTTTATTAACTGAACTGCACTCAGTATTCAAGACTGTCAAAGAACAACTTGTTTTCAGCAAACTGCATCTTTGCTTTTACAATCCATTATGAAGCATAAAAACACTTTCGGGCTTGCTTGCAATGAAAGGCAGAAAGAGTTTTATTAGCTGAACTGCGCTCCATAAGAAAGACTATCAAAGAACAGCTTGCTTTCAGCAGACTGCATATTTGTTTATACTAACAAGTAGAACACATAAAAACACTTTCTGGCTTGTTTGCAATGAGCATCAGAAAGACAGTTTTATTAACTGAACTGCACTCAGTATTCAAGACTGTCAAAGAACAACTTGTTTTCAGCAGACTGCATCTTTGCTTTTACAATCCATTATGAAGCATAAAAACACTTTCAGGCTTGCTTGCAATGAAAGGCAGAAAGAGTTTTATTAGCTGAACTGCGCTCCATAAGAAAGACTATCAAAGAACAGCTTGCTTTCAGCAGACTGCATATTTGTTTATACTAACAAGTAGAACACAGAAAAACACTTTCTGGCTTGCTTGCAATGAGCAGCAGAAAGACAGTTTTATTAACTGAACTGCACTCAGTATTCAAGACTGTCAAAGAACAACTTGTTTTCAGCAAACTGCATCTTCGCTTTTACAATCCATTATGAAGCATAAAAACACTTTCGGGCTTGCTTGCAATGAAAGGCAGAAAGAGTTTTATTAGCTGAACTGCGCTCCATAAGAAAGACTATCAAAGAACAGCTTGCTTTCAGCAGACTGCATATTTGTTTATACTAACAAGTAGAACACATAAAAACACTTTCTGGCTTGTTTGCAATGAGCATCAGAAAGACAGTTTTATTAACTGAACTGCACTCAGTATTCAAGACTGTCAAAGAACAACTTGTTTTCAGCAGACTGCATCTTTGCTTTTACAATCCATTATGAAGCATAAAAACACTTTCAGGCTTGCTTGCAATGAAAGGCAGAAAGAGTTTTATTAGCTGAACTGCGCTCCATAAGAAAGACTATCAAAGAACAGCTTGCTTTCAGCAGACTGCATATTTGTTTATACTAACAAGTAGAACACAGAAAAACACTTTCTGGCTTGCTTGCAATGAGCACCAGAAAGACAGTTTTATTAACTGAACTGCACTCAGTATTCAAGACTGTCAAAGAACAACTTGTTTTCAGCAAACTGCATCTTTGCTTTTACAATCCATTATGAAGCATAAAAACACTTTCGGGCTTGCTTGCAATGAAAGGCAGAAAGAGTTTTATTAGCTGAACTGCGCTCCATAAGAAAGACTATCAAAGAACAGCTTGCTTTCAGCAGACTGCATATTTGTTTATACTAACAAGTAGAACACAGAAAAACACTTTCTGGCTTCTTTGCAATGAGCACCAGGAAGACAGTTTTATTAACTGAACTGCACTCAGTATTCAAGACTGTCAAAGAACAACTTGTTTTCAGCAGACTGCATCTTTGCTTTTACAATCCATTATGAAGCATAAAAACACTTTCGGGCTTGCTTGCAATGAAAGGCAGAAAGAGTTTTATTAGCTGAACTGCGCTCCATAAGAAAGACTATCAAGGAACAGCTTGCTTTTAGCAGACTGCATATTTGTTTATACTAACAAGTAGAACACAGAAAAACACTTTCTGGCTTGTTTGCAATGAGCACCAGAAAGACAGTTTTATTAACTGAACTGCACTCAGTATTCAAGACTGTCAAAGAACAACTTGTTTTCAGCAAACTGCATCTTTGCTTTTACAATCCATTATGAAGCATAAAAACACTTTCGGGCTTGCTTGCAATAAAAGGCAGAAAGAGTTTTATTAGCTGAACTGCGCTCCATAAGAAAGACTATCAAAGAACAGCTTGCTTTCAGCAGACTGCATCTTTGCTTTTACAATCTATTATGAAGCATAAAAACACTTTCGGGCTTGCTTGCAATGAAAGGCAGAAAGAGTTTTATTAGCTGAACTGCGCTTCATAAGAAAGACTATCAAAGAACAGCTTGCTTTCAGCAGACTGCATCTTTGCTTTTACAATCCATTATGAAGCATAAAAACACTTTCGGGCTTGCTTGCAATGAAAGGCAGAAAGAGTTTTATTAGCTGAACTGCGTTCCATAAGAAAGACTATCAAGGAACAGCTTGCTTTCAGCAGACTGCATGTTTGTTTATACTAACAAGTAGAACACAGAAAAACACTTTCGGGCTTGCTTGCAATGAGCACCAGAAAGACAGTTTTATTAACTGAACTGCACTCAGTATTCAAGACTGTCAAAGAACAACTTGTTTTCAGCAAACTGCATCTTTGCTTTTACAATCCATTATGAAGCATAAAAACACTTTCGGGCTTGCTTGCAATGAAAGGCAGAAAGAGTTTTATTAGCTGAACTGCGCTCCATAAGAAAGACTATCAAAGAACAGCTTGCTTTCAGCAGACTGCATATTTGTTTATACTAACAAGTAGAACACATAAAAACACTTTCTGGCTTGTTTGCAATGAGCATCAGAAAGACAGTTTTATTAACTGAACTGCACTCAGTATTCAAGACTGTCAAAGAACAACTTGTTTTCAGCAGACTGCATCTTTGCTTTTACAATCCATTATGAAGCATAAAAACACTTTCAGGCTTGCTTGCAATGAAAGGCAGAAAGAGTTTTATTAGCTGAACTGCGCTCCATAAGAAAGACTATCAAAGAACAGCTTGCTTTCAGCAGACTGCATATTTGTTTATACTAACAAGTAGAACACAGAAAAACACTTTCTGGCTTGCTTGCAATGAGCAGCAGAAAGACAGTTTTATTAACTGAACTGCACTCAGTATTCAAGACTGTCAAAGAACAACTTGTTTTCAGCAAACTGCATCTTCGCTTTTACAATCCATTATGAAGCATAAAAACACTTTCGGGCTTGCTTGCAATGAAAGGCAGAAAGAGTTTTATTAGCTGAACTGCGCTCCATAAGAAAGACTATCAAAGAACAGCTTGCTTTCAGCAGACTGCATATTTGTTTATACTAACAAGTAGAACACATAAAAACACTTTCTGGCTTGTTTGCAATGAGCATCAGAAAGACAGTTTTATTAACTGAACTGCACTCAGTATTCAAGACTGTCAAAGAACAACTTGTTTTCAGCAGACTGCATCTTTGCTTTTACAATCCATTATGAAGCATAAAAACACTTTCAGGCTTGCTTGCAATGAAAGGCAGAAAGAGTTTTATTAGCTGAACTGCGCTCCATAAGAAAGACTATCAAAGAACAGCTTGCTTTCAGCAGACTGCATATTTGTTTATACTAACAAGTAGAACACAGAAAAACACTTTCTGGCTTGCTTGCAATGAGCACCAGAAAGACAGTTTTATTAACTGAACTGCACTCAGTATTCAAGACTGTCAAAGAACAACTTGTTTTCAGCAAACTGCATCTTTGCTTTTACAATCCATTATGAAGCATAAAAACACTTTCGGGCTTGCTTGCAATGAAAGGCAGAAAGAGTTTTATTAGCTGAACTGCGCTCCATAAGAAAGACTATCAAAGAACAGCTTGCTTTCAGCAGACTGCATATTTGTTTATACTAACAAGTAGAACACAGAAAAACACTTTCTGGCTTCTTTGCAATGAGCACCAGGAAGACAGTTTTATTAACTGAACTGCACTCAGTATTCAAGACTGTCAAAGAACAACTTGTTTTCAGCAGACTGCATCTTTGCTTTTACAATCCATTATGAAGCATAAAAACACTTTCGGGCTTGCTTGCAATGAAAGGCAGAAAGAGTTTTATTAGCTGAACTGCGCTCCATAAGAAAGACTATCAAGGAACAGCTTGCTTTTAGCAGACTGCATATTTGTTTATACTAACAAGTAGAACACAGAAAAACACTTTCTGGCTTGTTTGCAATGAGCACCAGAAAGACAGTTTTATTAACTGAACTGCACTCAGTATTCAAGACTGTCAAAGAACAACTTGTTTTCAGCAAACTGCATCTTTGCTTTTACAATCCATTATGAAGCATAAAAACACTTTCGGGCTTGCTTGCAATAAAAGGCAGAAAGAGTTTTATTAGCTGAACTGCGCTCCATAAGAAAGACTATCAAAGAACAGCTTGCTTTCAGCAGACTGCATCTTTGCTTTTACAATCTATTATGAAGCATAAAAACACTTTCGGGCTTGCTTGCAATGAAAGGCAGAAAGAGTTTTATTAGCTGAACTGCGCTTCATAAGAAAGACTATCAAAGAACAGCTTGCTTTCAGCAGACTGCATCTTTGCTTTTACAATCCATTATGAAGCATAAAAACACTTTCGGGCTTGCTTGCAATGAAAGGCAGAAAGAGTTTTATTAGCTGAACTGCGTTCCATAAGAAAGACTATCAAGGAACAGCTTGCTTTCAGCAGACTGCATGTTTGTTTATACTAACAAGTAGAACACAGAAAAACACTTTCGGGCTTGCTTGCAATGAGCACCAGAAAGACAGTTTTATTAACTGAACTGCACTCAGTATTCAAGACTGTCAAAGAACAACTTGTTTTCAGCAAACTGCATCTTTGCTTTTACAATCCATTATGAAGCATAAAAACACTTTCGGGCTTGCTTGCAATGAAAGGCAGAAAGAGTTTTATTAGCTGAACTGCGCTCCATAAGACAGACTATCAAAAAACAGCTTGCTTTCAGCAGACTGCATCTTTACTTTTGCAATCTATTATGAAGCATAAAAACACTTTCGGGCTTGCTTGCAATGAAAGGCAGAAAGAGTTTTATTAGCTGAACTGCGCTCCATAAGAAAGACTATCAAGGAACAGCTTGCTTTCAGCAGACTGCATATTTGTTTATACTAACAAGTAGAACACAGAAAAAAACCTTCTGGCTTCTTTGCAATGAGCACCAGAAAGACAGTTTTATTAACTGAACTGCACTCAGTATTCAAGACTGTCAAAGAACAACTTGTTTTCAGCAAACTGCATCTTTGCTTTTACAATCCATTATGAAGCATAAAAACACTTTCGGGCTTGCTTGCAATGAAAGGCAGAAAGAGTTTTATTAGCTGAACTGCGCTCCATAAGAAAGACTATCAAAGAACAGCTTGCTTTCAGCAGACTGCATCTTTACTTTTGCAATCTATTATGAAGCATAAAAACACTTTCGGGCTTGCTTGCAATGAGCACCAGAAAGACAGTTTTATTAACTGAACTGCACTCAGTATTCAAGACTGTCAAAGAACAACTTGTTTTCAGCAAACTGCATCGTCGCTTTTACAATCCATTATGAAGCATAAAAACACTTTCGGGCTTGCTTGCAATGAAAGGCAGAAAGAGTTTTATTAGCTGAACTGCGCTCCATAAGAAAGACTATCAAAGAACAGCTTGCTTTCAGCAGACTGCATATTTGTTTATACTAACAAGTAGAACACATAAAAACACTTTCGGGCTTGTTTGCAATGAGCATCAGAAAGACAGTTTTATTAACTGAACTGCACTCAGTATTCAAGACTGTCAAAGAACAACTTGTTTTCAGCAAACTGCATCTTTGCTTTTACAATCCATTATGAAGCATAAAAACACTTTCAGGCTTGCTTGCAATGAAAGGCAGAAAGAGTTTTATTAGCTGAACTGCGCTCCATAAGAAAGACTATCAAAGAACAGCTTGCTTTCAGCAGACTGCATCTTTGCTTTTACAATCCATTATGAAGCATAAAAACACTTTCGGGCTTGCTTGCAATGAAAGGCAGAAAGAGTTTTATTAGCTGAACTGCGCTCCATAAGAAAGACTATCAAGGAACAGCTTGCTTTCAGCAGACTGCATATTTGTTTATACTAACAAGTAGAACACAGAAAAACACTTTCTGGCTTGCTTGCAATGAGCACCAGAAAGACAGTTTTATTAACTGAACTGCACTCAGTATTCAAGACTGTCAAAGAACAACTTGTTTTCAGCAAACTGCATCTTTGCTTTTACAATCCATTATGAAGCATAAAAACACTTTCGGGCTTGCTTGCAATGAAAGGCAGAAAGAGTTTTATTAGCTGAACTGCGCTCCATAAGAAAGACTATCAAAGAACAGCTTGCTTTCAGCAGACTGCATCTTTGCTTTTAGAATCCATTATGAAGCATAAAAACACTTTCGGGCTTGCTTGCAATGAAAGGCAGAAAGAGTTTTATTAGCTGAACTGCGCTCCATAAGAAAGACAATCAAGGAATAGCTTGCTTTCAGCAGACTGCATATTTGTTTATACTAACAAGTAGAACACAGAAAAACACTTTCTGGCTTGTTTGCAATGAGCACCAGAAAGACAGTTTTATTAACTGAACTGCACTCAGTATTCAAGACTGTCAAAGAACAACTTGTTTTCAGCAAACTGCATCTTTGCTTTTACAATCCATTATGAAGCATAAAAACACTTTCGGGCTTGCTTGCAATGAAAGGCAGAAAGAGTTTTATTAGCTGAACTGCGCTCCATAAGACAGACTATCAAAGAACAGCTTGCTTTCAGCAGACTGCATCTTTACTTTTGCAATCTATTATGAAGCATAAAAACACTTTCGGGCTTGCTTGCAATGAAAGGCAGAAAGAGTTTTATTAGCTGAACTGCGCTCCATAAGAAAGACTATCAAGGAACAGCTTGCTTTCAGCAGACTGCATATTTGTTTATACTAACAAGTAGAACACAGAAAAAAACCTTCTGGCTTCTTTGCAATGAGCACCAGAAAGACAGTTTTATTAACTGAACTGCACTCAGTATTCAAGACTGTCAAAGAACAACTTGTTTTCAGCAAACTGCATCTTTGCTTTTACAATCCATTATGAAGCATAAAAACACTTTCGGGCTTGCTTGCAATGAAAGGCAGAAAGAGTTTTATTAGCTGAACTGCGCTCCATAAGAAAGACTATCAAAGAACAGCTTGCTTTCAGCAGACTGCATCTTTACTTTTGCAATCTATTATGAAGCATAAAAACACTTTCGGGCTTGCTTGCAATGAGCACCAGAAAGACAGTTTTATTAACTGAACTGCACTCAGTATTCAAGACTGTCAAAGAACAACTTGTTTTCAGCAAACTGCATCTTCGCTTTTACAATCCATTATGAAGCATAAAAACACTTTCGGGCTTGCTTGCAATGAAAGGCAGAAAGAGTTTTATTAGCTGAACTGCGCTCCATAAGAAAGACTATCAAAGAACAGCTTGCTTTCAGCAGACTGCATATTTGTTTATACTAACAAGTAGAACACATAAAAACACTTTCTGGCTTGTTTGCAATGAGCATCAGAAAGACAGTTTTATTAACTGAACTGCACTCAGTATTCAAGACTGTCAAAGAACAACTTGTTTTCAGCAGACTGCATCTTTGCTTTTACAATCCATTATGAAGCATAAAAACACTTTCAGGCTTGCTTGCAATGAAAGGCAGAAAGAGTTTTATTAGCTGAACTGCGCTCCATAAGAAAGACTATCAAAGAACAGCTTGCTTTCAGCAGACTGCATATTTGTTTATACTAACAAGTAGAACACAGAAAAACACTTTCTGGCTTGCTTGCAATGAGCACCAGAAAGACAGTTTTATTAACTGAACTGCACTCAGTATTCAAGACTGTCAAAGAACAACTTGTTTTCAGCAAACTGCATCTTTGCTTTTACAATCCATTATGAAGCATAAAAACACTTTCGGGCTTGCTTGCAATGAAAGGCAGAAAGAGTTTTATTAGCTGAACTGCGCTCCATAAGAAAGACTATCAAAGAACAGCTTGCTTTCAGCAGACTGCATATTTGTTTATACTAACAAGTAGAACACAGAAAAACACTTTCTTGCTTCTTTGCAATGAGCACCAGGAAGACAGTTTTATTAACTGAACTGCACTCAGTATTCAAGACTGTCAAAGAACAACTTGTTTTCAGCAGACTGCATCTTTGCTTTTACAATCCATTATGAAGCATAAAAACACTTTCGGGCTTGCTTGCAATGAAAGGCAGAAAGAGTTTTATTAGCTGAACTGCGCTCCATAAGAAAGACTATCAAGGAACAGCTTGCTTTTAGCAGACTGCATATTTGTTTATACTAACAAGTAGAACACAGAAAAACACTTTCTGGCTTGTTTGCAATTAGCACCAGAAAGACAGTTTTATTAACTGAACTGCACTCAGTATTCAAGACTGTCAAAGAACAACTTGTTTTCAGCAAACTGCATCTTTGCTTTTACAATCCATTATGAAGCATAAAAACACTTTCGGGCTTGCTTGCAATAAAAGGCAGAAAGAGTTTTATTAGCTGAACTGCGCTCTATAAGAAAGACTATCAAAGAACAGCTTGCTTTCAGCAGACTGCATCTTTGCTTTTACAATCTATTATGAAGCATAAAAACACTTTCGGGCTTGCTTGCAATGAAAGGCAGAAAGAGTTTTATTAGCTGAACTGCGCTCCATAAGAAAGACTATCAAAGAACAGCTTGCTTTCAGCAGACTGCATCTTTGCTTTTACAATCCATTATGAAGCATAAAAACACTTTCGGGCTTGCTTGCAATGAAAGGCAGAAAGAGTTTTATTAGCTGAACTGCGTTCCATAAGAAAGACTATCAAGGAACAGCTTGCTTTCAGCAGACTGCATGTTTGTTTATACTAACAAGTAGAACACAGAAAAACACTTTCGGGCTTGCTTGCAATGAGCACCAGAAAGACAGTTTTATTAACTGAACTGCACTCAGTATTCAAGACTGTCAAAGAACAACTTGTTTTCAGCAAACTGCATCTTTGCTTTTACAATCCATTATGAAGCATAAAAACACTTTCGGGCTTGCTTGCAATGAAAGGCAGAAAGAGTTTTATTAGCTGAACTGCGCTCCATAAGACAGACTATCAAAAAACAGCTTGCTTTCAGCAGACTGCATCTTTACTTTTGCAATCTATTATGAAGCATAAAAACACTTTCGGGCTTGCTTGCAATGAAAGGCAGAAAGAGTTTTATTAGCTGAACTGCGCTCCATAAGAAAGACTATCAAGGAACAGCTTGCTTTCAGCAGACTGCATATTTGTTTATACTAACAAGTAGAACACAGAAAAACACTTTCTGGCTTGTTTGCAATGAGCACCAGAAAGACAGTTTTATTAACTGAACTGCACTCAGTATTCAAGACTGTCAAAGAACAACTTGTTTTCAGCAAACTGCATCTTTGCTTTTACAATCCATTATGAAGCATAAAAACACTTTCGGGCTTGCTTGCAATAAAAGGCAGAAAGAGTTTTATTAGCTGAACTGCGCTCCATAAGAAAGACTATCAAAGAACAGCTTGCTTTCAGCAGACTGCATCTTTGCTTTTACAATCTATTATGAAGCATAAAAACACTTTCGGGCTTGCTTGCAATGAAAGGCAGAAAGAGTTTTATTAGCTGAACTGCGCTCCATAAGAAAGACTATCAAAGAACAGCTTGCTTTCAGCAGACTGCATCTTTGCTTTTACAATCCATTATGAAGCATAAAAACACTTTCGGGCTTGCTTGCAATGAAAGGCAGAAAGAGTTTTATTAGCTGAACTGCGTTCCATAAGAAAGACTATCAAGGAACAGCTTGCTTTCAGCAGACTGCATGTTTGTTTATACTAACAAGTAGAACACAGCAAAACACTTTCGGGCTTGCTTGCAATGAGCACCAGAAAGACAGTTTTATTAACTGAACTGCACTCAGTATTCAAGACTGTCAAAGAACAACTTGTTTTCAGCAAACTGCATCTTTGCTTTTACAATCCATTATGAAGCATAAAAACACTTTCGGGCTTGCTTGCAATGAAAGGCAGAAAGAGTTTTATTAGCTGAACTGCGCTCCATAAGAAAGACTATCAAAGAACAGCTTGCTTTCAGCAGACTGCATCTTTGCTTTTAGAATCCATTATGAAGCATAAAAACACTTTCGGGCTTGCTTGCAATGAAAGGCAGAAAGAGTTTTATTAGCTGAACTGCGCTCCATAAGAAAGACTATCAAAGAACAGCTTGCTTTCAGCAGACTGCATATTTGTTTATACTAACAAGTAGAACACAGAAAAACACTTTCTGGCTTGTTTGCAATGAGCACCAGAAAGACAGTTTTATTAACTGAACTGCACTCAGTATTCAAGACTGTCAAAGAACAGCTTGCTTTTAGCAGACTGCATATTTGTTTATACTAACAAGTAGAACACAGAAAAACACTTTCTGGCTTGTTTGCAATGAGCACCAGAAAGACAGTTTTATTAACTGAACTGCACTCAGTATTCAAGGCTGTCAAAGAACAACTTGTTTCAGCAAACTGCATCTTTGCTTTTGCAATCTATTATGAAGCATAAAAACACTTTCGGGCTTGCTTGCAATGAGCACCAGAAAGACAGTTTTATTAACTGAACTGCACTCAGTATTCAAGACTGTCAAAGAACAACTTGTTTTCAGCAAACTGCATCTTTGCTTTTACAATCCATTATGAAGCATAAAAACACTTTCGGGCTTGCTTGCAATGAAAGGCAGAAAGAGTTTTATTAGCTGAACTGCGCTCCATAAGAAAGACTATCAAAGAACAGCTTGCTTTCAGCAGACTGCATCTTTACTTTTGCAATCTATTATGAAGCATAAAAACACTTTCGGGCTTGCTTGCAATGAGCACCAGAAAGACAGTTTTATTAACTGAACTGCACTCAGTATTCAAGACTGTCAAAGAACAACTTGTTTTCAGCAGACTGCATCTTTGCTTTTACAATCCATTATGAAGCATAAAAACACTTTCAGGCTTGCTTGCAATGAAAGGCAGAAAGAGTTTTATTAGCTGAACTGCGCTCCATAAGAAAGACTATCAAAGAACAGCTTGCTTTCAGCAGACTGCATATTTGTTTATACTAACAAGTAGAACACAGAAAAACACTTTCTGGCTTGCTTGCAATGAGCACCAGAAAGACAGTTTTATTAACTGAACTGCACTCAGTATTCAAGACTGTCAAAGAACAACTTGTTTTCAGCAAACTGCATCTTTGCTTTTACAATCCATTATGAAGCATAAAAACACTTTCGGGCTTGCTTGCAATGAAAGGCAGAAAGAGTTTTATTAGCTGAACTGCGCTCCATAAGAAAGACTATCAAAGAACAGCTTGCTTTCAGCAGACTGCATCTTTGCTTTTACAATCCATTATGAAGCATAAAAACACTTTCGGGCTTGCTTGCAATGAAAGGCAGAAAGAGTTTTATTAGCTGAACTGCGCTCCATAAGAAAGACTATCAAGGAACAGCTTGCTTTCAGCAGACTGCATATTTGTTTATACTAACAAGTAGAACACAGAAAAAAACTTTCTGGCTTCTTTGCAATGAGCACCAGAAAGACAGTTTTATTAGCTGAACTGCGCTCCATAAGAAAGACTATCAAAGAACAACTTGCTTTCAGCAGACTGCATCTTTACTTTTGCAATCTATTATGAAGCATAAAAACACTTTCGGGCTTGCTTGCAATGAGCACCAGAAAGACAGTTTTATTAACTGAACTGCACTCAGTATTCAAGACTGTCAAAGAACAACTTGTTTTCAGCAAACTGCATCGTCGCTTTTACAATCCATTATGAAGCATAAAAACACTTTCGGGCTTGCTTGCAATGAAAGGCAGAAAGAGTTTTATTAGCTGAACTGCGCTCCATAAGAAAGACTATCAAAGAACAGCTTGCTTTCAGCAGACTGCATATTTGTTTATACTAACAAGTAGAACACATAAAAACACTTTCTGGCTTGTTTGCAATGAGCATCAGAAAGACAGTTTTATTAACTGAACTGCACTCAGTATTCAAGACTGTCAAAGAACAACTTGTTTTCAGCAAACTGCATCTTTGCTTTTACAATCCATTATGAAGCATAAAAACACTTTCAGGCTTGCTTGCAATGAAAGGCAAAAAGAGTTTTATTAGCTGAACTGCGCTCCATAAGAAAGACTATCAAAGAACAGCTTGCTTTCAGCAGACTGCATATTTGTTTATACTAACAAGTAGAACACAGAAAAACACTTTCGGGCTTGCTTGCAATGAGCACCAGAAAGACAGTTTTATTAACTGAACTGCACTCAGTATTCAAGACTGTCAAAGAACAACTTGTTTTCAGCAAACTGCATCTTTGCTTTTACAATCCATTATGAAGCATAAAAACACTTTCGGGCTTGCTTGCAATGAAAGGCAGAAAGAGTTTTATTAGCTGAACTGCGCTCCATAAGAAAGACTATCAAAGAACAGCTTGCTTTCAGCAGACTGCATATTTGTTTATACTAACAAGTAGAACACAGAAAAACACTTTCTGGCTTCTTTGCAATGAGCACCAGAAAGACAGTTTTATTAACTGAACTGCACTCAGTATTCAAGACTGTCAAAGAACAGCTTGCTTTTAGCAGACTGCATATTTGTTTATACTAACAAGTAGAACACAGAAAAACACTTTCTGGCTTGTTTGCAATGAGCACCAGAAAGACAGTTTTATTAACTGAACTGCACTCAGTCTTCAAGGCTGTCAAAGAACAACTTGTTTCAGCAAACTGCATCTTCGCTTTTACAATCCATTATGAAGCATAAAAACACTTTCGGGCTTACTTGCAATGAAAGGCAGAAAGAGTTTTATTAGCTGAACTGCGCTCCATAAGAAAGACTATCAAAGAACAGCTTGCTTTCAGCAGACTGCATCTTTGCTTTTACAATCTATTATGAAGCATAAAAACACTTTCGGGCTTGCTTGCAATGAAAGGCAGAAAGAGTTTTATTAGCTGAACTGCGCTCCATAAGAAAGACTATCAAAGAACAGCTTGCTTTCAGCAGACTGCATCTTTGCTTTTACAATCCATTATGAAGCATAAAAACACTTTCGGGCTTGCTTGCAATGAAAGGCAGAAAGAGTTTTATTAGCTGAACTGCGCTCCATAAGAAAGACTATCAAGGAACAGCTTGCTTTCAGCAGACTGCATGTTTGTTTATACTAACAAGTAGAACACAGAAAAACACTTTCGGGCTTGCTTGCAATGAGCACCAGAAAGACAGTTTTATTAACTGAACTGCACTCAGTATTCAAGACTGTCAAAGAACAACTTGTTTTCAGCAAACTGCATCTTTGCTTTTACAATCCATTATGAAGCATAAAAACACTTTCGGGCTTGCTTGCAATGAGCACCAGAAAGACAGTTTTATTAACTGAACTGCACTCAGTATTCAAGACTGTCAAAGAACAACTTGTTTTCAGCAAACTGCATCTTTGCTTTTACAATCTATTGTGAAGCATAAAAACACTTTCGGGCTTGCTTGCAATGAAAGGCAGAAAGAGTTTTATTAGCTGAACTGCGCTCCATAAGAAAGACTATCAAAGAACAGCTTGCTTTCAGCAGACTGCATCTTTGCTTTTACAATCTATTATGAAGCATAAAAACACTTTCGGGCTTGCTTGCAATGAAAGGCAGAAAGAGTTTTATTAGCTGAACTGCGCTCCATAAGAAAGACTATCAAAGAACAGCTTGCTTTCAGCAGACTGCATATTTGTTTATACTAATAAGTAGAACACAAAAAAACACTTTCTGGCTTCTTTGCAATGAGCACCAGAAAGACAGTTTTATTAACTGAACTGCACTCAGTATTCAAGACTGTCAAAGAACAACTTGTTTTCAGCAAACTGCATCTTTGCTTTTACAATCCATTATGAAGCATAAAAACACTTTCGGGCTTGCTTGCAATGAGCACCAGAAAGACAGTTTTATTAACTGAACTGCACTCAGTATTCAAGACTGTCAAAGAACAACTTGTTTTCAGCAAACTGCATCTTTGCTTTTACAATCCATTATGAAGCATAAAAACACTTTCGGGCTTGCTTGCAATGAAAGGCAGAAAGAGTTTTATTAGCTGAACTGCGCTCCATAAGAAAGACTATCAAAGAACAGCTTGCTTTCAGCAGACTGGATCTTTACTTTTGCAATCTATTAGGAAGCATAAAAACACTTTCGGGCTTGCTTGCAATGAGCACCAGAAAGACAGTTTTATTAACTGAACTGCACTCAGTATTCAAGACTGTCAAAGAACAACTTGTTTTCAGCAAACTGCATCTTTGCTTTTACAATCCATTATGAAGCATAAAAACACTTTCGGGCTTGCTTGCAATGAAAGGCAGAAAGAGTTTTATTAGCTGAACTGCGCTCCATAAGAAAGACTATCAAAGAACAGCTTGCTTTCAGCAGACTGCATCTTTGCTTTTACAATCTATTATGAAGCATAAAAACACTTTCGGGCTTGCTTGCAATGAAAGGCAGAAAGAGTTTTATTAGCTGAACTGCGCTCCATAAGAAAGACTATCAAAGAACAGCTTGCTTTCAGCAGACTGCATATTTGTTTTTACTAACAAGTAGAACACAGAAAAACACTTTCTGGCTTCTTTGCAATGAGCACCAGAAAGACAGTTTTATTAACTGAACTGCACTCAGTATTCAAGACTGTCAAAGAACAACTTGTTTTCAGCAGACTGCATCTTTGCTTTTACAATCCATTATGAAGCATAAAAACACTTTCGGGCTTGCTTGCAATGAAAGGCAGAAAGAGTTTTATTAGCTGAACTGCGCTCCATAAGAAAGACTATCAAGGAACAGCTTGCTTTCAGCAGACTGCATATTTGTTTATACTAACAAGTAGAACACAGAAAAACACTTTCTGGCTTGTTTGCAATAAGCACCAGAAAGATAGTTTTATTAACTGAACTGCACTCAGTATTCAAGACTGTCAAAGAACAACTTGTTTTCAGCAAACTGCATCTTTGCTTTTGCAATCTATTATGAAGCATAAAAACACTTTCGGGCTTGCTTGCAATGAGCACCAGAAAGACAGTTTTATTAACTGAACTGCACTCAGTATTCAAGACTGTCAAAGAACAACTTGTTTTCAGCAAACTGCATCTTTGCTTTTGCAATCTATTATGAAGCATAAAAACACGTTCGGGCTTGCTTGCAATGAGCACCAGAAAGACAGTTTTATTAACTGAACTGCACTCAGTATTCAAGACTGTCAAAGAACAACTTGTTTTCAGCAAACTGCATCTTTGCTTTTACAATCCATTATGAAGCATAAAAACACTTTCGGGCTTGCTTGCAATGAAAGGCAGAAAGAGTTTTATTAGCTGAACTGCGCTCCATAAGAAAGACTATCAAAGAACAGCTTGCTTTCAGCAGACTGCATCTTTACTTTTGCAATCTATTATGAAGCATAAAAACACTTTCGGGCTTGCTTGCAATGAGCACCAGAAAGACAGTTTTATTAACTGAACTGCACTCAGTATTCAAGACTGTCAAAGAACAACTTGTTTTCAGCAAACTGCATCTTTGCTTTTACAATCCATTATGAAGCATAAAAACACTTTCGGGCTTGCTTGCAATGAAGGGCAGAAAGAGTTTTATTAGCTGAACTGCGCTCCATAAGAAAGACTATCAAAGAACAGCTTGCTTTCAGCAGACTGCATATTTGTTTATACTAACAAGTAGAACACAGAAAAACACCTTCTGGCTTCTTTGCAATGAGCACCAGAAAGACAGTTTTATTAACTGAACTGCACTCAGTATTTAAGCAGAAAGAGTTTTATTAGCTGAACTGCGCTCCATAAGAAAGACTATCAAAGAACAGCTTGCTTTCAGCAGACTGCATCTTTACTTTTGCAATCTATTATGAAGCATAAAAACACTTTCGGGCTTGCTTGCAATGAGCACCAGAAAGACAGTTTTATTAACTGAACTGCACTCAGTATTCAAGACTGTCAAAGAACAACTTGTTTTCAGCAAACTGCATCTTTGCTTTTACAATCCATTATGAAGCATAAAAACACTTTCGGGCTTGCTTGCAATGAAAGGCAGAAAGAGTTTTATTAGCTGAACTGCGCTCCATAAGAAAGACTATCAAAGAACAGCTTGCTTTCAGCAGACTGCATCTTTACTTTTGCAATCTATTATGAAGCATAAAAACACTTTCGGGCTTGCTTGCAATGAAAGGCAGAAAGAGTTTTATTAGCTGAACTGCGCTCCATAAGAAAGACTATCAAGGAACAGCTTGCTTTCAGCAGACTGCATATTTGTTTATACTAACAAGTAGAACACAGAAAAACACTTTCTGGCTTCTTTGCAATGAGCACCAGAAAGACAGTTTTATTAACTGAACTGCACTCAGTATTCAAGACTGTCAAAGAACAACTTGTTTTCAGCAAACTGCATCTTTGCTTTTACAATCCATTATGAAGCATAAAAACACTTTCGGGCTTGCTTGCAATGAAAGGCAGAAAGAGTTTTATTAGCTGAACTGCGCTCCATAAGAAAGACTATCAAAGAACAGCTTGCTTTCAGCAGACTGCATATTTGTTTTTACTAACAAGTAGAACACAGAAAAACACTTTCTGGCTTGTTTGCAATGAGCACCAGAAAGACAGTTTTATTAACTGAACTGCACTCAGTATTCAAGACTGTCAAAGAACAACTTGTTTTCAGCAAACTGCATCTTTGCTTTTACAATCCATTATGAAGCACAAAAACACTTTCGGGCTTGCTTGCAATGAAAGGCAGAAAGAGTTTTATTAGCTGAACTGTGCTCCATAAGAAAGACTATCAAAGAACAGCTTGCTTTCAGCAGACTGCATCTTTACTTTTGCAATCTATTATGAAGCATAAAAACACTTTCGGGCTTGCTTGCAATGAAAGGCAGAAAGAGTTTTATTAGCTGAACTGCGCTCCATAAGAAAGACTATCAAGGAACAGCTTGCTTTCAGCAAACTGCATATTTGTTTATACTAACAAGTAGAACACAGAAAAACACTTTCTGGCTCGCTTGCAATGAGCACCAGAAAGACAGTTTTATTAACTGAACTGCACTCAGTATTCAAGACTGTCAAAGAACAACTTGTTTTCAGCAAACTGCATCTTTGCTTTTACAATCCATTATGAAGCATAAAAACACTTTCGGGCTTGCTTGCAATGAAAGGCAGAAAGAGTTTTATTAGCTGAACTGCGCTCCATAAGAAAGACTATCAAAGAACAGCTTGCTTTCAGCAGACTGCATCTTTGCTTTTACAATCTATTATGAAGCATAAAAACACTTTCGGGCTTGCTTGCAATGAAAGGCAGAAAGAGTTTTATTAGCTGAACTGCGCTCCATAAGAAAGACTATCAAAGAACAGCTTGCTTTCAGTAGACTGCATATTTGTTTTTACTAACAAGTAGAACACAGAAAAACACTTTCTGGCTTCTTTGCAATGAGCACCAGAAAGACAGTTTTATTAACTGAACTGCACTCAGTATTCAAGACTGTCAAAGAACAACTTGTTTTCAGCAGACTGCATCTTTGCTTTTACAATCCATTATGAAGCATAAAAACACTTTCGGGCTGGCTTGCAATGAAAGGCAGAAAGAGTTTTATTAGCTGAACTGCGCTCCATAAGAAAGACTATCAAGGAACAGCTTGCTTTCAGCAGACTGCATATTTGTTTATACTAACAAGTAGAACACAGAAAAACACTTTCTGGCTTGTTTGCAATAAGCACCAGAAAGATAGTTTTATTAACTGAACTGCACTCAGTATTCAAGACTGTCAAAGAACAACTTGTTTTCAGCAAACTGCATCTTTGCTTTTACAATCCATTATGAAGCATAAAAACACTTTCGGGCTTGCTTGCAATGAAAGGCAGAAAGAGTTTTATTAGCTGAACTGCGCTCCATAAGAAAGACTATCAAAGAACAGCTTGCTTTCAGCAGACTGCATCTTTACTTTTGCAATCTATTATGAAGCATAAAAACACTTTCGGGCTTGCTTGCAATGAGCACCAGAAAGACAGTTTTATTAACTGAACTGCACTCAGTATTCAAGACTGTCAAAGAACAACTTGTTTTCAGCAAACTGCATCTTTGCTTTTACAATCCATTATGAAGCATAAAAACACTTTCGGGCTTGCTTGCAATGAGCACCAGAAAGACAGTTTTATTAACTGAACTGCACTCAGTATTCAAGACTGTCAAAGAACAACTTGTTTTCAGCAAACTGCATCTTTGCTTTTACAATCCATTATGAAGCATAAAAACACTTTCGGGTTTGCTTGCAATGAAAGGCAGAAAGAGTTTTATTAGCTGAACTGCGCTCCATAAGAAAGACTATCAAAGAACAGCTTACTTTCAGCAGACTGCATCTTTACTTTTGCAATCTATTATGAAGCATAAAAACACTTTCGGGCTTGCTTGCAATGAGCACCAGAAAGACAGTTTTATTAACTGAACTGCACTCAGTATTCAAGACTGTCAAAGAACAACTTGTTTTCAGCAAACTGCATCTTTGCTTTTACAATCCATTATGAAGCATAAAAACACTTTCGGGCTTGCTTGCAATGAAAGGCAGAAAGAGTTTTATTAGCTGAACTGCGCTCCATAAGAAAGACTATCAAAGAACAGCTTGCTTTCAGCAGACTGCATATTTGTTTATACTAACAAGTAGAACACAGAAAAACACTTTCTGGCTTGTTTGCAATGAGCACCAGAAAGACAGTTTTATTAACTGAACTGCACTCAGTATTCAAGACTGTCAAAGAACAACTTGTTTTCAGCAAACTGCATCTTTGCTTTTACAATCCATTATGAAGCACAAAAACACTTTCGGGCTTGCTTGCAATGAAAGGCAGAAAGAGTTTTATTAGCTGAACTGTGCTCCATAAGAAAGACTATCAAAGAACAGCTTGCTTTCAGCAGACTGCATCTTTACTTTTGCAATCTATTATGAAGCATAAAAACACTTTCGGGCTTGCTTGCAATGAAAGGCAGAAAGAGTTTTATTAGCTGAACTGCGCTCCATAAGAAAGACTATCAAGGAACAGCTTGCTTTCAGCAAACTGCATATTTGTTTATACTAACAAGTAGAACACAGAAAAACACTTTCTGGCTTCTTTGCAATGAGCACCAGAAAGACAGTTTTATTAACTGAACTGCACTCAGTATTCAAGACTGTCAAAGAACAACTTGTTTTCAGCAAACTGCATCTTTGCTTTTACAATCCATTATGAAGCATAAAAACACTTTCGGGCTTGCTTGCAATGAAAGGCAGAAAGAGTTTTATTAGCTGAACTGCGCTCCATAAGAAAGACTATCAAAGAACAGCTTGCTTTCAGCAGACTGCATCTTTGCTTTTACAATCTATTATGAAGCATAAAAACACTTTCGGGCTTGCTTGCAATGAAAGGCAGAAAGAGTTTTATTAGCTGAACTGCGCTCCATAAGAAAGACTATCAAAGAACAGCTTGCTTTCAGTAGACTGCATATTTGTTTTTACTAACAAGTAGAACACAGAAAAACACTTTCTGGCTTCTTTGCAATGAGCACCAGAAAGACAGTTTTATTAACTGAACTGCACTCAGTATTCAAGACTGTCAAAGAACAACTTGTTTTCAGCAGACTGCATCTTTGCTTTTACAATCCATTATGAAGCATAAAAACACTTTCGGGCTGGCTTGCAATGAAAGGCAGAAAGAGTTTTATTAGCTGAACTGCGCTCCATAAGAAAGACTATCAAGGAACAGCTTGCTTTCAGCAGACTGCATATTTGTTTATACTAACAAGTAGAACACAGAAAAACACTTTCTGGCTTGTTTGCAATAAGCACCAGAAAGATAGTTTTATTAACTGAACTGCACTCAGTATTCAAGACTGTCAAAGAACAACTTGTTTTCAGCAAACTGCATCTTTGCTTTTGCAATCTATTATGAAGCATAAAAACACTTTCGGGCTTGCTTGCAATGAGCACCAGAAAGACAGTTTTATTAACTGAACTGCACTCAGTATTCAAGACTGTCAAAGAACAACTTGTTTTCAGCAAACTGCATCTTTGCTTTTACAATCCATTATGAAGCATAAAAACACTTTCGGGCTTGCTTGCAATGAAAGGCAGAAAGAGTTTTATTAGCTGAACTGCGCTCCATAAGAAAGACTATCAAAGAACAGCTTGCTTTCAGCAGACTGCATCTTTACTTTTGCAATCTATTATGAAGCATAAAAACACTTTCGGGCTTGCTTGCAATGAGCACCAGAAAGACAGTTTTATTAACTGAACTGCACTCAGTATTCAAGACTGTCAAAGAACAACTTGTTTTCAGCAAACTGCATCTTTGCTTTTACAATCCATTATGAAGCATAAAAACACTTTCGGGCTTGCTTGCAATGAAAGGCAGAAAGAGTTTTATTAGCTGAACTGCGCTCCATAAGAAAGACTATCAAAGAACAGCTTGCTTTCAGCAGACTGCATATTTGTTTATACTAACAAGTAGAACACAGAAAAACACTTTCTGGCTTCTTTGCAATGAGCACCAGAAAGACAGTTTTATTAACTGAACTGCACTCAGTATTCAAGACTGTCAAAGAACAACTTGTTTTCAGCAAACTGCATCTTTGCTTTTACAATCCATTATGAAGCATAAAAACACTTTCGGGCTTGCTTGCAATGAAAGGCAGAAAGAGTTTTATTAGCTGAACTGCGCTCCATAAGAAAGACTATCAAAGAACAGCTTGCTTTCAGCAGACTGCATCTTTGCTTTTACAATCTATTATGAAGCATAAAAACACTTTCGGGCTTGCTTGCAATGAAAGGCAGAAAGAGTTTTATTAGCTGAACTGCGCTCCATAAGAAAGACTATCAAAGAACAGCTTGCTTTCAGCAGACTGCATATTTGTTTTTACTAACAAGTAGAACACAGAAAAACACTTTCTGGCTTCTTTGCAATGAGCACCAGAAAGACAGTTTTATTAACTGAACTGCACTCAGTATTCAAGCAGAAAGAGTTTTATTAGCTAAACTGCGCTCCATAAGAAAGACTATCAAAGAACAGCTTGCTTTCAGCAGACTGCATCTTTACTTTTGCAATCTATTATGAAGCATAAAAACACTTTCGGGCTTGCTTGCAATGAGCACCAGAAAGACAGTTTTATTAACTGAACTGCACTCAGTATTCAAGACTGTCAAAGAACAACTTGTTTTCAGCAAACTGCATCTTTGCTTTTACAATCCATTATGAAGCATAAAAACACTTTCGGGCTTGCTTGCAATGAAAGGCAGAAAGAGTTTTATTAGCTGAACTGCGCTCCATAAGAAAGACTATCAAAGAACAGCTTGCTTTCAGCAGACTGCATATTTGCTTTCACTAACAAGTAGAACACAGAAAAACACTTTCTGGCTTCTTTGCAATGAACACCAGAAAGACAGTTTTATTAACTGAACTGCACTCAGTATTCAAGACTGTCAAAGAACAACTTGTTTTCAGCAGACTGCATCTTTGCTTTTACAATCCATTATGAAGCATAAAAAAACTTTCGGGCTTGCTTGCAATGAAAGGCAGAAAGAGTTTTATTAGCTGAACTGCGCTCCATAAGAAAGACTATCAAGGAACAGCTTGCTTTCAGCAGACTGCATATTTGTTTATACTAACAAGTAGAACACAGAAAAACACTTTCTGGCTTGTTTGCAATGAGCACCAGAAAGACAGTTTTATTAACTGAACTGCACTCAGTATTCAAGACTGTCAAAGAACAACTTGTTTTCAGCAAACTGCATCTTTGCTTTTACAATCCATTATGAAGCATAAAAACACTTTCGGGCTTGCTTGCAATGAAAGGCAGAAAGAGTTTTATTAGCTGAACTGCGCTCCATAAGAAAGACTATCAAGGAACAGCTTGCTTTCAGCAGACTGCATCTTTACTTTTGCAATCTATTATGAAGCATAAAAACACTTTCGGGCTTGCTTGCAATGAAAGGCAGAAAGAGTTTTATTAGCTGAACTGCGCTCCATAAGAAAGACTATCAAGGAACAGCTTGCTTTCAGCAGACTGCATATTTGTTTATACTAACAAGTAGAACACAGAAAAACACTTTCTGGCTTGTTTGCAATAAGCACCAGAAAGATAGTTTTATTAACTGAACTGCACTCAGTATTCAAGACTGTCAAAGAACAACTTGTTTTCAGCAAACTGCATCTTTGCTTTTGTAATCTATTATGAAGCATAAAAACACTTTCGGGCTTGCTTGCAATGAGCACCAGAAAGACAGTTTTATTAACTGAACTGCACTCAGTATTCAAGACTGTCAAAGAACAACTTGTTTTCAGCAAACTGCATCTTTGCTTTTACAATCCATTATGAAGCATAAAAACACTTTCGGGCTTGCTTGCAATGAAAGGCAGAAAGAGTTTTATTAGCTGAACTGCGCTCCATAAGAAAGACTATCAAAGAACAGCTTGCTGTCAGCAGACTGCATCTTTACTTTTGCAATCTATTATGAAGCATAAAAACACTTTCGGGCTTGCTTGCAATGAGCACCAGAAAGACAGTTTTATTAACTGAACTGCACTCAGTATTCAAGACTGTCAAAGAACAACTTGTTTTCAGCAAACTGCATCTATGCTTTTACAATCCATTATGAAGCATAAAAACACTTTCGGGCTTGCTTGCAATGAAAGGCAGAAAGAGTTTTATTAGCTGAACTGCGCTCCATAAGAAAGACTATCAAAGAACAGCTTGCTTTCAGCAGACTGCATCTTTACTTTTGCAATCTATTATGAAGCATAAAAACACTTTCGGGCTTGCTTGCAATGAGCACCAGAAAGACAGTTTTATTAACTGAACTGCACTCAGTATTCAAGACTGTCAAAGAACAACTTGTTTTCAGCAAACTGCATCTTTGCTTTTACAATCCATTATGAAGCATAAAAACACTTTCGGGCTTGCTTGCAATGAAAGGCAGAAAGAGTTTTATTAGCTGAACTGCGCTCCATAAGAAAGACTATCAAAGAACAGCTTGCTTTCAGCAGACTGCATATTTGTTTATACTAACAAGTAGAACACAGAAAAACACTTTCTGGCTTCTTTGCAATGAGCACCAGAAAGACAGTTTTATTAACTGAACTGCACTCAGTATTCAAGACTGTCAAAGAACAACTTGTTTTCTGCAAACTGCATCTTTGCTTTTACAATCCATTATGAAGCATAAAAACACTTTCGGGCTTGCTTGCAATGAAAGGCAGAAAGAGTTTTATTAGCTGAACTGCGCTCCATAAGAAAGACTATCAAAGAACAGCTTGCTTTCAGCAGACTGCATATTTGTTTTTACTAACAAGTAGAACACAGAAAAACACTTTCTGGCTTCTTTGCAATGAGCACCAGAAAGACAGTTTTATTAACTGAACTGCACTCAGTATTCAAGACTGTCAAAGAACAACTTGTTTTCAGCAAACTGCATCTTTGCTTTTACAATCCATTATGAAGCATAAAAACACTTTCGGGCTTGCTTGCAATGAAAGGCAGAAAGAGTTTTATTAGCTGAACTGCGCTCCATAAGAAAGACTATCAAAGAACAGCTTGCTGTCAGCAGACTGCATCTTTACTTTTGCAATCTATTATGAAGCATAAAAACACTTTCGGGCTTGCTTGCAATGAGCACCAGAAAGACAGTTTTATTAACTGAACTGCACTCAGTATTCAAGACTGTCAAAGAACAACTTGTTTTCAGCAAACTGCATCTTTGCTTTTACAATCCATTATGAAGCATAAAAACACTTTCGGGCTTGCTTGCAATGAAAGGCAGAAAGAGTTTTATTAGCTGAACTGCGCTCCATAAGAAAGACTATCAAAGAACAGCTTGCTTTCAGCAGACTGCATCTTTACTTTTGCAATCTATTATGAAGCATAAAAACACTTTCGGGCTTGCTTGCAATGAGCACCAGAAAGACAGTTTTATTAACTGAACTGCACTCAGTATTCAAGACTGTCAAAGAACAACTTGTTTTCAGCAAACTGCATCTTTGCTTTTACAATCCATTATGAAGCATAAAAACACTTTCGGGCTTGCTTGCAATGAAAGGCAGAAAGAGTTTTATTAGCTGAACTGCGCTCCATAAGAAAGACTATCAAAGAACAGCTTGCTTTCAGCAGACTGCATATTTGTTTTTACTAACAAGTAGAACACAGAAAAACACTTTTTGGCTTCTTTGCAATGAGCACCAGAAAGACAGTTTTATTAACTGAACTGCACTCAGTATTCAAGACTGTCAAAGAACAACTTGTTTTCTGCAAACTGCATCTTTGCTTTTACAATCCATTATGAAGCATAAAAACACTTTCGGGCTTGCTTGCAATGAAAGGCAGAAAGAGTTTTATTAGCTGAACTGCGCTCCATAAGAAAGACTATCAAAGAACAGCTTGCTTTCAGCAGACTGCATATTTGTTTTTACTAACAAGTAGAACACAGAAAAACACTTTCTGGCTTCTTTGCAATGAGCACCAGAAAGACAGTTTTATTAACTGAACTGCACTCAGTATTCAAGACTGTCAAAGAACAACTTGTTTTCAGCAGACTGCATCTTTGCTTTTACAATCCATTATGAAGCATAAAAAAACTTTCGGGCTTGCTTGCAATGAAAGGCAGAAAGAGTTTTATTAGCTGAACTGCGCTCCATAAGAAAGACTATCAAGGAACAGCTTGCTTTCAGCAGACTGCATATTTGTTTATACTAACAAGTAGAACACAGAAAAACACTTTCTGGCTTGTTTGCAATGAGCACCAGAAAGACAGTTTTATTAACTGAACTGCACTCAGTATTCAAGACTGTCAAAGAACAACTTGTTTTCAGCAAACTGCATCTTTGCTTTTACAATCCATTATGAAGCATAAAAACACTTTCGGGCTTGCTTGCAATGAAAGGCAGAAAGAGTTTTATTAGCTGAACTGCGCTCCATAAGAAAGACTATCAAGGAACAGCTTGCTTTCAGCAGACTGCATCTTTACTTTTGCAATCTATTATGAAGCATAAAAACACTTTCGGGCTTGCTTGCAATGAAAGGCAGAAAGAGTTTTATTAGCTGAACTGCGCTCCATAAGAAAGACTATCAAGGAACAGCTTGCTTTCAGCAGACTGCATATTTGTTTATACTAACAAGTAGAACACAGAAAAACACTTTCTGGCTTGTTTGCAATAAGCACCAGAAAGATAGTTTTATTAACTGAACTGCACTCAGTATTCAAGACTGTCAAAGAACAACTTGTTTTCAGCAAACTGCATCTTTGCTTTTGTAATCTATTATGAAGCATAAAAACACTTTCGGGCTTGCTTGCAATGAGCACCAGAAAGACAGTTTTATTAACTGAACTGCACTCAGTATTCAAGACTGTCAAAGAACAACTTGTTTTCAGCAAACTGCATCTTTGCTTTTACAATCCATTATGAAGCATAAAAACACTTTCGGGCTTGCTTGCAATGAAAGGCAGAAAGAGTTTTATTAGCTGAACTGCGCTCCATAAGAAAGACTATCAAAGAACAGCTTGCTTTCAGCAGACTGCATCTTTACTTTTGCAATCTATTATGAAGCATAAAAACACTTTCGGGCTTGCTTGCAAAGAGCACCAGAAAGACAGTTTTATTAACTGAACTGCACTCAGTATTCAAGACTGTCAAAGAACAACTTGTTTTCAGCAAACTGCATCTTTGCTTTTACAATCCATTATGAAGCATAAAAACACTTTCGGGCTTGCTTGCAATGAAAGGCAGAAAGAGTTTTATTAGCTGAACTGCGCTCCATAAGAAAGACTATCAAAGAACAGCTTGCTTTCAGCAGACTGCATATTTGTTTATACTAACAAGTAGAACACAGAAAAACACTTTCTGGCTTCTTTGCAATGAGCACCAGAAAGACAGTTTTATTAACTGAACTGCACTCAGTATTCAAGACTGTCAAAGAACAACTTGTTTTCAGCAAACTGCATCTTTGCTTTTACAATCCATTATGAAGCATAAAAACACTTTCGGGCTTGCTTGCAATGAAAGGCAGAAAGAGTTTTATTAGCTGAACTGCGCTCCATAAGAAAGACTATCAAAGAACAGCTTGCTTTCAGCAGACTGCATCTTTGCTTTTACAATCTATTATGAAGCATAAAAACACTTTCGGGCTTGCTTGCAATGAAAGGCAGAAAGAGTTTTATTAGCTGAACTGCGCTCCATAAGAAAGACTATCAAAGAACAGCTTGCTTTCAGCAGACTGCATATTTGTTTTTACTAACAAGTAGAACACAGAAAAACACTTTCTGGCTTCTTTGCAATGAGCACCAGAAAGACAGTTTTATTAACTGAACTGCACTCAGTATTCAAGACTGTCAAAGAACAACTTGTTTTCAGCAGACTGCATCTTTGCTTTTACAATCCATTATGAAGCATAAAAACACTTTCGGGCTTGCTTGCAATGAAAGGCAGAAAGAGTTTTATTAGCTGAACTGCGCTCCATGAGAAAGACTATCAAGGAACAGCTTGCTTTCAGCAGACTGCATATTTGTTTATACTAACAAGTAGAACACAGAAAAACACTTTCTGGCTTGTTTGCAATAAGCACCAGAAAGATAGTTTTATTAACTGAACTGCACTCAGTATTCAAGACTGTCAAAGAACAACTTGTTTTCAGCAAACTGCATCTTTGCTTTTGCAATCTATTATTTAGCATAAAAACACTTTCGGGCTTGCTTGCAATGAGCACCAGAAAGACAGTTTTATTAACTGAACTGCACTCAGTATTCAAGACTGTCAAAGAACAACTTGTTTTCAGCAAACTGCATCTTTGCTTTTGCAATCTATTACGAAGCATAAAAACACTTTCGGGCTTGCTTGCAATGAGCACCAGAAAGACAGTTTTATTAACTGAACTGCACTCAGTATTCAAGACTGTCAAAGAACAACTTGTTTTCAGCAAACTGCATCTTTGCTTTTACAATCCATTATGAAGCATAAAAACACTTTCGGGTTTGCTTGCAATGAAAGGCAGAAAGAGTTTTATTAGCTGAACTGCGCTCCATAAGAAAGACTATCAAAGAACAGCTTGCTTTCAGCAGACTGCATCTTTACTTTTGCAATCTATTATGAAGCATAAAAACACTTTCGGGCTTGCTTGCAATGAGCACCAGAAAGACAGTTTTATTAACTGAACTGCACTCAGTATTCAAGACTGTCAAAAAACAACTTGCTTTCAGCAAACTGCATCTTTGCTTTTACAATCCATTATGAAGCATAAAAACACTTTCGGGCTTGCTTGCAATGAAAGGCAGAAAGAGTTTTATTAGCTGAACTGCGCTCCATAAGAAAGACTATCAAAGAACAGCTTGCTTTCAGCAGACTGCATCTTTACTTTTGCAATCTATTATGAAGCATAAAAACACTTTCGGGCTTGCTTGCAATGAGCACCAGAAAGACAGTTTTATTAACTGAACTGCACTCAGTATTCAAGACTGTCAAAGAACAACTTGTTTTCAGCAAACTGCATCTTTGCTTTTACAATCCATTATGAAGCATAAAAACACTTTCGGGCTTGCTTGCAATGAAAGGCAGAAAGAGTTTTATTAGCTGAACTGCGCTCCATAAGAAAGACTATCAAGGAACAGCTTGCTTTCAGCAGACTGCATCTTTACTTTTGCAATCTATTATGAAGCATAAAAACACTTTCGGGCTTGCTTGCAATGAAAGGCAGAAAGAGTTTTATTAGCTGAACTGCGCTCCATAAGAAAGACTATCAAGGAACAGCTTGCTTTCAGCAGACTGCATATTTGTTTATACTAACAAGTAGAACACAGAAAAACACTTTCTGGCTTGTTTGCAATAAGCACCAGAAAGATAGTTTTATTAACTGAACTGCACTCAGTATTCAAGACTGTCAAAGAACAACTTGTTTTCAGCAAACTGCATCTTTGCTTTTGTAATCTATTATGAAGCATAAAAACACTTTCGGGCTTGCTTGCAATGAGCACCAGAAAGACAGTTTTATTAACTGAACTGCACTCAGTATTCAAGACTGTCAAAGAACAACTTGTTTTCAGCAAACTGCATCTTTGCTTTTACAATCCATTATGAAGCATAAAAACACTTTCGGGCTTGCTTGCAATGAAAGGCAGAAAGAGTTTTATTAGCTGAACTGCGCTCCATAAGAAAGACTATCAAAGAACAGCTTGCTTTCAGCAGACTGCATCTTTACTTTTGCAATCTATTATGAAGCATAAAAACACTTTCGGGCTTGCTTGCAATGAGCACCAGAAAGACAGTTTTATTAACTGAACTGCACTCAGTATTCAAGACTGTCAAAGAACAACTTGTTTTCAGCAAACTTCATCTTTGCTTTTACAATCCATTATGAAGCATAAAAACACTTTCGGGCTTGCTTGCAATGAAAGGCAGAAAGAGTTTTATTAGCTGAACTGCGCTCCATAAGAAAGACTATCAAAGAACAGCTTGCTTTCAGCAGACTGAATCTTTACTTTTGCAATCTATTATGAAGCATAAAAACACTTTCGGGCTTGCTTGCAATGAGCACCAGAAAGACAGTTTTATTAACTGAACTGCACTCAGTATTCAAGACTGTCAAAGAACAACTTGTTTTCAGCAAACTGCATCTTTGCTTTTACAATCCATTATGAAGCATAAAAACACTTTCGGGCTTGCTTGCAATGAAAGGCAGAAAGAGTTTTATTAGCTGAACTGCGCTCCATAAGAAAGACTATCAAAGAACAGCTTGCTTTCAGCAGACTGCATATTTGTTTATACTAACAAGTAGAACACAGAAAAACACTTTCTGGCTTCTTTGCAATGAGCACCAGAAAGACAGTTTTATTAACTGAACTGCACTCAGTATTCAAGACTGTCAAAGAACAACTTGTTTTCAGCAAACTGCATCTTTGCTTTTACAATCCATTATGAAGCATAAAAACACTTTCGGGCTTGCTTGCAATGAAAGGCAGAAAGAGTTTTATTAGCTGAACTGCGCTCCATAAGAAAGACTATCAAAGAACAGCTTGCTTTCAGCAGACTGCATCTTTGCTTTTACAATCTATTATGAAGCATAAAAACACTTTCGGGCTTGCTTGCAATGAAAGGCAGAAAGAGTTTTATTAGCTGAACTGCGCTCCATAAGAAAGACTATCAAAGAACAGCTTGCTTTCAGCAGACTGCATATTTGTTTTTACTAACAAGTAGAACACAGAAAAACACTTTCTGGCTTCTTTGCAATGAGCACCAGAAAGACAGTTTTATTAACTGAACTGCACTCAGTATTCAAGACTGTCAAAGAACAACTTGTTTTCAGCAGACTGCATCTTTGCTTTTACAATCCATTATGAAGCATAAAAACACTTTCGGGCTTGCTTGCAATGAAAGGCAGAAAGAGTTTTATTAGCTGAACTGCGCTCCATAAGAAAGACTATCAAGGAACAGCTTGCTTTCAGCAGACTGCATATTTGTTTATACTAACAAGTAGAACACAGAAAAACACTTTCTGGCTTGTTTACAATAAGCACCAGAATGATAGTTTTATTAACTGAACTGCACTCAGTATTCAAGACTGTCAAAGAACAACTTGTTTTCAGCAAACTGCATCTTTGCTTTTGCAATCTATTATGAAGCATAAAAACACTTTCGGGCTTGCTTGCAATGAGCACCAGAAAGACAGTTTTATTAACTGAACTGCACTCAGTATTCAAGACTGTCAAAGAACAACTTGTTTTCAGCAAACTGCATCTTTGCTTTTGCAATCTATTACGAAGCATAAAAACACTTTCGGGCTTGCTTGCAATGAGCACCAGAAAGACAGTTTTATTAACTGAACTGCACTCAGTATTCAAGACTGTCAAAGAACAACTTGTTTTCAGCAAACTGCATCTTTGCTTTTACAATCCATTATGAAGCATAAAAACACTTTCGGGTTTGCTTGCAATGAAAGGCAGAAAGAGTTTTATTAGCTGAACTGCGCTCCATAAGAAAGACTATCAAAGAACAGCTTGCTTTCAGCAGACTGCATCTTTACTTTTGCAATCTATTATGAAGCATAAAAACACTTTCGGGCTTGCTTGCAATGAGCACCAGAAAGACAGTTTTATTAACTGAACTGCACTCAGTATTCAAGACTGTCAAAGAACAACTTGTTTTCAGCAAACTGCATCTTTGCTTTTACAATCCATTATGAAGCATAAAGACACTTTCGGGCTTGCTTGCAATGAAAGGCAGAAAGAGTTTTATTAGCTGAACTGCGCTCCATAAGAAAGACTATCAAGGAACAGCTTGCTTTCAGCAGACTGCATATTTGTTTATACAAACAAGTAGAACACATAAAAACACTTTCTGGCTTGTTTGCAATAAGCACCAGAAAGATAGTTTTATTAACTGAACTGCACTCAGTATTCAAGACTGTCAAAGAACAACTTGTTTTCAGCAAACTGCATCTTTGCTTTTGCAATCTATTATGAAGCATAAAAACACTTTCGGGCTTGCTTGCAATGAGCACCAGAAAGACAGTTTTATTAACTGAACTGCACTCAGTATTCAAGACTGTCAAAGAACAACTTGTTTTCAGCAATCTGCATCTTTGCTTTTACAATCCATTATGAAGCATAAAAACACTTTCGGGCTTGCTTGCAATGAAAGGCAGAAAGAGTTTTATTAGCTGAACTGCGCTCCATAAGAAAGACTATCAAAGAACAGCTTGCTTTCAGCAGACTGCATCTTTACTTTTGCAATCTATTATGAAGCATAAAAACACTTTCGGGCTTGCTTGCAATGAGCACCAGAAAGACAGTTTTATTAACTGAACTGCACTCAGTATTCAAGACTGTCAAAGAACAACTTGTTTTCAGCAAACTGCATGTTCGCTTTTACAATCCATTATGAAGCATAAAAACACTTTCGGGCTTGCTTGCAATGAAAGGCAGAAAGAGTTTTATTAGCTGAACTGCGCTCCATAAGAAAGACTATCAAAGAACAGCTTGCTTTCAGCAGACTGCATATTTGTTTATACTAACAAGTAGAACACATAAAAACACTTTCTGGCTTGTTTGCAATGAGCATCAGAAAGACAGTTTTATTAACTGAACTGCACTCAGTATTCAAGACTGTCAAAGAACAACTTGTTTTCAGCAGACTGCATTTTTGCTTTTACAATCCATTATGAAGCATAAAAACACTTTCAGGCTTGCTTGCAATGAAAGGCAGAAAGAGTTTTATTAGCTGAACTGCGCTCCATAAGAAAGACTATCAAAGAACAGCTTGCTTTCAGCAGACTGCATATTTGTTTATACTAACAAGTAGAACACAGAAAAACACTTTCTGGCTTGTTTGCAATGAGCACCAGAAAGACAGTTTTATTAACTGAACTGCACTCAGTATTCAAGCAGAAAGAGTTTTATTAGCTGAACTGCGCTCCATAAGAAAGACTATCAAAGAACAGCTTGCTTTCAGCAGACTGCATCTTTACTTTTGCAATCTATTATGAAGCATAAAAACACTTTCGGGCTTGCTTGCAATGAGCACCAGAAAGACAGTTTTATTAACTGAACTGCACTCAGTATTCAAGACTGTCAAAGAACAACTTGTTTTCAGCAAACTGCATCTTTGCTTTTACAATCCATTATGAAGCATAAAAACACTTTCGGGCTTGCTTGCAATGAAAGGCAGAAAGAGTTTTATTAGCTGAACTGCGCTCCATAAGAAAGACTATCAAAGAACAGCTTGCTTTCAGCAGACTGCATCTTTACTTTTGCAATCTATTATGAAGCATAAAAACACTTTCGGGCTTGCTTGCAATGAAAGGCAGAAAGAGTTTTATTAGCTGAACTGCGCTCCATAAGAAAGACTATCAAGGAACAGCTTGCTTTCAGCAGACTGCATATTTGTATATACTAACAAGTAGAACACAGAAAAACACTTTCTGGCTTCTTTGCAATGAGCACCAGAAAGACAGTTTTATTAACTGAACTGCACTCAGTATTCAAGACTGTCAAAGAACAACTTGTTTTCAGCAAACTGCATCTTTGCTTTTACAATCCATTATGAAGCATAAAAACACTTTTGGGCTTGCTTGCAATGAAAGGCAGAAAGAGTTTTATTAGCTGAACTGCGCTCCATAAGAAAGACTATCAAAGAACAGCTTGCTTTCAGCAGACTGCATATTTGTTTTTACTAACAAGTAGAACACAGAAAAACACTTTCTGGCTTCTTTGCAATGAGCACCAGAAAGACAGTTTTATTAACTGAACTGCACTCAGTATTCAAGACTGTCAAAGAACAACTTGTTTTCAGCAGACTGCATCTTTGCTTTTACAATCCATTATGAAGCATAAAAACACTTTCGGGCTTGCTTGCAATGAAAGGCAGAAAGAGTTTTATTAGCTGAACTGCGCTCCATAAGAAAGACTATCAAAGAACAGCTTGCTTTCAGCAGACTGCATATTTGTTTATACAAACAAGTAGAACACATAAAAACACTTTCTGGCTTGTTTGCAATAAGCACCAGAAAGATAGTTTTATTAACTGAACTGCACTCAGTATTCAAGACTGTCAAAGAACAACTTGTTTTCAGCAAACTGCATCTTTGCTTTTGCAATCTATTATGAAGCATAAAAACACTTTCGGGCTTGCTTGCAATGAGCACCAGAAAGACAGTTTTATTAACTGAACTGCACTCAGTATTCAAGACTGTCAAAGAACAACTTGTTTTCAGCAATCTGCATCTTTGCTTTTACAATCCATTATGAAGCATAAAAACACTTTCGGGCTTGCTTGCAATGAAAGGCAGAAAGAGTTTTATTAGCTGAACTGCGCTCCATAAGAAAGACTATCAAAGAACAGCTTGCTTTCAGCAGACTGCATCTTTACTTTTGCAATCTATTATGAAGCATAAAAACACTTTCGGGCTTGCTTGCAATGAGCACCAGAAAGACAGTTTTATTAACTGAACTGCACTCAGTATTCAAGACTGTCAAAGAACAACTTGTTTTCAGCAAACTGCATCTTCGCTTTTACAATCCATTATGAAGCATAAAAACACTTTCGGGCTTGCTTGCAATGAAAGGCAGAAAGAGTTTTATTAGCTGAACTGCGCTCCATAAGAAAGACTATCAAAGAACAGCTTGCTTTCAGCAGACTGCATATTTGTTTATACTAACAAGTAGAACACATAAAAACACTTTCTGGCTTGTTTGCAATGAGCATCAGAAAGACAGTTTTATTAACTGAACTGCACTCAGTATTCAAGACTGTCAAAGAACAACTTGTTTTCAGCAGACTGCATCTTTGCTTTTACAATCCATTATGAAGCATAAAAACACTTTCAGGCTTGCTTGCAATGAAAGGCAGAAAGAGTTTTATTAGCTGAACTGCGCTCCATAAGAAAGACTATCAAAGAACAGCTTGCTTTCAGCAGACTGCATATTTGTTTATACTAACAAGTAGAACACAGAAAAACACTTTCTGGCTTGTTTGCAATGAGCACCAGAAAGACAGTTTTATTAACTGAACTGCACTCAGTATTCAAGCAGAAAGAGTTTTATTAGCTGAACTGCGCTCCATAAGAAAGACTATCAAAGAACAGCTTGCTTTCAGCAGACTGCATCTTTACTTTTGCAATCTATTATGAAGCATAAAAACACTTTCGGGCTTGCTTGCAATGAGCACCAGAAAGACAGTTTTATTAACTGAACTGCACTCAGTATTCAAGACTGTCAAAGAACAACTTGTTTTCAGCAAACTGCATCTTTGCTTTTACAATCCATTATGAAGCATAAAAACACTTTCGGGCTTGCTTGCAATGAAAGGCAGAAAGAGTTTTATTAGCTGAACTGCGCTCCATAAGAAAGACTATCAAAGAACAGCTTGTTTTCAGCAGACTGCATCTTTACTTTTGCAATCTATTATGAAGCATAAAAACACTTTCGGGCTTGCTTGCAATGAAAGGCAGAAAGAGTTTTATTAGCTGAACTGCGCTCCATAAGAAAGACTATCAAGGAACAGCTTGCTTTCAGCAGACTGCATATTTGTTTATACTAACAAGTAGAACACAGAAAAACACTTTCTGGCTTCTTTGCAATGAGCACCAGAAAGACAGTTTTATTAACTGAACTGCACTCAGTATTCAAGACTGTCAAAGAACAACTTGTTTTCAGCAAACTGCATCTTTGCTTTTACAATCCATTATGAAGCATAAAAACACTTTCGGGCTTGCTTGCAATGAAAGGCAGAAAGAGTTTTATTAGCTGAACTGCGCTCCATAAGAAAGACTATCAAAAAACAGCTTGCTTTCAGCAGACTGCATATTTGTTTTTACTAACAAGTAGAACACAGAAAAACACTTTCTGGCTTCTTTGCAATGAGCACCAGAAAGACAGTTTTATTAACTGAACTGCACTCAGTATTCAAGACTGTCAAAGAACAACTTGTTTTCAGCAGACTGCATCTTTGCTTTTACAATCCATTATGAAGCATAAAAACACTTTCGGGCTTGCTTGCAATGAAAGGCAGAAAGAGTTTTATTAGCTGAACTGCGCTCCATAAGAAAGACTATCAAGGAACAGCTTGCTTTCAGCAGACTGCATATTTGTTTATACTAACAAGTAGAACACAGAAAAACACTTTCTGGCTTGTTTGCAATAAGCACCAGAAAGATAGTTTTATTAACTGAACTGCACTCAGTATTCAAGACTGTCAAAGAACAACTTGTTTTCAGCAAACTGCATCTTTGCTTTTGTAATCTATTATGAAGCATAAAAACACTTTCGGGCTTGCTTGCAATGAGCACCAGAAAGACAGTTTTATTAACTGAACTGCACTCAGTATTCAAGACTGTCAAAGAACAACTTGTTTTCAGCAAACTGCATCTTTGCTTTTACAATCCATTATGAAGCATAAAAACACTTTCGGGCTTGCTTGCAATGAAAGGCAGAAAGAGTTTTATTAGCTGAACTGCGCTCCATAAGAAAGACTATCAAAGAACAGCTTGCTTTCAGCAGACTGCATATTTGTTTTTACTAACAAGTAGAACACAGAAAAACACTTTCTGGCTTCTTTGCAATGAGCACCAGAAAGACAGTTTTATTAACTGAACTGCACTCAGTATTCAAGACTGTCAAAGAACAACTTGTTTTCAGCAAACTGCATCTTTGCTTTTACAATCCATTATGAAGCATAAAAACACTTTCGGGCTTGCTTGCAATGAAAGGCAGAAAGAGTTTTATTAGCTGAACTGCGCTCCATGAGAAAGACTATCAAGGAACAGCTTGCTTTCAGCAGACTGCATATTTGTTTATACTAACAAGTAGAACACAGAAAAACACTTTCTGGCTTGTTTGCAATAAGCACCAGAAAGATAGTTTTATTAACTGAACTGCACTCAGTATTCAAGACTGTCAAAGAACAACTTGTTTTCAGCAAACTGCATCTTTGCTTTTGCAATCTATTATTTAGCATAAAAACACTTTCGGGCTTGCTTGCAATGAGCACCAGAAAGACAGTTTTATTAACTGAACTGCACTCAGTATTCAAGACTGTCAAAGAACAACTTGTTTTCAGCAAACTGCATCTTTGCTTTTGCAATCTATTACGAAGCATAAAAACACTTTCGGGCTTGCTTGCAATGAGCACCAGAAAGACAGTTTTATTAACTGAACTGCACTCAGTATTCAAGACTGTCAAAGAACAACTTGTTTTCAGCAAACTGCATCTTTGCTTTTACAATCCATTATGAAGCATAAAAACACTTTCGGGTTTGCTTGCAATGAAAGGCAGAAAGAGTTTTATTAGCTGAACTGCGCTCCATAAGAAAGACTATCAAAGAACAGCTTGCTTTCAGCAGACTGCATCTTTACTTTTGCAATCTATTATGAAGCATAAAAACACTTTCGGGCTTGCTTGCAATGAGCACCAGAAAGACAGTTTTATTAACTGAACTGCACTCAGTATTCAAGACTGTCAAAAAACAACTTGTTTTCAGCAAACTGCATCTTTGCTTTTACAATCCATTATGAAGCATAAAAACACTTTCGGGCTTGCTTGCAATGAAAGGCAGAAAGAGTTTTATTAGCTGAACTGCGCTCCATAAGAAAGACTATCAAAGAACAGCTTGCTTTCAGCAGACTGCATCTTTACTTTTGCAATCTATTATGAAGCATAAAAACACTTTCGGGCTTGCTTGCAATGAGCACCAGAAAGACAGTTTTATTAACTGAACTGCACTCAGTATTCAAGACTGTCAAAGAACAACTTGTTTTCAGCAAACTGCATCTTTGCTTTTACAATCCATTATGAAGCATAAAAACACTTTCGGGCTTGCTTGCAATGAAAGGCAGAAAGAGTTTTATTAGCTGAACTGCGCTCCATAAGAAAGACTATCAAAGAACAGCTTGCTTTCAGCAGACTGCATATTTGTTTATACTAACAAGTAGAACACAGAAAAACACTTTCTGGCTTCTTTGCAATGAGCACCAGAAAGACAGTTTTATTAACTGAACTGCACTCAGTATTCAAGACTGTCAAAGAACAACTTGTTTTCAGCAAACTGCATCTTTGCTTTTACAATCCATTATGAAGCATAAAAACACTTTCGGGCTTGCTTGCAATGAAAGGCAGAAAGAGTTTTATTAGCTGAACTGCGCTCCATAAGAAAGACTATCAAGGAACAGCTTGCTTTCAGCAGACTGCATCTTTACTTTTGCAATCTATTATGAAGCATAAAAACACTTTCGGGCTTGCTTGCAATGAAAGGCAGAAAGAGTTTTATTAGCTGAACTGCGCTCCATAAGAAAGACTATCAAGGAACAGCTTGCTTTCAGCAGACTGCATATTTGTTTATACTAACAAGTAGAACACAGAAAAACACTTTCTGGCTTGTTTGCAATAAGCACCAGAAAGATAGTTTTATTAACTGAACTGCACTCAGTATTCAAGACTGTCAAAGAACAACTTGTTTTCAGCAAACTGCATCTTTGCTTTTGTAATCTATTATGAAGCATAAAAACACTTTCGGGCTTGCTTGCAATGAGCACCAGAAAGACAGTTTTATTAACTGAACTGCACTCAGTATTCAAGACTGTCAAAGAACAACTTGTTTTCAGCAAACTGCATCTTTGCTTTTACAATCCATTATGAAGCATAAAAACACTTTCGGGCTTGCTTGCAATGAAAGGCAGAAAGAGTTTTATTAGCTGAACTGCGCTCCATAAGAAAGACTATCAAAGAACAGCTTGCTTTCAGCAGACTGCATCTTTACTTTTGCAATCTATTATGAAGCATAAAAACACTTTCGGGCTTGCTTGCAATGAGCACCAGAAAGACAGTTTTATTAACTGAACTGCACTCAGTATTCAAGACTGTCAAAGAACAACTTGTTTTCAGCAAACTTCATCTTTGCTTTTACAATCCATTATGAAGCATAAAAACACTTTCGGGCTTGCTTGCAATGAAAGGCAGAAAGAGTTTTATTAGCTGAACTGCGCTCCATAAGAAAGACTATCAAAGAACAGCTTGCTTTCAGCAGACTGCATCTTTACTTTTGCAATCTATTATGAAGCATAAAAACACTTTCGGGCTTGCTTGCAATGAGCACCAGAAAGACAGTTTTATTAACTGAACTGCACTCAGTATTCAAGACTGTCAAAGAACAACTTGTTTTCAGCAAACTGCATCTTTGCTTTTACAATCCATTATGAAGCATAAAAACACTTTCGGGCTTGCTTGCAATGAAAGGCAGAAAGAGTTTTATTAGCTGAACTGCGCTCCATAAGAAAGACTATCAAAGAACAGCTTGCTTTCAGCAGACTGCATATTTGTTTATACTAACAAGTAGAACACAGAAAAACACTTTCTGGCTTCTTTGCAATGAGCACCAGAAAGACAGTTTTATTAACTGAACTGCACTCAGTATTCAAGACTGTCAAAGAACAACTTGTTTTCAGCAAACTGCATCTTTGCTTTTACAATCCATTATGAAGCATAAAAACACTTTCGGGCTTGCTTGCAATGAAAGGCAGAAAGAGTTTTATTAGCTGAACTGCGCTCCATAAGAAAGACTATCAAAGAACAGCTTGCTTTCAGCAGACTGCATCTTTGCTTTTACAATCTATTATGAAGCATAAAAACACTTTCGGGCTTGCTTGCAATGAAAGGCAGAAAGAGTTTTATTAGCTGAACTGCGCTCCATAAGAAAGACTATCAAAGAACAGCTTGCTTTCAGCAGACTGCATATTTGTTTTTACTAACAAGTAGAACACAGAAAAACACTTTCTGGCTTCTTTGCAATGAGCACCAGAAAGACAGTTTTATTAACTGAACTGCACTCAGTATTCAAGACTGTCAAAGAACAACTTGTTTTCAGCAGACTGCATCTTTGCTTTTACAATCCATTATGAAGCATAAAAACACTTTCGGGCTTGCTTGCAATGAAAGGCAGAAAGAGTTTTATTAGCTGAACTGCGCTCCATAAGAAAGACTATCAAGGAACAGCTTGCTTTCAGCAGACTGCATATTTGTTTATACTAACAAGTAGAACACAGAAAAACACTTTCTGGCTTGTTTGCAATAAGCACCAGAATGATAGTTTTATTAACTGAACTGCACTCAGTATTCAAGACTGTCAAAGAACAACTTGTTTTCAGCAAACTGCATCTTTGCTTTTGCAATCTATTATGAAGCATAAAAACACTTTCGGGCTTGCTTGCAATGAGCACCAGAAAGACAGTTTTATTAACTGAACTGCACTCAGTATTCAAGACTGTCAAAGAACAACTTGTTTTCAGCAAACTGCATCTTTGCTTTTGCAATCTATTACGAAGCATAAAAACACTTTCGGGCTTGCTTGCAATGAGCACCAGAAAGACAGTTTTATTAACTGAACTGCACTCAGTATTCAAGACTGTCAAAGAACAACTTGTTTTCAGCAAACTGCATCTTTGCTTTTACAATCCATTATGAAGCATAAAAACACTTTCGGGTTTGCTTGCAATGAAAGGCAGAAAGAGTTTTATTAGCTGAACTGCGCTCCATAAGAAAGACTATCAAAGAACAGCTTGCTTTCAGCAGACTGCATCTTTACTTTTGCAATCTATTATGAAGCATAAAAACACTTTCGGGCTTGCTTGCAATGAGCACCAGAAAGACAGTTTTATTAACTGAACTGCACTCAGTATTCAAGACTGTCAAAGAACAACTTGTTTTCAGCAAACTGCATCTTTGCTTTTACAATCCATTATGAAGCATAAAGACACTTTCGGGCTTGCTTGCAATGAAAGGCAGAAAGAGTTTTATTAGCTGAACTGCGCTCCATAAGAAAGACTATCAAGGAACAGCTTGCTTTCAGCAGACTGCATATTTGTTTATACAAACAAGTAGAACACATAAAAACACTTTCTGGCTTGTTTGCAATAAGCACCAGAAAGATAGTTTTATTAACTGAACTGCACTCAGTATTCAAGACTGTCAAAGAACAACTTGTTTTCAGCAAACTGCATCTTTGCTTTTGCAATCTATTATGAAGCATAAAAACACTTTCGGGCTTGCTTGCAATGAGCACCAGAAAGACAGTTTTATTAACTGAACTGCACTCAGTATTCAAGACTGTCAAAGAACAACTTGTTTTCAGCAATCTGCATCTTTGCTTTTACAATCCATTATGAAGCATAAAAACACTTTCGGGCTTGCTTGCAATGAAAGGCAGAAAGAGTTTTATTAGCTGAACTGCGCTCCATAAGAAAGACTATCAAAGAACAGCTTGCTTTCAGCAGACTGCATCTTTACTTTTGCAATCTATTATGAAGCATAAAAACACTTTCGGGCTTGCTTGCAATGAGCACCAGAAAGACAGTTTTATTAACTGAACTGCACTCAGTATTCAAGACTGTCAAAGAACAACTTGTTTTCAGCAAACTGCATGTTCGCTTTTACAATCCATTATGAAGCATAAAAACACTTTCGGGCTTGCTTGCAATGAAAGGCAGAAAGAGTTTTATTAGCTGAACTGCGCTCCATAAGAAAGACTATCAAAGAACAGCTTGCTTTCAGCAGACTGCATATTTGTTTATACTAACAAGTAGAACACATAAAAACACTTTCTGGCTTGTTTGCAATGAGCATCAGAAAGACAGTTTTATTAACTGAACTGCACTCAGTATTCAAGACTGTCAAAGAACAACTTGTTTTCAGCAGACTGCATCTTTGCTTTTACAATCCATTATGAAGCATAAAAACACTTTCAGGCTTGCTTGCAATGAAAGGCAGAAAGAGTTTTATTAGCTGAACTGCGCTCCATAAGAAAGACTATCAAAGAACAGCTTGCTTTCAGCAGACTGCATATTTGTTTATACTAACAAGTAGAACACAGAAAAACACTTTCTGGCTTGTTTGCAATGAGCACCAGAAAGACAGTTTTATTAACTGAACTGCACTCAGTATTCAAGCAGAAAGAGTTTTATTAGCTGAACTGCGCTCCATAAGAAAGACTATCAAAGAACAGCTTGCTTTCAGCAGACTGCATCTTTACTTTTGCAATCTATTATGAAGCATAAAAACACTTTCCGGCTTGCTTGCAATGAGCACCAGAAAGACAGTTTTATTAACTGAACTGCACTCAGTATTCAAGACTGTCAAAGAACAACTTGTTTTCAGCAAACTGCATCTTTGCTTTTACAATCCATTATGAAGCATAAAAACACTTTCGGGCTTGCTTGCAATGAAAGGCAGAAAGAGTTTTATTAGCTGAACTGCGCTCCATAAGAAAGACTATCAAAGAACAGCTTGCTTTCAGCAGACTGCATCTTTACTTTTACAATTTATTATGAAGCATAAAAACACTTTCGGGCTTGCTTGCAATGAAAGGCAGAAAGAGTTTTATTAGCTGAACTGCGCTCCATAAGAAAGACTATCAAGGAACAGCTTGCTTTCAGCAGACTGCATATTTGTATATACTAACAAGTAGAACACAGAAAAACACTTTCTGGCTTCTTTGCAATGAGCACCAGAAAGACAGTTTTATTAACTGAACTGCACTCAGTATTCAAGACTGTCAAAGAACAACTTGTTTTCAGCAAACTGCATCTTTGCTTTTACAATCCATTATGAAGCATAAAAACACTTTTGGGCTTGCTTGCAATGAAAGGCAGAAAGAGTTTTATTAGCTGAACTGCGCTCCATAAGAAAGACTATCAAAGAACAGCTTGCTTTCAGCAGACTGCATATTTGTTTTTACTAACAAGTAGAACACAGAAAAACACTTTCTGGCTTCTTTGCAATGAGCACCAGAAAGACAGTTTTATTAACTGAACTGCACTCAGTATTCAAGACTGTCAAAGAACAACTTGTTTTCAGCAGACTGCATCTTTGCTTTTACAATCCATTATGAAGCATAAAAACACTTTCGGGCTTGCTTGCAATGAAAGGCAGAAAGAGTTTTATTAGCTGAACTGCGCTCCATAAGAAAGACTATCAAAGAACAGCTTGCTTTCAGCAGACTGCATATTTGTTTATACAAACAAGTAGAACACATAAAAACACTTTCTGGCTTGTTTGCAATAAGCACCAGAAAGATAGTTTTATTAACTGAACTGCACTCAGTATTCAAGACTGTCAAAGAACAACTTGTTTTCAGCAAACTGCATCTTTGCTTTTGCAATCAATTATGAAGCATAAAAAGACTTTCGGGCTTGCTTGCAATGAGCACCAGAAAGACAGTTTTATTAACTGAACTGCACTCAGTATTCAAGACTGTCAAAGAACAACTTGTTTTCAGCAATCTGCATCTTTGCTTTTACAATCCATTATGAAGCATAAAAACACTTTCGGGCTTGCTTGCAATGAAAGGCAGAAAGAGTTTTATTAGCTGAACTGCGCTCCATAAGAAAGACTATCAAAGAACAGCTTGCTTTCAGCAGACTGCATCTTTACTTTTGCAATCTATTATGAAGCATAAAAACACTTTCGGGCTTGCTTGCAATGAGCACCAGAAAGACAGTTTTATTAACTGAACTGCACTCAGTATTCAAGACTGTCAAAGAACAACTTGTTTTCAGCAAACTGCATCTTCGCTTTTACAATCCATTATGAAGCATAAAAACACTTTCGGGCTTGCTTGCAATGAAAGGCAGAAAGAGTTTTATTAGCTGAACTGCGCTCCATAAGAAAGACTATCAAAGAACAGCTTGCTTTCAGCAGACTGCATATTTGTTTATACTAACAAGTAGAACACATAAAAACACTTTCTGGCTTGTTTGCAATGAGCATCAGAAAGACAGTTTTATTAACTGAACTGCACTCAGTATTCAAGACTGTCAAAGAACAACTTGTTTTCAGCAGACTGCATCTTTGCTTTTACAATCCATTATGAAGCATAAAAACACTTTCAGGCTTGCTTGCAATGAAAGGCAGAAAGAGTTTTATTAGCTGAACTGCGCTCCATAAGAAAGACTATCAAAGAACAGCTTGCTTTCAGCAGACTGCATATTTGTTTATACTAACAAGTAGAACACAGAAAAACACTTTCTGGCTTGTTTGCAATGAGCACCAGAAAGACAGTTTTATTAACTGAACTGCACTCAGTATTCAAGCAGAAAGAGTTTTATTAGCTGAACTGCGCTCCATAAGAAAGACTATCAAAGAACAGCTTGCTTTCAGCAGACTGCATCTTTACTTTTGCAATCTATTATGAAGCATAAAAACACTTTCGGGCTTGCTTGCAATGAGCACCAGAAAGACAGTTTTATTAACTGAACTGCACTCAGTATTCAAGACTGTCAAAGAACAACTTGTTTTCAGCAAACTGCATCTTTGCTTTTACAATCCATTATGAAGCATAAAAACACTTTCGGGCTTGCTTGCAATGAAAGGCAGAAAGAGTTTTATTAGCTGAACTGCGCTCCATAAGAAAGACTATCAAAGAACAGCTTGTTTTCAGCAGACTGCATCTTTACTTTTGCAATCTATTATGAAGCATAAAAACACTTTCGGGCTTGCTTGCAATGAAAGGCAGAAAGAGTTTTATTAGCTGAACTGCGCTCCATAAGAAAGACTATCAAGGAACAGCTTGCTTTCAGCAGACTGCATATTTGTTTATACTAACAAGTAGAACACAGAAAAACACTTTCTGGCTTCTTTGCAATGAGCACCAGAAAGACAGTTTTATTAACTGAACTGCACTCAGTATTCAAGACTGTCAAAGAACAACTTGTTTTCAGCAAACTGCATCTTTGCTTTTACAATCCATTATGAAGCATAAAAACACTTTCGGGCTTGCTTGCAATGAAAGGCAGAAAGAGTTTTATTAGCTGAACTGCGCTCCATAAGAAAGACTATCAAAAAACAGCTTGCTTTCAGCAGACTGCATATTTGTTTTTACTAACAAGTAGAACACAGAAAAACACTTTCTGGCTTCTTTGCAATGAGCACCAGAAAGACAGTTTTATTAACTGAACTGCACTCAGTATTCAAGACTGTCAAAGAACAACTTGTTTTCAGCAGACTGCATCTTTGCTTTTACAATCCATTATGAAGCATAAAAACACTTTCGGGCTTGCTTGCAATGAAAGGCAGAAAGAGTTTTATTAGCTGAACTGCGCTCCATAAGAAAGACTATCAAGGAACAGCTTGCTTTCAGCAGACTGCATATTTGTTTATACTAACAAGTAGAACACAGAAAAACACTTTCTGGCTTGTTTGCAATAAGCACCAGAAAGATAGTTTTATTAACTGAACTGCACTCAGTATTCAAGACTGTCAAAGAACAACTTGTTTTCAGCAAACTGCATCTTTGCTTTTGTAATCTATTATGAAGCATAAAAACACTTTCGGGCTTGCTTGCAATGAGCACCAGAAAGACAGTTTTATTAACTGAACTGCACTCAGTATTCAAGACTGTCAAAGAACAACTTGTTTTCAGCAAACTGCATCTTTGCTTTTACAATCCATTATGAAGCATAAAAACACTTTCGGGCTTGCTTGCAATGAAAGGCAGAAAGAGTTTTATTAGCTGAACTGCGCTCCATAAGAAAGACTATCAAAGAACAGCTTGCTTTCAGCAGACTGCATATTTGTTTTTACTAACAAGTAGAACACAGAAAAACACTTTCTGGCTTCTTTGCAATGAGCACCAGAAAGACAGTTTTATTAACTGAACTGCACTCAGTATTCAAGACTGTCAAAGAACAACTTGTTTTCAGCAAACTGCATCTTTGCTTTTGTAATCTATTATGAAGCATAAAAACACTTTCGGGCTTGCTTGCAATGAGCACCAGAAAGACAGTTTTATTAACTGAACTGCACTCAGTATTCAAGACTGTCAAAGAACAACTTGTTTTCAGCAAACTGCATCTTTGCTTTTACAATCCATTGTGAAGCATAAAAACACTTTCGGGCTTGCTTGCAATGAAAGGCAGAAAGAGTTTTATTAGCTGAACTGCGCTCCATAAGAAAGACTATCAAAGAACAGCTTGCTTTCAGCAGACTGCATATTTGTTTATACTAACAAGTAGAACACAGAAAAACACTTTCGGGCTTGCTTGCAATGAGCACCAGAAAGACAGTTTTATTAACTGAACTGCACTCAGTATTCAAGACTGTCAAAGAACAACTTGTTTTCAGCAAACTGCATCTTTGCTTTTACAATCCATTATGAAGCATAAAAACACTTTCGGGCTTGCTTGCAATGAAAGGCAGAAAGAGTTTTATTAGCTGAACTGCGCTCCATAAGAAAGACTATCAAAGAACAGCTTGCTTTCAGCAGACTGCATATTTGTTTTTACTAACAAGTAGAACACAGAAAAACACTTTCTGGCTTCTTTGCAATGAGCACCAGAAAGACAGTTTTATTAACTGAACTGCACTCAGTATTCAAGACTGTCAAAGAACAACTTGTTTTCAGCAAACTGCATCTTTGCTTTTGCAATCTATTATGAAGCATAAAAACACTTTCGGGCTTGCTTGCAATGAGCACCAGAAAGACAGTTTTATTAACTGAACTGCACTCAGTATTCAAGACTGTCAAAGAACAACTTGTTTTCAGCAAACTGCATCTTTGCTTTTACAATCCATTATGAAGCATAAAAACACTTTCGGGCTTGCTTGCAATGAAAGGCAGAAAGAGTTTTATTAGCTGAACTGCGCTCCATAAGAAAGTCTATCAAAGAACAGCTTGCTTTCAGCAGACTGCATATTTGTTTATACTAACAAGTAGAACACATAAAAACACTTTCTGGCTTGTTTGCAATGAGCATCAGAAAGACAGTTTTATTAACTGAACTGCACTCAGTATTCAAGACTGTCAAAGAACAACTTGTTTTCAGCAGACTGCATCTTTGCTTTTACAATCCATTATGAAGCATAAAAACACTTTCAGGCTTGCTTGCAATGAAAGGCAGAAAGAGTTTTATTAGCTGAACTGCGCTCCATAAGAAAGACTATCAAAGAACAGCTTGCTTTCAGCAGACTGCATATTTGTTTATACTAACAAGTAGAACACAGAAAAACACTTTCTGGCTTGTTTGCAATGAGCACCAGAAAGACAGTTTTATTAACTGAACTGCACTCAGTATTCAAGCAGAAAGAGTTTTATTAGCTGAACTGCACTCCATAAGAAAGACTATCAAAGAACAGCTTGCTTTCAGCAGACTGCATCTTTACTTTTGCAATCTATTATGAAGCATAAAAACACTTTCGGGCTTGCTTGCAATGAGCACCAGAAAGACAGTTGTATTAACTGAACTGCACTCAGTATTCAAGACTGTCAAAGAACAACTTGTTTTCAGCAAACTGCATCTTTGCTTTTACAATCCATTATGAAGCATAAAAACACTTTCGGGCTTGCTTGCAATGAGCACCAGAAAGACAGTTTTATTAACTGAACTGCACTCAGTATTCAAGACTGTCAAAGAACAACTTGTTTTCAGCAAACTGCATCTTTGCTTTTACAATTCATTATGAAGCATAAAAACACTTTCGGGCTTGCTTGCAATGAAAGGCAGAAAGAGTTTTATTAGCTGAACTGCGCTCCATAAGAAAGACTATCAAAGAACAGCTTGCTTTCAGCAGACTGCATCTTTACTTTTGCAATCTATTATGAAGCATAAAAACACTTTCGGGCTTGCTTGCAATGAAAGGCAGAAAGAGTTTTATTAGCTGAACTTCGCTCCATAAGAAAGGCTATCAAGGAACAGCTTGCTTTCAGCAGACTGCATATTTGTTTATACTAACAAGTAGAACACAGAAAAAAACCTGGCTTCTTTGCAATGAGCACCAGAAAGACAGTTTTATTAACTGAACTGCACTCAGTATTCAAGACTGTCAAAGAACAACTTGTTTTCAGCAAACTGCATCTTTGCTTTTACAATCCATTATGAAGCATAAAAACACTTTCGGGCTTGCTTGCAATGAAAGGCAGAAAGAGTTTTATTAGCTGAACTGCGCTCCATAAGAAAGACTATCAAAGAACAGCTTGCTTTCAGCAGACTGCATCTTTACTTTTGCAATCTATTATGAAGCATAAAAACACTTTCGGGCTTGCTTGCAATGAGCACCAGAAAGACAGTTTTATTAACTGAACTGCATTCAGTATTCAAGACTGTCAAAGAACAACTTGTTTTCAGCAAACTGCATCTTCGCTTTTACAATCCATTATGAAGCATAAAAACACTTTCGGGCTTGCTTGCAATGAAAGGCAGAAAGAGTTTTATTAGCTGAACTGCGCTCCATAAGAAAGACTATCAAAGAACAGCTTGCTTTCAGCAGACTGCATCTTTGCTTTTACAATCTATTATGAAGCATAAAAACACTTTCGGGCTTGCTTGCAATGAAAGGCAGAAAGAGTTTTATTAGCTGAACTGCGCTCCATAAGAAAGACTATCAAAGAACAGCTTGCTTTCAGCAGACTGCATATTTGTTTTTACTAACAAGTAGAACACAGAAAAACACTTTCTGGCTTCTTTGCAATGAGCACCAGAAAGACAGTTTTATTAACTGAACTGCACTCAGTATTCAAGACTGTCAAAGAACAACTTGTTTTCAGCAAACTTCATCTTTGCTTTTACAATCCATTATGAAGCATAAAGACACTTTCGGGCTTGCTTGCAATGAAAGGCAGAAAGAGTTTTATTAGCTGAACTGCGCTCCATAAGAAAGACTATCAAGGAACAGCTTGCTTTCAGCAGACTGCATATTTGTTTATACAAACAAGTAGAACACAGAAAAACACTTTCTGGCTTGTTTGCAATAAGCACCAGAAAGATAGTTTTATTAACTGAACTGCACTCAGTATTCAAGACTGTCAAAGAACAACTTGTTTTCAGCAAACTGCATCTTCGCTTTTGCAATCTATTATGAAGCATAAAAACACTTTCGGGCTTGCTTGCAATGAGCACCAGAAAGACAGTTTTATTAACTGAACTGCACTCAGTATTCAAGACTGTCAAAGAACAACTTGTTTTCAGCAAACTGCATCTTCGCTTTTACAATCCATTATGAAGCATAAAAACACTTTCGGGCTTGCTTGCAATGAAAGGCAGAAAGAGTTTTATTAGCTGAACTGCGCTCCATAAGAAAGACTATCAAAGAACAGCTTGCTTTCAGCAGACTGCATCTTTACTTTTGCAATCTATTATGAAGCATAAAAACACTTTCGGGCTTGCTTGCAATGAGCACCAGAAAGACAGTTTTATTAACTGAACTGCACTCAGTATTCAAGACTGTCAAAGAACAACTTGTTTTCAGCAAACTGCATCTTCGCTTTTACAATCCATTATGAAGCATAAAAACACTTTCGGGCTTGCTTGCAATGAGCACCAGAAAGACAGTTTTATTAACTGAACTGCACTCAGTATTCAAGACTGTCAAAGAACAACTTGTTTTCAGCAAACTGCATCTTCGCTTTTACAATCCATTATGAAGCATAAAAACACTTTCGGGCTTGCTTGCAATGAAAGGCAGAAAGAGTTTTATTAGCTGAACTGCGCTCCATAAGAAAGACTATCAAAGAACAGCTTGCTTTCAGCAGACTGCATATTTGTTTATACTAACAAGTAGAACACATAAAAACACTTTCTGGCTTGTTTGCAATGAGCATCAGAAAGACAGTTTTATTAACTGAACTGCACTCAGTATTCAAGACTGTCAAAGAACAACTTGTTTTCAGCAGACTGCATCTTTGCTTTTACAATCCATTATGAAGCATAAAAACACTTTCAGGCTTGCTTGCAATGAAAGGCCGAAAGAGTTTTATTAGCTGAACTGCGCTCCATAAGAAAGACTATCAAAGAACAGCTTGCTTTCAGCAGACTGCATATTTGTTTATACTAACAAGTAGAACACAGAAAAACACTTTCTGGCTTGTTTGCAATGAGCACCAGAAAGACAGTTTTATTAACTGAACTGCACTCAGTATTCAAGCAGAAAGAGTTTTATTAGCTGAACTGCGCTCCATAAGAAAGACTATCAAAGAACAGCTTGCTTTCAGCAGACTGCATCTTTACTTTTGCAATCTATTATGAAGCATAAAAACACTTTCGGGCTTGCTTGCAATGAGCACCAGAAAGACAGTTTTATTAACTGAACTGCACTCAGTATTCAAGACTGTCAAAGAACAACTTGTTTTCAGCAGACTGCATCTTTGCTTTTACAATCCATTATGAAGCATAAAAACACTTTCGGGCTTGCTTGCAATGAGCACCAGAAAGACAGTTTTATTAACTAAACTGCACTCAGTATTCAAGACTGTCAAAGAACAACTTGTTTTCAGCAAACTGCATCTTTGCTTTTGTAATCTATTATGAAGCATAAAAACACTTTCGGGCTTGCTTGCAATGAGCACCAGAAAGACAGTTTTATTAACTGAACTGCACTCAGTATTCAAGACTGTCAAAGAACAACTTGTTTTCAGCAAACTGCATCTTTGCTTTTACAATCCATTATGAAGCATAAAAACACTTTCGGGCTTGCTTGCAATGAAAGGCAGAAAGAGTTTTATTAGCTGAACTGCGCTCCATAAGAAAGACTATCAAAGAACAGCTTGCTTTCAGCAGACTGCATATTTGTTTTTACTAACAAGTAGAACACAGAAAAACACTTTCTGGCTTGTTTGCAATAAGCACCAGAAAGATAGTTTTATTAACTGAACTGCACTCAGTATTCAAGACTGTCAAAGAACAACTTGTTTTCAGCAAACTGCATCTTTGCTTTTGCAATCTATTATGAAGCATAAAAAGACTTTCGGGCTTGCTTGCAATGAAAGGCAGAAAGAGTTTTATTAGCTGAACTGCGCTCCATAAGAAAGACTATCAAAGAACAGCTTGCTTTCAGCAGACTGCATATTTGTTTTTACTAACAAGTAGAACACAGAAAAACACTTTCTGGCTTCTTTGCAATGAGCACCAGAAAGACAGTTTTATTAACTGAACTGCACTCAGTATTCAAGACTGTCAAAGAACAACTTGTTTTCAGCAAACTGCATCTTTGCTTTTACAATCCATTATGAAGCATAAAGACACTTTCGGGCTTGCTTGCAATGAAAGGCAGAAAGAGTTTTATTAGCTGAACTGCGCTCCATAAGAAAGACTATCAAGGAACAGCTTGCTTTCAGCAGACTGCATCTTTACTTTTGCAATCTATTATGAAGCATAAAAACACTTTCGGGCTTGCTTGCAATGAGCACCAAAAAGACAGTTTTATTAACTGAACTGCACTCAGTATTCAAGACTGTCAAAGAACAACTTGTTTTCAGCAAACTGCATCTTCGCTTTTACAATCCATTATGAAGCATAAAAACACTTTCGGGCTTGCTTGCAATGAAAGGCAGAAAGAGTTTTATTAGCTGAACTGCGCTCCATAAGAAAGACTATCAAAGAACAGCTTGCTTTCAGCAGACTGCATATTTGTTTATACTAACAAGTAGAACACATAAAAACACTTTCTGGCTTGTTTGCAATGAGCATCAGAAAGACAGTTTTATTAACTGAACTGCACTCAGTATTCAAGACTGTCAAAGAACAACTTGTTTTCAGCAGACTGCATCTTTGCTTTTACAATCCATTATGAAGCATAAAAACACTTTCAGGCTTGCTTGCAATGAAAGGCAGAAAGAGTTTTATTAGCTGAACTGCGCTCCATAAGAAAGACTATCAAAGAACAGCTTGCTTTCAGCAGACTGCATATTTGTTTATACTAACAAGTAGAACACAGAAAAACACTTTCTGGCTTGTTTGCAATGAGCACCAGAAAGACAGTTTTATTAACTGAACTGCACTCAGTATTCAAGACTGTCAAAGAACAACTTGTTTTCAGCAAACTGCATCTTTGCTTTTACAATCCATTATGAAGCATAAAAACACTTTCGGGCTTGCTTGCAATGAAAGGCAGAAAGAGTTTTATTAGCTGAACTGCGCTCCATAAGAAAGACTATCAAAGAACAGCTTGCTTTCAGCAGACTGCATATTTGTTTTTACTAACAAGTAGAACACAGAAAAACACTTTCTGGCTTCTTTGCAATGAGCACCAGAAAGACAGTTTTATTAACTGAACTGCACTCAGTATTCAAGACTGTCAAAGAACAACTTGTTTTCAGCAGACTGCATCTTTGCTTTTACAATCCATTATGAAGCATAAAGACACTTTCGGGCTTGCTTGCAATGAAAGGCAGAAAGAGTTTTATTAGCTGAACTGCGCTCCATAAGAAAGACTATCAAGGAACAGCTTGCTTTCAGCAGACTGCATATTTGTTTATACTAACAAGTAGAACACAGAAAAACACTTTCTGGCTTGTTTGCAATAAGCACCAGAAAGATAGTTTTATTAACTGAACTGCACTCAGTATTCAAGACTGTCAAAGAACAACTTGTTTTCAGCAAACTGCATCTTTGCTTTTGTAATCTATTATGAAGCATAAAAACACTTTCGGGCTTGCTTGCAATGAGCACCAGAAAGACAGTTTTATTAACTGAACTGCACTCAGTATTCAAGACTGTCAAAGAACAACTTGTTTTCAGCAAACTGCATCTTTGCTTTTACAATCCATTATGAAGCATAAAAACACTTTCGGGCTTGCTTGCAATGAAAGGCAGAAAGAGTTTTATTAGCTGAACTGCACTCCATAAGAAAGACTATCAAAGAACAGCTTGCTTTCAGCAGACTGCATCTTTACTTTTGCAATCTATTATGAAGCATAAAAACACTTTCGGGCTTGCTTGCAATGAGCACCAGAAAGACAGTTTTATTAACTGAACTGCACTCAGTATTCAAGACTGTCAAAGAACAACTTGTTTTCAGCAAACTGCATCTTCGCTTTTACAATCCATTATGAAGCATAAAAACACTTTCGGGCTTGCTTGCAATGAAAGGCAGAAAGAGTTTTATTAGCTGAACTGCGCTCCATAAGAAAGACTATCAAAGAACAGCTTGCTTTCAGCAGACTGCATATTTGTTTATACTAACAAGTAGAACACAGAAAAACACTTTCTGGCTTGTTTGCAATGAGCACCAGAAAGACAGTTTTATTAACTGAACTGCACTCAGTATTCAAGCAGAAAGAGTTTTATTAGCTGAACTGCGCTCCATAAGAAAGACTATCAAAGAACAGCTTGCTTTCAGCAGACTGCATCTTTACTTTTGCAATCTATTATGAAGCATAAAAACACTTTCGGGCTTGCTTGCAATGAGCACCAGAAAGACAGTTTTATTAACTGAACTGCATTCAGTATTCAAGACTGTCAAAGAACAACTTGTTTTCAGCAAACTGCATCTTCGCTTTTACAATCCATTATGAAGCATAAAAACACTTTCGGGCTTGCTTGCAATGAAAGGCAGAAAGAGTTTTATTAGCTGAACTGCGCTCCATAAGAAAGACTATCAAAGAACAGCTTGCTTTCAGCAGACTGCATCTTTGCTTTTGCAATCTATTATGAAGCATAAAAACACTTTCGGGCTTGCTTGCAATGAGCACCAGAAAGACAGTTTTATTAACTGAACTGCACTCAGTATTCAAGACTGTCAAAGAACAACTTGTTTTCAGCAAACTGCATCTTTGCTTTTACAATCCATTATGAAGCATAAAAACACTTTCGGGCTTGCTTGCAATGAAAGGCAGAAAGAGTTTTATTAGCTGAACTGCGCTCCATAAGAAAGACTATCAAAGAACAGCTTGCTTTCAGCAGACTGCATCTTTGCTTTTACAATCTATTATGAAGCATAAAAACACTTTCGGGCTTGCTTGCAATGAAAGGCAGAAAGAGTTTTATTAGCTGAACTGCGCTCCATAAGAAAGACTATCAAAGAACAGCTTGCTTTCAGCAGACTGCATATTTGTTTTTACTAACAAGTAGAACACAGAAAAACACTTTCTGGCTTCTTTGCAATGAGCACCAGAAAGACAGTTTTATTAACTGAACTGCACTCAGTATTCAAGACTGTCAAAGAACAAATTGTTTTCAGCAGACTGCATCTTTGCTTTTACAATCCATCATGAAGCATAAAAACACTTTCGGGCTTGCTTGCAATGAAAGGCAGAAAGAGTTTTATTAGCTGAACTGCGCTCCATAAGAAAGACAATCAAGGAACAGCTTGCTTTCAGCAGACTGCATATTTGTTTATACTAACAAGTAGAACACAGAAAAACACTTTCTGGCTTGTTTGCAATAAGCACCAGAAAGATAGTTTTATTAACTGAACTGCACTCAGTATTCAAGACTGTCAAAGAACAACTTGTTTTCAGCAGACTGCATGTTTGCTTTTGCAATCTATTATGAAGCATAAAAACACTTTCGGGCTTGCTTGCAATGAGCACCAGAAAGACAGTTTTATTAACTGAACTGCACTCAGTATTCAAGACTGTCAAAGAACAACTTGTTTTCAGCAAACTGCATCTTTGCTTTTGCAATCTATTATGAAGCATAAAAACACTTTCGGGCTTGCTTGCAATGAAAGGCAGAAAGAGTTTTATTAGCTGAACTGCGCTCCATAAGAAAGACTATCAAAGAACAGCTTGCTTTCAGCAGACTGCATATTTGTTTATACTAACAAGTAGAACACAGAAAAACACTTTCTGGCTTGTTTGCAATGAGCACCAGAAAGACAGTTTTATTAACTGAACTGCACTCAGTATTCAAGCAGAAAGAGTTTTATTAGCTGAACTGCGCTCCATAAGAAAGACTATCAAAGAACAGCTTGCTTTCAGCAGACTGCATCTTTACTTTTGCAATCTATTATGAAGCATAAAAACACTTTCGGGCTTGCTTGCAATGAGCACCAGAAAGACAGTTTTATTAACTGAACTGCATTCAGTATTCAAGACTGTCAAAGAACAACTTGTTTTCAGCAAACTGCATCTTCGCTTTTACAATCCATTATGAAGCATAAAAACACTTTCGGGCTTGCTTGCAATGAAAGGCAGAAAGAGTTTTATTAGCTGAACTGCGCTCCATAAGAAAGACTATCAAAGAACAGCTTGCTTTCAGCAGACTGCATCTTTGCTTTTGCAATCTATTATGAAGCATAAAAACACTTTCGGGCTTGCTTGCAATGAGCACCAGAAAGACAGTTTTATTAACTGAACTGCACTCAGTATTCAAGACTGTCAAAGAACAACTTGTTTTCAGCAAACTGCATCTTTGCTTTTACAATCCATTATGAAGCATAAAAACACTTTCGGGCTTGCTTGCAATGAAAGGCAGAAAGAGTTTTATTAGCTGAACTGCGCTCCATAAGAAAGACTATCAAAGAACAGCTTGCTTTCAGCAGACTGCATCTTTGCTTTTACAATCTATTATGAAGCATAAAAACACTTTCGGGCTTGCTTGCAATGAAAGGCAGAAAGAGTTTTATTAGCTGAACTGCGCTCCATAAGAAAGACTATCAAAGAACAGCTTGCTTTCAGCAGACTGCATATTTGTTTTTACTAACAAGTAGAACACAGAAAAACACTTTCTGGCTTCTTTGCAATGAGCACCAGAAAGACAGTTTTATTAACTGAACTGCACTCAGTATTCAAGACTGTCAAAGAACAAATTGTTTTCAGCAGACTGCATCTTTGCTTTTACAATCCATCATGAAGCATAAAAACACTTTCGGGCTTGCTTGCAATGAAAGGCAGAAAGAGTTTTATTAGCTGAACTGCGCTCCATAAGAAAGACAATCAAGGAACAGCTTGCTTTCAGCAGACTGCATATTTGTTTATACTAACAAGTAGAACACAGAAAAACACTTTCTGGCTTGTTTGCAATAAGCACCAGAAAGATAGTTTTATTAACTGAACTGCACTCAGTATTCAAGACTGTCAAAGAACAACTTGTTTTCAGCAGACTGCATGTTTGCTTTTGCAATCTATTATGAAGCATAAAAACACTTTCGGGCTTGCTTGCAATGAGCACCAGAAAGACAGTTTTATTAACTGAACTGCACTCAGTATTCAAGACTGTCAAAGAACAACTTGTTTTCAGCAAACTGCATCTTTGCTTTTGCAATCTATTATGAAGCATAAAAACACTTTCGGGCTTGCTTGCAATGAAAGGCAGAAAGAGTTTTATTAGCTGAACTGCGCTCCATAAGAAAGACTATCAAAGAACAGCTTGCTTTCAGCAGACTGCATATTTGTTTATACTAACAAGTAGAACACAGAAAAACACTTTCTGGCTTGTTTGCAATGAGCACCAGAAAGACAGTTTTATTAACTGAACTGCACTCAGTATTCAAGCAGAAAGAGTTTTATTAGCTGAACTGCGCTCCATAAGAAAGACTATCAAAGAACAGCTTGCTTTCAGCAGACTGCATCTTTACTTTTGCAATCTATTATGAAGCATAAAAACACTTTCGGGCTTGCTTGCAATGAGCACCAGAAAGACAGTTTTATTAACTGAACTGCATTCAGTATTCAAGACTGTCAAAGAACAACTTGTTTTCAGCAAACTGCATCTTCGCTTTTACAATCCATTATGAAGCATAAAAACACTTTCGGGCTTGCTTGCAATGAAAGGCAGAAAGAGTTTTATTAGCTGAACTGCGCTCCATAAGAAAGACTATCAAAGAACAGCTTGCTTTCAGCAGACTGCATCTTTGCTTTTGCAATCTATTATGAAGCATAAAAACACTTTCGGGCTTGCTTGCAATGAGCACCAGAAAGACAGTTTTATTAACTGAACTGCACTCAGTATTCAAGACTGTCAAAGAACAACTTGTTTTCAGCAAACTGCATCTTTGCTTTTACAATCCATTATGAAGCATAAAAACACTTTCGGGCTTGCTTGCAATGAAAGGCAGAAAGAGTTTTATTAGCTGAACTGCGCTCCATAAGAAAGACTATCAAAGAACAGCTTGCTTTCAGCAGACTGCATCTTTGCTTTTACAATCTATTATGAAGCATAAAAACACTTTCGGGCTTGCTTGCAATGAAAGGCAGAAAGAGTTTTATTAGCTGAACTGCGCTCCATAAGAAAGACTATCAAAGAACAGCTTGCTTTCAGCAGACTGCATATTTGTTTTTACTAACAAGTAGAACACAGAAAAACACTTTCTGGCTTCTTTGCAATGAGCACCAGAAAGACAGTTTTATTAACTGAACTGCACTCAGTATTCAAGACTGTCAAAGAACAAATTGTTTTCAGCAGACTGCATCTTTGCTTTTACAATCCATCATGAAGCATAAAAACACTTTCGGGCTTGCTTGCAATGAAAGGCAGAAAGAGTTTTATTAGCTGAACTGCGCTCCATAAGAAAGACAATCAAGGAACTGCTTGCTTTCAGCAGACTGCATATTTGTTTATACTAACAAGTAGAACACAGAAAAACACTTTCTGGCTTGTTTGCAATAAGCACCAGAAAGATAGTTTTATTAACTGAACTGCACTCAGTATTCTAGACTGTCAAAGAACAACTTGTTTTCAGCAAACTGCATCTTTGCTTTTACAATCCATTATGAAGCATAAAAACACTTTCGGGCTTGCTTGCAATGAAAGGCAGAAAGAGTTTTATTAGCTGAACTGCGCTCCATAAGAAAGACTATCAAAGAACAGCTTGCTTTCAGCAGACTGCATCTTTGCTTTTACAATCTATTATGAAGCATAAAAACACTTTCGGGCTTGCTTGCAATGAAAGGCAGAAAGAGTTTTATTAGCTGAACTGCGCTCCATAAGAAAGACTATCAAAGAACAGCTTGCTTTCAGCAGACTGCATATTTGTTTTTACTAACAAGTAGAACACAGAAAAACACTTTCTGGCTTCTTTGCAATGAGCACCAGAAAGACAGTTTTATTAACTGAACTGCACTCAGTATTCAAGACTGTCAAAGAACAAATTGTTTTCAGCAGACTGCATCTTTGCTTTTACAATCCATTATGAAGCATAAAAACACTTTCGGGCTTGCTTGCAATGAAAGGCAGAAAGAGTTTTATTAGCTGAACTGCGCTCCATAAGAAAGACAATCAAGGAACAGCTTGCTTTCAGCAGACTGCATATTTGTTTATACTAACAAGTAGAACACAGAAAAACACTTTCTGGCTTGTTTGCAATAAGCACCAGAAAAATAGTTTTATTAACTGAACTGCACTCAGTATTCAAGACTGTCAAAGAACAACTTGTTTTCAGCAAACTGCATCTTTGCTTTTGCAATCTATTATGAAGCATAAAAACACTTTCGGGCTTGCTTGCAATGAGCACCAGAAAGACAGTTTTATTAACTGAACTGCACTCAGTATTCAAGACTGTCAAAGAACAACTTGTTTTCAGCAAACTGCATCTTTGCTTTTGCAATCTATTATGAAGCATAAAAACACTTTCGGGCTTGCTTGCAATGAGCACCAGAAAGACAGTTTTATTAACTGAACTGCACTCAGTATTCAAGACTGTCAAAGAACAACTTGTTTTCAGCAAACTGCATCTTTGCTTTTACAATCCATTATGAAGCATAAAAACACTTTCGGGCTTGCTTGCAATGAAAGGCAGAAAGAGTTTTATTAGCTGAACTGCGCTCCATAAGAAAGACTATCAAAGAACAGCTTGCTTTCAGCAGACTGCATATTTGTTTTTACTAACAAGTAGAACACAGAAAAACACTTTCTGGCTTCTTTGCAATCAGCACCAGAAAGACATTTTTATTAACTGAACTGCACTCAGTATTCAAGACTGTCAAAGAACAATTTGTTTTCAGCAGACTGCATCTTTGCTTTTACAATCCATTATGAAGCATAAAAACACTTTCGGGCTTGCTTGCAATGAGCACCAGAAAGACAGTTTTATTAACTGAACTGCACTCAGTATTCAAGACTGTCAAAGAACAACTTGTTTTCAGCAAACTGCATCTTTGCTTTTGTAATCTATTATGAAGCATAAAAACACTTTCGGGCTTGCTTGCAATGAGCACCAGAAAGACAGTTTTATTAACTGAACTGCACTCAGTATTCAAGACTGTCAAAGAACAACTTGTTTTCAGCAAACTGCATCTTTGCTTTTACAATCCATTATGAAGCATAAAAACACTTTCGGGCTTGCTTGCAATGAAAGGCAGAAAGAGTTTTATTAGCTGAACTGCGCTCCATAAGAAAGACTATCAAAGAACAGCTTGCTTTCAGCAGACTGCATATTTGTTTTTACTAACAAGTAGAACACAGAAAAACACTTTCTGGCTTGTTTGCAATAAGCACCAGAAAGATAGTTTTATTAACTGAACTGCACTCAGTATTCAAGACTGTCAAAGAACAACTTGTATTCAGCAAACTGCATCTTTGCTTTTGCAATCTATTATGAAGCATAAAAACACTTTCGGGCTTGCTTGCAATGAGCACCAGAAAGACAGTTTTATTAACTGAACTGCACTCAGTATTCAAGACTGTCAAAGAACAACTTGTTTTCAGCAAACTGCATCTTTGCTTTTGCAATCTATTATGAAGCATAAAAACACTTTCGGGCTTGCTTGCAATGAGCACCATAAAGACAGTTTTATTAACTGAACTGCACTCAGTATTCAAGACTGTCAAAGAACAACTTGTTTTCAGCAAACTGCATCTTTGCTTTTACAATCCATTATGAAGCATAAAAACACTTTCGGGCTTGCTTGCAATGAAAGGCAGAAAGAGTTTTATTAGCTGAACTGCGCTCCATAAGAAAGACTATCAAAGAACAGCTTGCTTTCAGCAGACTGCATCTTTACTTTTGCAATCTATTATGAAGCATAAAAACACTTTCGGGCTTGCTTGCAATGAGCACCAGAAAGACAGTTTTATTAACTGAACTGCACTCAGTATTCAAGACTGTCAAAGAACAACTTGTTTTCAGCAAACTGCATCTTTGCTTTTACAATCCATTATGAAGCATAAAAACACTTTCGGGCTTGCTTGCAATGAAAGGCAGAAAGAGTTTTATTAGCTGAACTGCGCTCCATAAGAAAGACTATCAAAGAACAGCTTGCTTTCAGCAGACTGCATCTTTGCTTTTACAATCTATTATGAAGCATAAAAACACTTTCGGGCTTGCTTGCAATGAAAGGCAGAAAGAGTTTTATTAGCTGAACTGCGCTCCATAAGAAAGACTATCAAAGAACAGCTTGCTTTCAGCAGACTGCATATTTGTTTTTACTAACAAGTAGAACACAGAAAAACACTTTCTGGCTTGTTTGCAATAAGCACCAGAAAGATAGTTTTATTAACTGAACTGCACTCAGTATTCAAGACTGTCAAAGAACAACTTGTTTTCAGCAAACTGCATCTTTGCTTTTGTAATCTATTATGAAGCATAAAAACACTTTCGGGCTTGCTTGCAATGAGCACCAGAAAGACAGTTTTATTAACTGAACTGCACTCAGTATTCAAGACTGTCAAAGAACAACTTGTTTTCAGCAAACTGCATCTTTGCTTTTACAATCCATTATGAAGCATAAAAACACTTTCGGGCTTGCTTGCAATGAAAGGCAGAAAGAGTTTTATTAGCTGAACTGCACTCCATAAGAAAGACTATCAAAGAACAGCTTGCTTTTAGCAGACTGCATCTTTACTTTTGCAATCTATTATGAAGCATAAAAACACTTTCGGGCTTGCTTGCAATGAGCACCAGAAAGACAGTTTTATTAACTGAACTGCACTCAGTATTCAAGACTGTCAAAGAACAACTTGTTTTCAGCAAACTGCATCTTCGCTTTTACAATCCATTATGAAGCATAAAAACACTTTCGGGCTTGCTTGCAATGAAAGGCAGAAAGAGTTTTATTAGCTGAACTGCGCTCCATAAGAAAGACTATCAAAGAACAGCTTGCTTTCAGCAGACTGCATATTTGTTTATACTAACAAGTAGAACACAGAAAAACACTTTCTGGCTTGTTTGCAATGAGCACCAGAAAGACAGTTTTATTAACTGAACTGCACTCAGTATTCAAGCAGAAAGAGTTTTATTAGCTGAACTGCGCTCCATAAGAAAGACTATCAAAGAACAGCTTGCTTTCAGCAGACTGCATCTTTACTTTTGCAATCTATTATGAAGCATAAAAACACTTTCGGGCTTGCTTGCAATGAGCACCAGAAAGACAGTTTTATTAACTGAACTGCATTCAGTATTCAAGACTGTCAAAGAACAACTTGTTTTCAGCAAACTGCATCTTCGCTTTTACAATCCATTATGAAGCATAAAAACACTTTCGGGCTTGCTTGCAATGAAAGGCAGAAAGAGTTTTATTAGCTGAACTGCGCTCCATAAGAAAGACTATCAAAGAACAGCTTGCTTTCAGCAGACTGCATCTTTGCTTTTGCAATCTATTATGAAGCATAAAAACACTTTCGGGCTTGCTTGCAATGAGCACCAGAAAGACAGTTTTATTAACTGAACTGCACTCAGTATTCAAGACTGTCAAAGAACAACTTGTTTTCAGCAAACTGCATCTTTGCTTTTACAATCCATTATGAAGCATAAAAACACTTTCGGGCTTGCTTGCAATGAAAGGCAGAAAGAGTTTTATTAGCTGAACTGCGCTCCATAAGAAAGACTATCAAAGAACAGCTTGCTTTCAGCAGACTGCATCTTTGCTTTTACAATCTATTATGAAGCATAAAAACACTTTCGGGCTTGCTTGCAATGAAAGGCAGAAAGAGTTTTATTAGCTGAACTGCGCTCCATAAGAAAGACTATCAAAGAACAGCTTGCTTTCAGCAGACTGCATATTTGTTTTTACTAACAAGTAGAACACAGAAAAACACTTTCTGGCTTCTTTGCAATGAGCACCAGAAAGACAGTTTTATTAACTGAACTGCACTCAGTATTCAAGACTGTCAAAGAACAAATTGTTTTCAGCAGACTGCATCTTTGCTTTTACAATCCATCATGAAGCATAAAAACACTTTCGGGCTTGCTTGCAATGAAAGGCAGAAAGAGTTTTATTAGCTGAACTGCGCTCCATAAGAAAGACAATCAAGGAACAGCTTGCTTTCAGCAGACTGCATATTTGTTTTTACTAACAAGTAGAACACAGAAAAACACTTTCTGGCTTGTTTGCAATGAGCATCAGAAAGACAGTTTTATTAACTGAACTGCACTCAGTATTCAAGACTGTCAAAGAACAACTTGTTTTCAGCAAACTGCATCTTTGCTTTTGCAATCTATTATGAAGCATAAAAACACTTTCGGGCTTGCTTGCAATGAGCACCAGAAAGACAGTTTTATTAACTGAACTGCACTCAGTATTCAAGACTGTCAAAGAACAACTTGTTTTCAGCAAACTGCATCTTTGCTTTTGCAATCTATTATGAAGCATAAAAACACTTTCGGGCTTGCTTGCAATGAGCACCAGAAAGACAGTTTTATTAACTGAACTGCACTCAGTATTCAAGACTGTCAAAGAACAACTTGTTTTCAGCAAACTGCATCTTTGCTTTTACAATCCATTATGAAGCATAAAAACACTTTCGGGCTTGCTTGCAATGAAAGGCAGAAAGAGTTTTATTAGCTGAACTGCGCTCCATAAGAAAGACTATCAAAGAACAGCTTGCTTTCAGCAGACTTCATCTTTACTTTTGCAATCTATTATGAAGCATAAAAACACTTTCGGGCTTGCTTGCAATGAGCACCAGAAAGACAGTTTTATTAACTGAACTGCACTCAGTATTCAAGACTGTCAAAGAACAACTTGTTTTCAGCAAACTGCATCTTCGCTTTTACAATCCATTATGAAGCATAAAAACACTTTCGGGCTTGCTTGCAATGAAAGGCAGAAAGAGTTTTATTAGCTGAACTGCGCTCCATAAGAAAGACTATCAAAGAACAGCTTGCTTTCAGCAGACTGCATATTTGTTTATACTAACAAGTAGAACACATAAAAACACTTTCTGGCTTGTTTGCAATGAGCACCAGAAAGACAGTTTTATTAACTGAACTGCACTCAGTATTCAAGACTGTCAAATAACAACTTGTTTTCAGCAGACTGCATCTTTGCTTTTACAATCCATTATGAAGCATAAAAACACTTTCAGGCTTGCTTGCAATGAAAGGCAGAAAGAGTTTTATTAGCTGAACTGCGCTCCATAAGAAAGACTATCAAAGAACAGCTTGCATTCAGCAGACTGCATATTTGTTTATACTAACAAGTAGAACACAGAAAAACACTTTCTGGCTTGTTTGAAATGAGCACCAGAAAGACAGTTTTATTAACTGAACTGCACTCAGTATTCAAGCAGAAAGAGTTTTATTAGCTGAACTGCGCTCCATAAGAAAGACTATCAAAGAACAGCTTGCTTTCAGCAGACTGCATCTTTACTTTTGCAATCTATTATGAAGCAAAAAACACTTTCGGGCTTGCTTGCAATGAGCACCAGAAAGACAGTTTTATTAACTGAACTGCACTCAGTATTCAAGACTGTCAAAGAACAACTTGTTTTCAGCAAACTGCATCTTTGCTTTTACAATCCATTATGAAGCATAAAACCACTTTCGGGCTTGCTTGCAATGAAAGGCAGAAAGAGTTTTATTAGCTGAACTGCGCTCCATAAGAAAGACTATCAAAGAACAGCTTGCTTTCAGCAGACTGCATCTTTACTTTTGCAATCTATTATGAAGCATAAAAACACTTTCGGGCTTGCTTGCAATGAAAGGCAGAAAGAGTTTTATTAGCTGAACTGCGCTCCATAAGAAAGACTATCAAGGAACAGCTTGCTTTCAGCAGACTGCATATTTGTTTATACTAACAAGTAGAACACAGAAAAACACTTTCTGGCTTCTTTGCAATGAGCACCAGAAAGACAGTTTTATTAACTGAACTGCACTCAGTATTCAAGACTGTCAAAGAACAACTTGTTTTCAGCAAACTGCATCTTTGCTTTTGCAATCTATTATGAAGCATAAAAACACTTTCGGGCTTGCTTGCAATGAGCACCAGAAAGACAGTTTTATTAACTGAACTGCACTCAGTATTCAAGACTGTCAAAGAACAACTTGTTTTCAGCAAACTGCATCTTTGCTTTTACAATCCATTATGAAGCATAAAAACACTTTCGGGCTTGCTTGCAATGAAAGGCAGAAAGAGTTTTATTAGCTGAACTGCGCTCCATAAGAAAGACTATCAAAGAACAGCTTGCTTTCAGCAGACTGCATCTTTACTTTTGCAATCTATTATGAAGCATAAAAACACTTTCGGGCTTGCTTGCAATGAGCACCAGAAAGACAGTTTTATTAACTGAACTGCACTCAGTATTCAAGACTGTCAAAGAACAACTTGTTTTCAGCAAACTGCATCTTCGCTTTTACAATCCATTATGAAGCATAAAAACACTTTCGGGCTTGCTTGCAATGAAAGGCAGAAAGAGTTTTATTAGCTGAACTGCGCTCCATAAGAAAGACTATCAAAGAACAGCTTGCTTTCAGCAGACTGCATATTTGTTTATACTAACAAGTAGAACACATAAAAACACTTTCTGGCTTGTTTGCAATGAGCATCAGAAAGACAGTTTTATTAACTGAACTGCACTCAGTATTCAAGACTGTCAAAGAACAACTTGTTTTCAGCAGACTGCATCTTTGCTTTTACAATCCATTATGAAGCATAAAAACACTTTCAGGCTTGCTTGCAATGAAAGGCAGAAAGAGTTTTATTAGCTGAACTGCGCTCCATAAGAAAGACTATCAAAGAACAGCTTGCTTTCAGCAGACTGCATATTTGTTTATACTAACAAGTAGAACACAGAAAAACACTTTCTGGCTTGCTTGCAATGAGCACCAGAAAGACAGTTTTATTAACTGAACTGCACTCAGTATTCAAGACTGTCAAAGAACAACTTGTTTTCAGCAAACTGCATCTTTGCTTTTACAATCCATTATGAAGCATAAAAACACTTTCGGGCTTGCTTGCAATGAAAGGCAGAAAGAGTTTTATTAGCTGAACTGCGCTCCATAAGAAAGACTATCAAAGAACAGCTTGCTTTCAGCAGACTGCATATTTGTTTATACTAACAAGTAGAACACAGAAAAACACTTTCTGGCTTCTTTGCAATGAGCACCAGGAAGACAGTTTTATTAACTGAACTGCACTCAGTATTCAAGACTGTCAAAGAACAACTTGTTTTCAGCAGACTGCATCTTTGCTTTTACAATCCATTATGAAGCATAAAAACACTTTCGGGCTTGCTTGCAATGAAAGGCAGAAAGAGTTTTATTAGCTGAACTGCACTTCATAAGAAAGACTATCAAGGAACAGCTTGCTTTTAGCAGACTGCATATTTGTTTATACTAACAAGTAGAACACAGAAAAACACTTTCTGGCTTGTTTGCAATGAGCACCAGAAAGACAGTTTTATTAACTGAACTGCACTCAGTATTCAAGACTGTCAAAGAACAACTTGTTTTCAGCAAACTGCATCTTTGCTTTTACAATCCATTATGAAGCATAAAAACACTTTCGGGCTTGCTTGCAATAAAAGGCAGAAAGAGTTTTATTAGCTGAACTGCGCTCCATAAGAAAGACTATCAAAGAACAGCTTGCTTTCAGCAGACTGCATCTTTGCTTTTACAATCTATTATGAAGCATAAAAACACTTTCGGGCTTGCTTGCAATGAAAGGCAGAAAGAGTTTTATTAGCTGAACTGCGCTCCATAAGAAAGACTATCAAAGAACAGCTTGCTTTCAGCAGACTGCATCTTTGCTTTTACAATCCATTATGAAGCATAAAAACACTTTCGGGCTTGCTTGCAATGAAAGGCAGAAAGAGTTTTATTAGCTGAACTGCGTTCCATAAGAAAGACTATCAAGGAACAGCTTGCTTTCAGCAGACTGCATGTTTGTTTATACTAACAAGTAGAACACAGAAAAACACTTTCGGGCTTGCTTGCAATGAGCACCAGAAAGACAGTTTTATTAACTGAACTGCACTCAGTATTCAAGACTGTCAAAGAACAACTTGTTTTCAGCAAACTGCATCTTTGCTTTTACAATCCATTATGAAGCATAAAAACACTTTCGGGCTTGCTTGCAATGAAAGGCAGAAAGAGTTTTATTAGCTGAACTGCGCTCCATAAGACAGACTATCAAAGAACAGCTTGCTTTCAGCAGACTGCATCTTTACTTTTGCAATCTATTATGAAGCATAAAAACACTTTCGGGCTTGCTTGCAATGAAAGGCAGAAAGAGTTTTATTAGCTGAACTGCGCTCCATAAGAAAGACTATCAAGGAACAGCTTGCTTTCAGCAGACTGCATATTTGTTTATACTAACAAGTAGAACACAGAAAAAAACCTTCTGGCTTCTTTGCAATGAGCACCAGAAAGACAGTTTTATTAACTGAACTGCACTCAGTATTCAAGACTGTCAAAGAACAACTTGTTTTCAGCAAACTGCATCTTTGATTTTACAATCCATTATGAAGCATAAAAACACTTTCGGGCTTGCTTGCAATGAAAGGCAGAAAGAGTTTTATTAGCTGAACTGCGCTCCATAAGAAAGACTATCAAAGAACAGCTTGCTTTCAGCAGACTTCATCTTTACTTTTGCAATCTATTATGAAGCATAAAAACACTTTCGGGCTTGCTTGCAATGAGCACCAGAAAGACAGTTTTATTAACTGAACTGCACTCAGTATTCAAGACTGTCAAAGAACAACTTGTTTTCAGCAAACTGCATCTTCGCTTTTACAATCCATTATGAAGCATAAAAACACTTTCGGGCTTGCTTGCAATGAAAGGCAGAAAGAGTTTTATTAGCTGAACTGCGCTCCATAAGAAAGACTATCAAAGAACAGCTTGCTTTCAGCAGACTGCATATTTGTTTATACTAACAAGTAGAACACATAAAAACACTTTCTGGCTTGTTTGCAATGAGCATCAGAAAGACAGTTTTATTAACTGAACTGCACTCAGTATTCAAGACTGTCAAATAACAACTTGTTTTCAGCAGACTGCATCTTTGCTTTTACAATCCATTATGAAGCATAAAAACACTTTCAGGCTTGCTTGCAATGAAAGGCAGAAAGAGTTTTATTAGCTGAACTGCGCTCCATAAGAAAGACTATCAAAGAACAGCTTGCATTCAGCAGACTGCATATTTGTTTATACTAACAAGTAGAACACAGAAAAACACTTTCTGGCTTGTTTGAAATGAGCACCAGAAAGACAGTTTTATTAACTGAACTGCACTCAGTATTCAAGCAGAAAGAGTTTTATTAGCTGAACTGCGCTCCATAAGAAAGACTATCAAAGAACAGCTTGCTTTCAGCAGACTGCATCTTTACTTTTGCAAATGTATTATGAAGCAAAAAACACTTTCGGGCTTGCTTGCAATGAGCACCAGAAAGACAGTTTTATTAACTGAACTGCACTCAGTATTCAAGACTGTCAAAGAACAACTTGTTTTCAGCAAACTGCATCTTTGCTTTTACAATCCATTATGAAGCATAAAACCACTTTCGGGCTTGCTTGCAATGAAAGGCAGAAAGAGTTTTATTAGCTGAACTGCGCTCCATAAGAAAGACTATCAAAGAACAGCTTGCTTTCAGCAGACTGCATCTTTACTTTTGCAATCTATTATGAAGCATAAAAACACTTTCGGGCTTGCTTGCAATGAAAGGCAGAAAGAGTTTTATTAGCTGAACTGCGCTCCATAAGAAAGACTATCAAGGAACAGCTTGCTTTCAGCAGACTGCATATTTGTTTATACTAACAAGTAGAACACAGAAAAACACTTTCTGGCTTCTTTGCAATGAGCACCAGAAAGACAGTTTTATTAACTGAACTGCACTCAGTATTCAAGACTGTCAAAGAACAACTTGTTTTCAGCAAACTGCATCTTTGCTTTTGCAATCTATTATGAAGCATAAAAACACTTTCGGGCTTGCTTGCAATGAGCACCAGAAAGACAGTTTTATTAACTGAACTGCACTCAGTATTCAAGACTGTCAAAGAACAACTTGTTTTCAGCAAACTGCATCTTTGCTTTTACAATCCATTATGAAGCATAAAAACACTTTCGGGCTTGCTTGCAATGAAAGGCAGAAAGAGTTTTATTAGCTGAACTGCGCTCCATAAGAAAGACTATCAAAGAACAGCTTGCTTTCAGCAGACTGCATCTTTACTTTTGCAATCTATTATGAAGCATAAAAACACTTTCGGGCTTGCTTGCAATGAGCACCAGAAAGACAGTTTTATTAACTGAACTGCACTCAGTATTCAAGACTGTCAAAGAACAACTTGTTTTCAGCAAACTGCATCTTCGCTTTTACAATCCATTATGAAGCATAAAAACACTTTCGGGCTTGCTTGCAATGAAAGGCAGAAAGAGTTTTATTAGCTGAACTGCGCTCCATAAGAAAGACTATCAAAGAACAGCTTGCTTTCAGCAGACTGCATATTTGTTTATACTAACAAGTAGAACACATAAAAACACTTTCTGGCTTGTTTGCAATGAGCATCAGAAAGACAGTTTTATTAACTGAACTGCACTCAGTATTCAAGACTGTCAAAGAACAACTTGTTTTCAGCAGACTGCATCTTTGCTTTTACAATCCATTATGAAGCATAAAAACACTTTCAGGCTTGCTTGCAATGAAAGGCAGAAAGAGTTTTATTAGCTGAACTGCGCTCCATAAGAAAGACTATCAAAGAACAGCTTGCTTTCAGCAGACTGCATATTTGTTTATACTAACAAGTAGAACACAGAAAAACACTTTCTGGCTTGCTTGCAATGAGCACCAGAAAGACAGTTTTATTAACTGAACTGCACTCAGTATTCAAGACTGTCAAAGAACAACTTGTTTTCAGCAAACTGCATCTTTGCTTTTACAATCCATTATGAAGCATAAAAACACTTTCGGGCTTGCTTGCAATGAAAGGCAGAAAGAGTTTTATTAGCTGAACTGCGCTCCATAAGAAAGACTATCAAAGAACAGCTTGCTTTCAGCAGACTGCATATTTGTTTATACTAACAAGTAGAACACAGAAAAACACTTTCTGGCTTCTTTGCAATGAGCACCAGGAAGACAGTTTTATTAACTGAACTGCACTCAGTATTCAAGACTGTCAAAGAACAACTTGTTTTCAGCAGACTGCATCTTTGCTTTTACAATCCATTATGAAGCATAAAAACACTTTCGGGCTTGCTTGCAATGAAAGGCAGAAAGAGTTTTATTAGCTGAACTGCGCTCCATAAGAAAGACTATCAAGGAACAGCTTGCTTTTAGCAGACTGCATATTTGTTTATACTAACAAGTAGAACACAGAAAAACACTTTCTGGCTTGTTTGCAATGAGCACCAGAAAGACAGTTTTATTAACTGAACTGCACTCAGTATTCAAGACTGTCAAAGAACAACTTGTTTTCAGCAAACTGCATCTTTGCTTTTGCAATCTATTATGAAGCATAAAAACACTTTCGGGCTTGCTTGCAATGAAAGGCAGAAAGAGTTTTATTAGCTGAACTGCGCTCCATAAGAAAGACTATCAAGGAACAGCTTGCTTTCAGCAGACTGCATATTTGTTTATACTAACAAGTAGAACACAGAAAAACACTTTCTGGCTTCTTTGCAATGAGCACCAGAAAGACAGTTTTATTAACTGAACTGCACTCAGTATTCAAGACTGTCAAAGAACAACTTGTTTTCAGCAAACTGCATCTTTGCTTTTGCAATCTATTATGAAGCATAAAAACACTTTCGGGCTTGCTTGCAATGAGCACCAGAAAGACAGTTTTATTAACTGAACTGCACTCAGTATTCAAGACTGTCAAAGAACAACTTGTTTTCAGCAAACTGCATCTTTGCTTTTACAATCCATTATGAAGCATAAAAACACTTTCGGGCTTGCTTGCAATGAAAGGCAGAAAGAGTTTTATTAGCTGAACTGCGCTCCATAAGAAAGACTATCAAAGAACAGCTTGCTTTCAGCAGACTGCATCTTTACTTTTGCAATCTATTATGAAGCATAAAAACACTTTCGGGCTTGCTTGCAATGAGCACCAGAAAGACAGTTTTATTAACTGAACTGCACTCAGTATTCAAGACTGTCAAAGAACAACTTGTTTTCAGCAAACTGCATCTTCGCTTTTACAATCCATTATGAAGCATAAAAACACTTTCGGGCTTGCTTGCAATGAAAGGCAGAAAGAGTTTTATTAGCTGAACTGCGCTCCATAAGAAAGACTATCAAAGAACAGCTTGCTTTCAGCAGACTGCATATTTGTTTATACTAACAAGTAGAACACATAAAAACACTTTCTGGCTTGTTTGCAATGAGCATCAGAAAGACAGTTTTATTAACTGAACTGCACTCAGTATTCAAGACTGTCAAAGAACAACTTGTTTTCAGCAGACTGCATCTTTGCTTTTACAATCCATTATGAAGCATAAAAACACTTTCAGGCTTGCTTGCAATGAAAGGCAGAAAGAGTTTTATTAGCTGAACTGCGCTCCATAAGAAAGACTATCAAAGAACAGCTTGCTTTCAGCAGACTGCATATTTGTTTATACTAACAAGTAGAACACAGAAAAACACTTTCTGGCTTGCTTGCAATGAGCACCAGAAAGACAGTTTTATTAACTGAACTGCACTCAGTATTCAAGACTGTCAAAGAACAACTTGTTTTCAGCAAACTGCATCTTTGCTTTTACAATCCATTATGAAGCATAAAAACACTTTCGGGCTTGCTTGCAATGAAAGGCAGAAAGAGTTTTATTAGCTGAACTGCGCTCCATAAGAAAGACTATCAAAGAACAGCTTGCTTTCAGCAGACTGCATATTTGTTTATACTAACAAGTAGAACACAGAAAAACACTTTCTGGCTTCTTTGCAATGAGCACCAGGAAGACAGTTTTATTAACTGAACTGCACTCAGTATTCAAGACTGTCAAAGAACAACTTGTTTTCAGCAGACTGCATCTTTGCTTTTACAATCCATTATGAAGCATAAAAACACTTTCGGGCTTGCTTGCAATGAAAGGCAGAAAGAGTTTTATTAGCTGAACTGCGCTCCATAAGAAAGACTATCAAGGAACAGCTTGCTTTTAGCAGACTGCATATTTGTTTATACTAACAAGTAGAACACAGAAAAACACTTTCTGGCTTGTTTGCAATGAGCACCAGAAAGACAGTTTTATTAACTGAACTGCACTCAGTATTCAAGACTGTCAAAGAACAACTTGTTTTCAGCAAACTGCATCTTTGCTTTTACAATCCATTATGAAGCATAAAAACACTTTCGGGCTTGCTTGCAATAAAAGGCAGAAAGAGTTTTATTAGCTGAACTGCGCTCCATAAGAAAGACTATCAAAGAACAGCTTGCTTTCAGCAGACTGCATCTTTGCTTTTACAATCTATTATGAAGCATAAAAACACTTTCGGGCTTGCTTGCAATGAAAGGCAGAAAGAGTTTTATTAGCTGAACTGCGCTCCATAAGAAAGACTATCAAAGAACAGCTTGCTTTCAGCAGACTGCATCTTTGCTTTTACAATCCATTATGAAGCATAAAAACACTTTCGGGCTTGCTTGCAATGAAAGGCAGAAAGAGTTTTATTAGCTGAACTGCGTTCCATAAGAAAGACTATCAAGGAACAGCTTGCTTTCAGCAGACTGCATGTTTGTTTATACTAACAAGTAGAACACAGAAAAACACTTTCGGGCTTGCTTGCAATGAGCACCAGAAAGACAGTTTTATTAACTGAACTGCACTCAGTATTCAAGACTGTCAAAGAACAACTTGTTTTCAGCAAACTGCATCTTTGCTTTTACAATCCATTATGAAGCATAAAAACACTTTCGGGCTTGCTTGCAATGAAAGGCAGAAAGAGTTTTATTAGCTGAACTGCGCTCCATAAGACAGACTATCAAAGAACAGCTTGCTTTCAGCAGACTGCATCTTTACTTTTGCAATCTATTATGAAGCATAAAAACACTTTCGGGCTTGCTTGCAATGAAAGGCAGAAAGAGTTTTATTAGCTGAACTGCGCTCCATAAGAAAGACTATCAAGGAACAGCTTGCTTTCAGCAGACTGCATATTTGTTTATACTAACAAGTAGAACACAGAAAAAAACCTTCTGGCTTCTTTGCAATGAGCACCAGAAAGACAGTTTTATTAACTGAACTGCACTCAGTATTCAAGACTGTCAAAGAGCAACTTGTTTTCAGCAAACTGCATCTTTGCTTTTACAATCCATTATGAAGCATAAAAACACTTTCGGGCTTGCTTGCAATGAAAGGCAGAAAGAGTTTTATTAGCTGAACTGCGCTCCATAAGAAAGACTATCAAAGAACAGCTTGCTTTCAGCAGACTGCATCTTTACTTTTGCAATCTATTATGAAGCATAAAAACACTTTCGGGCTTGCTTGCAATGAGCACCAGAAAGACAGTTTTATTAACTGAACTGCACTCAGTATTCAAGACTGTCAAAGAACAACTTGTTTTCAGCAAACTGCATCTTCGCTTTTACAATCCATTATGAAGCATAAAAACACTTTCGGGCTTGCTTGCAATGAAAGGCAGAAAGAGTTTTATTAGCTGAACTGCGCTCCATAAGAAAGACTATCAAAGAACAGCTTGCTTTCAGCAGACTGCATATTTGTTTATACTAACAAGTAGAACACATAAAAACACTTTCTGGCTTGTTTGCAATGAGCATCAGAAAGACAGTTTTATTAACTGAACTGCACTCAGTATTCAAGACTGTCAAAGAACAACTTGTTTTCAGCAGACTGCATCTTTGCTTTTACAATCCATTATGAAGCATAAAAACACTTTCAGGCTTGCTTGCAATGAAAGGCAGAAAGAGTTTTATTAGCTGAACTGCGCTCCATAAGAAAGACTATCAAAGAACAGCTTGCTTTCAGCAGACTGCATATTTGTTTATACTAACAAGTAGAACACAGAAAAACACTTTCTGGCTTGCTTGCAATGAGCACCAGAAAGACAGTTTTATTAACTGAACTGCACTCAGTATTCAAGACTGTCAAAGAACAACTTGTTTTCAGCAAACTGCATCTTTGCTTTTACAATCCATTATGAAGCATAAAAACACTTTCGGGCTTGCTTGCAATGAAAGGCAGAAAGAGTTTTATTAGCTGAACTGCGCTCCTTAAGAAAGACTATCAAAGAACAGCTTGCTTTCAGCTGACTGCATATTTGTTTATACTAACAAGTAGAACACAGAAAAACACTTTCTGGCTTCTTTGCAATGAGCACCAGGAAGACAGTTTTATTAACTGAACTGCACTCAGTATTCAAGACTGTCAAAGAACAACTTGTTTTCAGCAGACTGCATCTTTGCTTTTACAATCCATTATGAAGCATAAAAACACTTTCGGGCTTGCTTGCAATGAAAGGCAGAAAGAGTTTTATTAGCTGAACTGCGCTCCATAAGAAAGACTATCAAGGAACAGCTTGCTTTTAGCAGACTGCATATTTGTTTATACTAACAAGTAGAACACAGAAAAACACTTTCTGGCTTGTTTGCAATGAGCACCAGAAAGACAGTTTTATTAACTGAACTGCACTCAGTATTCAAGACTGTCAAAGAACAACTTGTTTTCAGCAAACTGCATCTTTGCTTTTACAATCCATTATGAAGCATAAAAACACTTTCGGGCTTGCTTGCAATAAAAGGCAGAAAGAGTTTTATTAGCTGAACTGCGCTCCATAAGAAAGACTATCAAAGAACAGCTTGCTTTCAGCAGACTGCATCTTTGCTTTTACAATCTATTATGAAGCATAAAAACACTTTCGGGCTTGCTTGCAATGAAAGGCAGAAAGAGTTTTATTAGCTGAACTGCGCTTCATAAGAAAGACTATCAAAGAACAGCTTGCTTTCAGCAGACTGCATCTTTGCTTTTACAATCCATTATGAAGCATAAAAACACTTTCGGGCTTGCTTGCAATGAAAGGCAGAAAGAGTTTTATTAGCTGAACTGCGTTCCATAAGAAAGACTATCAAGGAACAGCTTGCTTTCAGCAGACTGCATGTTTGTTTATACTAACAAGTAGAACACAGAAAAACACTTTCGGGCTTGCTTGCAATGAGCACCAGAAAGACAGTTTTATTAACTGAACTGCACTCAGTATTCAAGACTGTCAAAGAACAACTTGTTTTCAGCAAACTGCATCTTTGCTTTTACAATCCATTATGAAGCATAAAAACACTTTCGGGCTTGCTTGCAATGAAAGGCAGAAAGAGTTTTATTAGCTGAACTGCGCTCCATAAGACAGACTATCAAAAAACAGCTTGCTTTCAGCAGACTGCATCTTTACTTTTGCAATCTATTATGAAGCATAAAAACACTTTCGGGCTTGCTTGCAATGAAAGGCAGAAAGAGTTTTATTAGCTGAACTGCGCTCCATAAGAAAGACTATCAAGGAACAGCTTGCTTTCAGCAGACTGCATATTTGTTTATACTAACAAGTAGAACACAGAAAAAAACCTTCTGGCTTCTTTGCAATGAGCACCAGAAAGACAGTTTTATTAACTGAACTGCACTCAGTATTCAAGACTGTCAAAGAACAACTTGTTTTCAGCAAACTGCATCTTTGCTTTTACAATCCATTATGAAGCATAAAAACACTTTCGGGCTTGCTTGCAATGAAAGGCAGAAAGAGTTTTATTAGCTGAACTGCGCTCCATAAGAAAGACTATCAAAGAACAGCTTGCTTTCAGCAGACTGCATCTTTACTTTTGCAATCTATTATGAAGCATAAAAACACTTTCGGGCTTGCTTGCAATGAGCACCAGAAAGACAGTTTTATTAACTGAACTGCACTCAGTATTCAAGACTGTCAAAGAACAACTTGTTTTCAGCAAACTGCATCGTCGCTTTTACAATCCATTATGAAGCATAAAAACACTTTCGGGCTTGCTTGCAATGAAAGGCAGAAAGAGTTTTATTAGCTGAACTGCGCTCCATAAGAAAGACTATCAAAGAACAGCTTGCTTTCAGCAGACTGCATATTTGTTTATACTAACAAGTAGAACACATAAAAACACTTTCTGGCTTGTTTGCAATGAGCATCAGAAAGACAGTTTTATTAACTGAACTGCACTCAGTATTCAAGACTGTCAAAGAACAACTTGTTTTCAGCAAACTGCATCTTTGCTTTTACAATCCATTATGAAGCATAAAAACACTTTCAGGCTTGCTTGCAATGAAAGGCAGAAAGAGTTTTATTAGCTGAACTGCGCTCCATAAGAAAGACTATCAAAGAACAGCTTGCTTTCAGCAGACTGCATCTTTGCTTTTACAATCCATTATGAAGCATAAAAACACTTTCGGGCTTGCTTGCAATGAAAGGCAGAAAGAGTTTTATTAGCTGAACTGCGCTCCATAAGAAAGACTATCAAGGAACAGCTTGCTTTCAGCAGACTGCATATTTGTTTATACTAACAAGTAGAACACAGAAAAACACTTTCTGGCTTGTTTGCAATTAGCACCAGAAAGACAGTTTTATTAACTGAACTGCACTCAGTATTCAAGACTGTCAAAGAACAACTTGTTTTCAGCAGACTGCATCTTTGCTTTTACAATCCATTATGAAGCATAAAAACACTTTCGGGCTTGCTTGCAATGAAAGGCAGAAAGAGTTTTATTAGCTGAACTGCGCTCCATAAGAAAGACTATCAAGGAACAGCTTGCTTTCAGCAGACTGCATATTTGTTTATACTAACAAGTAGAACACAGAAAAACACTTTCTGGCTTGCTTGCAATGAGCACCAGAAAGACAGTTTTATTAACTGAACTGCACTCAGTATTCAAGACTGTCAAAGAACAACTTGTTTTCAGCAAACTGCATCTTTGCTTTTACAATCCATTATGAAGCATAAAAACACTTTCGGGCTTGCTTGCAATGAAAGGCAGAAAGAGTTTTATTAGCTGAACTGCGCTCCATAAGAAAGACTATCAAAGAACAGCTTGCTTTCAGCAGACTGCATCTTTGCTTTTAGAATCCATTATGAAGCATAAAAACACTTTCGGGCTTGCTTGCAATGAAAGGCAGAAAGAGTTTTATTAGCTGAACTGCGCTCCATAAGAAAGACTATCAAGGAATAGCTTGCTTTCAGCAGACTGCATATTTGTTTATACTAACAAGTAGAACACAGAAAAACACTTTCTGGCTTGTTTGCAATGAGCACCAGAAAGACAGTTTTATTAACTGAACTGCACTCAGTATTCAAGACTGTCAAAGAACAACTTGTTTTCAGCAAACTGCATCTTTGCTTTTACAATCCATTATGAAGCATAAAAACACTTTCGGGCTTGCTTGCAATGAAAGGCAGAAAGAGTTTTATTAGCTGAACTGCGCTCCATAAGACAGACTATCAAAGAACAGCTTGCTTTCAGCAGACTGCATCTTTACTTTTGCAATCTATTATGAAGCATAAAAACACTTTCGGGCTTGCTTGCAATGAAAGGCAGAAAGAGTTTTATTAGCTGAACTGCGCTCCATAAGAAAGACTATCAAGGAACAGCTTGCTTTCAGCAGACTGCATATTTGTTTATACTAACAAGTAGAACACAGAAAAAAACCTTCTGGCTTCTTTGCAATGAGCACCAGAAAGACAGTTTTATTAACTGAACTGCACTCAGTATTCAAGACTGTCAAAGAACAACTTGTTTTCAGCAAACTGCATCTTTGCTTTTACAATCCATTATGAAGCATAAAAACACTTTCGGGCTTGCTTGCAATGAAAGGCAGAAAGAGTTTTATTAGCTGAACTGCGCTCCATAAGAAAGACTATCAAAGAACAGCTTGCTTTCAGCAGACTGCATCTTTACTTTTGCAATCTATTATGAAGCATAAAAACACTTTCGGGCTTGCTTGCAATGAGCACCAGAAAGACAGTTTTATTAACTGAACTGCACTCAGTATTCAAGACTGTCAAAGAACAACTTGTTTTCAGCAAACTGCATCTTCGCTTTTACAATCCATTATGAAGCATAAAAACACTTTCGGGCTTGCTTGCAATGAAAGGCAGAAAGAGTTTTATTAGCTGAACTGCGCTCCATAAGAAAGACTATCAAAGAACAGCTTGCTTTCAGCAGACTGCATATTTGTTTATACTAACAAGTAGAACACATAAAAACACTTTCTGGCTTGTTTGCAATGAGCATCAGAAAGACAGTTTTATTAACTGAACTGCACTCAGTATTCAAGACTGTCAAAGAACAACTTGTTTTCAGCAGACTGCATCTTTGCTTTTACAATCCATTATGAAGCATAAAAACACTTTCAGGCTTGCTTGCAATGAAAGGCAGAAAGAGTTTTATTAGCTGAACTGCGCTCCATAAGAAAGACTATCAAAGAACAGCTTGCTTTCAGCAGACTGCATATTTGTTTATACTAACAAGTAGAACACAGAAAAACACTTTCTGGCTTGCTTGCAATGAGCAGCAGAAAGACAGTTTTATTAACTGAACTGCACTCAGTATTCAAGACTGTCAAAGAACAACTTGTTTTCAGCAAACTGCATCTTCGCTTTTACAATCCATTATGAAGCATAAAAACACTTTCGGGCTTGCTTGCAATGAAAGGCAGAAAGAGTTTTATTAGCTGAACTGCGCTCCATAAGAAAGACTATCAAAGAACAGCTTGCTTTCAGCAGACTGCATATTTGTTTATACTAACAAGTAGAACACATAAAAACACTTTCTGGCTTGTTTGCAATGAGCATCAGAAAGACAGTTTTATTAACTGAACTGCACTCAGTATTCAAGACTGTCAAAGAACAACTTGTTTTCAGCAGACTGCATCTTTGCTTTTACAATCCATTATGAAGCATAAAAACACTTTCAGGCTTGCTTGCAATGAAAGGCAGAAAGAGTTTTATTAGCTGAACTGCGCTCCATAAGAAAGACTATCAAAGAACAGCTTGCTTTCAGCAGACTGCATATTTGTTTATACTAACAAGTAGAACACAGAAAAACACTTTCTGGCTTGCTTGCAATGAGCACCAGAAAGACAGTTTTATTAACTGAACTGCACTCAGTATTCAAGACTGTCAAAGAACAACTTGTTTTCAGCAAACTGCATCTTTGCTTTTACAATCCATTATGAAGCATAAAAACACTTTCGGGCTTGCTTGCAATGAAAGGCAGAAAGAGTTTTATTAGCTGAACTGCGCTCCATAAGAAAGACTATCAAAGAACAGCTTGCTTTCAGCAGACTGCATATTTGTTTATACTAACAAGTAGAACACAGAAAAACACTTTCTGGCTTCTTTGCAATGAGCACCAGGAAGACAGTTTTATTAACTGAACTGCACTCAGTATTCAAGACTGTCAAAGAACAACTTGTTTTCAGCAGACTGCATCTTTGCTTTTACAATCCATTATGAAGCATAAAAACACTTTCGGGCTTGCTTGCAATGAAAGGCAGAAAGAGTTTTATTAGCTGAACTGCGCTCCATAAGAAAGACTATCAAGGAACAGCTTGCTTTTAGCAGACTGCATATTTGTTTATACTAACAAGTAGAACACAGAAAAACACTTTCTGGCTTGTTTGCAATGAGCACCAGAAAGACAGTTTTATTAACTGAACTGCACTCAGTATTCAAGACTGTCAAAGAACAACTTGTTTTCAGCAAACTGCATCTTTGCTTTTACAATCCATTATGAAGCATAAAAACACTTTCGGGCTTGCTTGCAATAAAAGGCAGAAAGAGTTTTATTAGCTGAACTGCGCTCCATAAGAAAGACTATCAAAGAACAGCTTGCTTTCAGCAGACTGCATCTTTGCTTTTACAATCTATTATGAAGCATAAAAACACTTTCGGGCTTGCTTGCAATGAAAGGCAGAAAGAGTTTTATTAGCTGAACTGCGCTTCATAAGAAAGACTATCAAAGAACAGCTTGCTTTCAGCAGACTGCATCTTTGCTTTTACAATCCATTATGAAGCATAAAAACACTTTCGGGCTTGCTTGCAATGAAAGGCAGAAAGAGTTTTATTAGCTGAACTGCGTTCCATAAGAAAGACTATCAAGGAACAGCTTGCTTTCAGCAGACTGCATGTTTGTTTATACTAACAAGTAGAACACAGAAAAACACTTTCGGGCTTGCTTGCAATGAGCACCAGAAAGACAGTTTTATTAACTGAACTGCACTCAGTATTCAAGACTGTCAAAGAACAACTTGTTTTCAGCAAACTGCATCTTTGCTTTTACAATCCATTATGAAGCATAAAAACACTTTCGGGCTTGCTTGCAATGAAAGGCAGAAAGAGTTTTATTAGCTGAACTGCGCTCCATAAGACAGACTATCAAAAAACAGCTTGCTTTCAGCAGACTGCATCTTTACTTTTGCAATCTATTATGAAGCATAAAAACACTTTCGGGCTTGCTTGCAATGAAAGGCAGAAAGAGTTTTATTAGCTGAACTGCGCTCCATAAGAAAGACTATCAAGGAACAGCTTGCTTTCAGCAGACTGCATATTTGTTTATACTAACAAGTAGAACACAGAAAAAAACCTTCTGGCTTCTTTGCAATGAGCACCAGAAAGACAGTTTTATTAACTGAACTGCACTCAGTATTCAAGACTGTCAAAGAACAACTTGTTTTCAGCAAACTGCATCTTTGCTTTTACAATCCATTATGAAGCATAAAAACACTTTCGGGCTTGCTTGCAATGAAAGGCAGAAAGAGTTTTATTAGCTGAACTGCGCTCCATAAGAAAGACTATCAAAGAACAGCTTGCTTTCAGCAGACTGCATCTTTACTTTTGCAATCTATTATGAAGCATAAAAACACTTTCGGGCTTGCTTGCAATGAGCACCAGAAAGACAGTTTTATTAACTGAACTGCACTCAGTATTCAAGACTGTCAAAGAACAACTTGTTTTCAGCAAACTGCATCGTCGCTTTTACAATCCATTATGAAGCATAAAAACACTTTCGGGCTTGCTTGCAATGAAAGGCAGAAAGAGTTTTATTAGCTGAACTGCGCTCCATAAGAAAGACTATCAAAGAACAGCTTGCTTTCAGCAGACTGCATATTTGTTTATACTAACAAGTAGAACACATAAAAACACTTTCGGGCTTGTTTGCAATGAGCATCAGAAAGACAGTTTTATTAACTGAACTGCACTCAGTATTCAAGACTGTCAAAGAACAACTTGTTTTCAGCAAACTGCATCTTTGCTTTTACAATCCATTATGAAGCATAAAAACACTTTCAGGCTTGCTTGCAATGAAAGGCAGAAAGAGTTTTATTAGCTGAACTGCGCTCCATAAGAAAGACTATCAAAGAACAGCTTGCTTTCAGCAGACTGCATCTTTGCTTTTACAATCCATTATGAAGCATAAAAACACTTTCGGGCTTGCTTGCAATGAAAGGCAGAAAGAGTTTTATTAGCTGAACTGCGCTCCATAAGAAAGACTATCAAAGAACAGCTTGCTTTCAGCAGACTGCATCTTTGCTTTTACAATCCATTATGAAGCATAAAAACACTTTCGGGCTTGCTTGCAATGAAAGGCAGAAAGAGTTTTATTAGCTGAACTGCGCTCCATAAGAAAGACTATCAAGGAACAGCTTGCTTTCAGCAGACTGCATATTTGTTTATACTAACAAGTAGAACACAGAAAAACACTTTCTGGCTTGTTTGCAATTAGCACCAGAAAGACAGTTTTATTAACTGAACTGCACTCAGTATTCAAGACTGTCAAAGAACAACTTGTTTTCAGCAGACTGCATCTTTGCTTTTACAATCCATTATGAAGCATAAAAACACTTTCGGGCTTGCTTGCAATGAAAGGCAGAAAGAGTTTTATTAGCTGAACTGCGCTCCATAAGAAAGACTATCAAGGAACAGCTTGCTTTCAGCAGACTGCATATTTGTTTATACTAACAAGTAGAACACAGAAAAACACTTTCTGGCTTGCTTGCAATGAGCACCAGAAAGACAGTTTTATTAACTGAACTGCACTCAGTATTCAAGACTGTCAAAGAACAACTTGTTTTCAGCAAACTGCATCTTTGCTTTTACAATCCATTATGAAGCATAAAAACACTTTCGGGCTTGCTTGCAATGAAAGGCAGAAAGAGTTTTATTAGCTGAACTGCGCTCCATAAGAAAGACTATCAAAGAACAGCTTGCTTTCAGCAGACTGCATATTTGTTTATACTAACAAGTAGAACACAGAAAAACACTTTCTGGCTTCTTTGCAATGAGCACCAGGAAGACAGTTTTATTAACTGAACTGCACTCAGTATTCAAGACTGTCAAAGAACAACTTGTTTTCAGCAGACTGCATCTTTGCTTTTACAATCCATTATGAAGCATAAAAACACTTTCGGGCTTGCTTGCAATGAAAGGCAGAAAGAGTTTTATTAGCTGAACTGCGCTCCATAAGAAAGACTATCAAGGAACAGCTTGCTTTTAGCAGACTGCATATTTGTTTATACTAACAAGTAGAACACAGAAAAACACTTTCTGGCTTGTTTGCAATGAGCACCAGAAAGACAGTTTTATTAACTGAACTGCACTCAGTATTCAAGACTGTCAAAGAACAACTTGTTTTCAGCAAACTGCATCTTTGCTTTTACAATCCATTATGAAGCATAAAAACACTTTCGGGCTTGCTTGCAATAAAAGGCAGAAAGAGTTTTATTAGCTGAACTGCGCTCCATAAGAAAGACTATCAAAGAACAGCTTGCTTTCAGCAGACTGCATCTTTGCTTTTACAATCTATTATGAAGCATAAAAACACTTTCGGGCTTGCTTGCAATGAAAGGCAGAAAGAGTTTTATTAGCTGAACTGCGCTTCATAAGAAAGACTATCAAAGAACAGCTTGCTTTCAGCAGACTGCATCTTTGCTTTTACAATCCATTATGAAGCATAAAAACACTTTCGGGCTTGCTTGCAATGAAAGGCAGAAAGAGTTTTATTAGCTGAACTGCGTTCCATAAGAAAGACTATCAAGGAACAGCTTGCTTTCAGCAGACTGCATGTTTGTTTATACTAACAAGTAGAACACAGAAAAACACTTTCGGGCTTGCTTGCAATGAGCACCAGAAAGACAGTTTTATTAACTGAACTGCACTCAGTATTCAAGACTGTCAAAGAACAACTTGTTTTCAGCAAACTGCATCTTTGCTTTTACAATCCATTATGAAGCATAAAAACACTTTCGGGCTTGCTTGCAATGAAAGGCAGAAAGAGTTTTATTAGCTGAACTGCGCTCCATAAGACAGACTATCAAAAAACAGCTTGCTTTCAGCAGACTGCATCTTTACTTTTGCAATCTATTATGAAGCATAAAAACACTTTCGGGCTTGCTTGCAATGAAAGGCAGAAAGAGTTTTATTAGCTGAACTGCGCTCCATAAGAAAGACTATCAAGGAACAGCTTGCTTTCAGCAGACTGCATATTTGTTTATACTAACAAGTAGAACACAGAAAAAAACCTTCTGGCTTCTTTGCAATGAGCACCAGAAAGACAGTTTTATTAACTGAACTGCACTCAGTATTCAAGACTGTCAAAGAACAACTTGTTTTCAGCAAACTGCATCTTTGCTTTTACAATCCATTATGAAGCATAAAAACACTTTCGGGCTTGCTTGCAATGAAAGGCAGAAAGAGTTTTATTAGCTGAACTGCGCTCCATAAGAAAGACTATCAAAGAACAGCTTGCTTTCAGCAGACTGCATCTTTACTTTTGCAATCTATTATGAAGCATAAAAACACTTTCGGGCTTGCTTGCAATGAGCACCAGAAAGACAGTTTTATTAACTGAACTGCACTCAGTATTCAAGACTGTCAAAGAACAACTTGTTTTCAGCAAACTGCATCGTCGCTTTTACAATCCATTATGAAGCATAAAAACACTTTCGGGCTTGCTTGCAATGAAAGGCAGAAAGAGTTTTATTAGCTGAACTGCGCTCCATAAGAAAGACTATCAAAGAACAGCTTGCTTTCAGCAGACTGCATATTTGTTTATACTAACAAGTAGAACACATAAAAACACTTTCGGGCTTGTTTGCAATGAGCATCAGAAAGACAGTTTTATTAACTGAACTGCACTCAGTATTCAAGACTGTCAAAGAACAACTTGTTTTCAGCAAACTGCATCTTTGCTTTTACAATCCATTATGAAGCATAAAAACACTTTCAGGCTTGCTTGCAATGAAAGGCAGAAAGAGTTTTATTAGCTGAACTGCGCTCCATAAGAAAGACTATCAAAGAACAGCTTGCTTTCAGCAGACTGCATCTTTGCTTTTACAATCCATTATGAAGCATAAAAACACTTTCGGGCTTGCTTGCAATGAAAGGCAGAAAGAGTTTTATTAGCTGAACTGCGCTCCATAAGAAAGACTATCAAAGAACAGCTTGCTTTCAGCAGACTGCATCTTTGCTTTTACAATCCATTATGAAGCATAAAAACACTTTCGGGCTTGCTTGCAATGAAAGGCAGAAAGAGTTTTATTAGCTGAACTGCGCTCCATAAGAAAGACTATCAAGGAACAGCTTGCTTTCAGCAGACTGCATATTTGTTTATACTAACAAGTAGAACACAGAAAAACACTTTCTGGCTTGTTTGCAATTAGCACCAGAAAGACAGTTTTATTAACTGAACTGCACTCAGTATTCAAGACTGTCAAAGAACAACTTGTTTTCAGCAGACTGCATCTTTGCTTTTACAATCCATTATGAAGCATAAAAACACTTTCGGGCTTGCTTGCAATGAAAGGCAGAAAGAGTTTTATTAGCTGAACTGCGCTCCATAAGAAAGACTATCAAGGAACAGCTTGCTTTCAGCAGACTGCATATTTGTTTATACTAACAAGTAGAACACAGAAAAACACTTTCTGGCTTGCTTGCAATGAGCACCAGAAAGACAGTTTTATTAACTGAACTGCACTCAGTATTCAAGACTGTCAAAGAACAACTTGTTTTCAGCAAACTGCATCTTTGCTTTTACAATCCATTATGAAGCATAAAAACACTTTCGGGCTTGCTTGCAATGAAAGGCAGAAAGAGTTTTATTAGCTGAACTGCGCTCCATAAGAAAGACTATCAAAGAACAGCTTGCTTTCAGCAGACTGCATCTTTGCTTTTAGAATCCATTATGAAGCATAAAAACACTTTCGGGCTTGCTTGCAATGAAAGGCAGAAAGAGTTTTATTAGCTGAACTGCGCTCCATAAGAAAGACAATCAAGGAATAGCTTGCTTTCAGCAGACTGCATATTTGTTTATACTAACAAGTAGAACACAGAAAAACACTTTCTGGCTTGTTTGCAATGAGCACCAGAAAGACAGTTTTATTAACTGAACTGCACTCAGTATTCAAGACTGTCAAAGAACAACTTGTTTTCAGCAAACTGCATCTTTGCTTTTACAATCCATTATGAAGCATAAAAACACTTTCGGGCTTGCTTGCAATGAAAGGCAGAAAGAGTTTTATTAGCTGAACTGCGCTCCATAAGACAGACTATCAAAGAACAGCTTGCTTTCAGCAGACTGCATCTTTACTTTTGCAATCTATTATGAAGCATAAAAACACTTTCGGGCTTGCTTGCAATGAAAGGCAGAAAGAGTTTTATTAGCTGAACTGCGCTCCATAAGAAAGACTATCAAGGAACAGCTTGCTTTCAGCAGACTGCATATTTGTTTATACTAACAAGTAGAACACAGAAAAAAACCTTCTGGCTTCTTTGCAATGAGCACCAGAAAGACAGTTTTATTAACTGAACTGCACTCAGTATTCAAGACTGTCAAAGAACAACTTGTTTTCAGCAAACTGCATCTTTGCTTTTACAATCCATTATGAAGCATAAAAACACTTTCGGGCTTGCTTGCAATGAAAGGCAGAAAGAGTTTTATTAGCTGAACTGCGCTCCATAAGAAAGACTATCAAAGAACAGCTTGCTTTCAGCAGACTGCATCTTTACTTTTGCAATCTATTATGAAGCATAAAAACACTTTCGGGCTTGCTTGCAATGAGCACCAGAAAGACAGTTTTATTAACTGAACTGCACTCAGTATTCAAGACTGTCAAAGAACAACTTGTTTTCAGCAAACTGCATCTTCGCTTTTACAATCCATTATGAAGCATAAAAACACTTTCGGGCTTGCTTGCAATGAAAGGCAGAAAGAGTTTTATTAGCTGAACTGCGCTCCATAAGAAAGACTATCAAAGAACAGCTTGCTTTCAGCAGACTGCATATTTGTTTATACTAACAAGTAGAACACATAAAAACACTTTCTGGCTTGTTTGCAATGAGCATCAGAAAGACAGTTTTATTAACTGAACTGCACTCAGTATTCAAGACTGTCAAAGAACAACTTGTTTTCAGCAGACTGCATCTTTGCTTTTACAATCCATTATGAAGCATAAAAACACTTTCAGGCTTGCTTGCAATGAAAGGCAGAAAGAGTTTTATTAGCTGAACTGCGCTCCATAAGAAAGACTATCAAAGAACAGCTTGCTTTCAGCAGACTGCATATTTGTTTATACTAACAAGTAGAACACAGAAAAACACTTTCTGGCTTGCTTGCAATGAGCACCAGAAAGACAGTTTTATTAACTGAACTGCACTCAGTATTCAAGACTGTCAAAGAACAACTTGTTTTCAGCAAACTGCATCTTTGCTTTTACAATCCATTATGAAGCATAAAAACACTTTCGGGCTTGCTTGCAATGAAAGGCAGAAAGAGTTTTATTAGCTGAACTGCGCTCCATAAGAAAGACTATCAAAGAACAGCTTGCTTTCAGCAGACTGCATATTTGTTTATACTAACAAGTAGAACACAGAAAAACACTTTCTTGCTTCTTTGCAATGAGCACCAGGAAGACAGTTTTATTAACTGAACTGCACTCAGTATTCAAGACTGTCAAAGAACAACTTGTTTTCAGCAGACTGCATCTTTGCTTTTACAATCCATTATGAAGCATAAAAACACTTTCGGGCTTGCTTGCAATGAAAGGCAGAAAGAGTTTTATTAGCTGAACTGCGCTCCATAAGAAAGACTATCAAGGAACAGCTTGCTTTTAGCAGACTGCATATTTGTTTATACTAACAAGTAGAACACAGAAAAACACTTTCTGGCTTGTTTGCAATGAGCACCAGAAAGACAGTTTTATTAACTGAACTGCACTCAGTATTCAAGACTGTCAAAGAACAACTTGTTTTCAGCAAACTGCATCTTTGCTTTTACAATCCATTATGAAGCATAAAAACACTTTCGGGCTTGCTTGCAATAAAAGGCAGAAAGAGTTTTATTAGCTGAACTGCGCTCTATAAGAAAGACTATCAAAGAACAGCTTGCTTTCAGCAGACTGCATCTTTGCTTTTACAATCTATTATGAAGCATAAAAACACTTTCGGGCTTGCTTGCAATGAAAGGCAGAAAGAGTTTTATTAGCTGAACTGCGCTCCATAAGAAAGACTATCAAAGAACAGCTTGCTTTCAGCAGACTGCATCTTTGCTTTTACAATCCATTATGAAGCATAAAAACACTTTCGGGCTTGCTTGCAATGAAAGGCAGAAAGAGTTTTATTAGCTGAACTGCGTTCCATAAGAAAGACTATCAAGGAACAGCTTGCTTTCAGCAGACTGCATGTTTGTTTATACTAACAAGTAGAACACAGAAAAACACTTTCGGGCTTGCTTGCAATGAGCACCAGAAAGACAGTTTTATTAACTGAACTGCACTCAGTATTCAAGACTGTCAAAGAACAACTTGTTTTCAGCAAACTGCATCTTTGCTTTTACAATCCATTATGAAGCATAAAAACACTTTCGGGCTTGCTTGCAATGAAAGGCAGAAAGAGTTTTATTAGCTGAACTGCGCTCCATAAGACAGACTATCAAAAAACAGCTTGCTTTCAGCAGACTGCATCTTTACTTTTGCAATCTATTATGAAGCATAAAAACACTTTCGGGCTTGCTTGCAATGAAAGGCAGAAAGAGTTTTATTAGCTGAACTGCGCTCCATAAGAAAGACTATCAAGGAACAGCTTGCTTTCAGCAGACTGCATATTTGTTTATACTAACAAGTAGAACACAGAAAAACACTTTCTGGCTTGTTTGCAATGAGCACCAGAAAGACAGTTTTATTAACTGAACTGCACTCAGTATTCAAGACTGTCAAAGAACAACTTGTTTTCAGCAAACTGCATCTTTGCTTTTACAATCCATTATGAAGCATAAAAACACTTTCGGGCTTGCTTGCAATAAAAGGCAGAAAGAGTTTTATTAGCTGAACTGCGCTCCATAAGAAAGACTATCAAAGAACAGCTTGCTTTCAGCAGACTGCATCTTTGCTTTTACAATCTATTATGAAGCATAAAAACACTTTCGGGCTTGCTTGCAATGAAAGGCAGAAAGAGTTTTATTAGCTGAACTGCGCTCCATAAGAAAGACTATCAAAGAACAGCTTGCTTTCAGCAGACTGCATCTTTGCTTTTACAATCCATTATGAAGCATAAAAACACTTTCGGGCTTGCTTGCAATGAAAGGCAGAAAGAGTTTTATTAGCTGAACTGCGTTCCATAAGAAAGACTATCAAGGAACAGCTTGCTTTCAGCAGACTGCATGTTTGTTTATACTAACAAGTAGAACACAGCAAAACACTTTCGGGCTTGCTTGCAATGAGCACCAGAAAGACAGTTTTATTAACTGAACTGCACTCAGTATTCAAGACTGTCAAAGAACAACTTGTTTTCAGCAAACTGCATCTTTGCTTTTACAATCCATTATGAAGCATAAAAACACTTTCGGGCTTGCTTGCAATGAAAGGCAGAAAGAGTTTTATTAGCTGAACTGCGCTCCATAAGAAAGACTATCAAAGAACAGCTTGCTTTCAGCAGACTGCATCTTTGCTTTTAGAATCCATTATGAAGCATAAAAACACTTTCGGGCTTGCTTGCAATGAAAGGCAGAAAGAGTTTTATTAGCTGAACTGCGCTCCATAAGAAAGACTATCAAAGAACAGCTTGCTTTCAGCAGACTGCATATTTGTTTATACTAACAAGTAGAACACAGAAAAACACTTTCTGGCTTGTTTGCAATGAGCACCAGAAAGACAGTTTTATTAACTGAACTGCACTCAGTATTCAAGACTGTCAAAGAACAGCTTGCTTTTAGCAGACTGCATATTTGTTTATACTAACAAGTAGAACACAGAAAAACACTTTCTGGCTTGTTTGCAATGAGCACCAGAAAGACAGTTTTATTAACTGAACTGCACTCAGTATTCAAGGCTGTCAAAGAACAACTTGTTTCAGCAAACTGCATCTTTGCTTTTGCAATCTATTATGAAGCATAAAAACACTTTCGGGCTTGCTTGCAATGAGCACCAGAAAGACAGTTTTACTAACTGAACTGCACTCAGTATTCAAGACTGTCAAAGAACAACTTGTTTTCAGCAAACTGCATCTTTGCTTTTACAATCCATTATGAAGCATAAAAACACTTTCGGGCTTGCTTGCAATGAAAGGCAGAAAGAGTTTTATTAGCTGAACTGCGCTCCATAAGAAAGACTATCAAAGAACAGCTTGCTTTCAGCAGACTGCATATTTGTTTATACTAACAAGTAGAACACAGAAAAACACTTTCTGGCTTGCTTGCAATGAGCACCAGAAAGACAGTTTTATTAACTGAACTGCACTCAGTATTCAAGACTGTCAAAGAACAACTTGTTTTCAGCAAACTGCATCTTTGCTTTTACAATCCATTATGAAGCATAAAAACACTTTCGGGCTTGCTTGCAATGAAAGGCAGAAAGAGTTTTATTAGCTGAACTGCGCTCCATAAGAAAGACTATCAAAGAACAGCTTGCTTTCAGCAGACTGCATCTTTGCTTTTACAATCCATTATGAAGCATAAAAACACTTTCGGGCTTGCTTGCAATGAAAGGCAGAAAGAGTTTTATTAGCTGAACTGCGCTCCATAAGAAAGACTATCAAGGAACAGCTTGCTTTCAGCAGACTGCATATTTGTTTATACTAACAAGTAGAACACAGAAAAAAACTTTCTGGCTTCTTTGCAATGAGCACCAGAAAGACAGTTTTATTAGCTGAACTGCGCTCCATAAGAAAGACTATCAAAGAACAACTTGCTTTCAGCAGACTGCATCTTTACTTTTGCAATCTATTATGAAGCATAAAAACACTTTCGGGCTTGCTTGCAATGAGCACCAGAAAGACAGTTTTATTAACTGAACTGCACTCAGTATTCAAGACTGTCAAAGAACAACTTGTTTTCAGCAAACTGCATCGTCGCTTTTACAATCCATTATGAAGCATAAAAACACTTTCGGGCTTGCTTGCAATGAAAGGCAGAAAGAGTTTTATTAGCTGAACTGCGCTCCATAAGAAAGACTATCAAAGAACAGCTTGCTTTCAGCAGACTGCATATTTGTTTATACTAACAAGTAGAACACATAAAAACACTTTCTGGCTTGTTTGCAATGAGCATCAGAAAGACAGTTTTATTAACTGAACTGCACTCAGTATTCAAGACTGTCAAAGAACAACTTGTTTTCAGCAAACTGCATCTTTGCTTTTACAATCCATTATGAAGCATAAAAACACTTTCAGGCTTGCTTGCAATGAAAGGCAAAAAGAGTTTTATTAGCTGAACTGCGCTCCATAAGAAAGACTATCAAAGAACAGCTTGCTTTCAGCAGACTGCATATTTGTTTATACTAACAAGTAGAACACAGAAAAACACTTTCGGGCTTGCTTGCAATGAGCACCAGAAAGACAGTTTTATTAACTGAACTGCACTCAGTATTCAAGACTGTCAAAGAACAACTTGTTTTCAGCAAACTGCATCTTTGCTTTTACAATCCATTATGAAGCATAAAAACACTTTCGGGCTTGCTTGCAATGAAAGGCAGAAAGAGTTTTATTAGCTGAACTGCGCTCCATAAGAAAGACTATCAAAGAACAGCTTGCTTTCAGCAGACTGCATATTTGTTTATACTAACAAGTAGAACACAGAAAAACACTTTCTGGCTTCTTTGCAATGAGCACCAGAAAGACAGTTTTATTAACTGAACTGCACTCAGTATTCAAGACTGTCAAAGAACAGCTTGCTTTTAGCAGACTGCATATTTGTTTATACTAACAAGTAGAACACAGAAAAACACTTTCTGGCTTGTTTGCAATGAGCACCAGAAAGACAGTTTTATTAACTGAACTGCACTCAGTCTTCAAGGCTGTCAAAGAACAACTTGTTTCAGCAAACTGCATCTTCGCTTTTACAATCCATTATGAAGCATAAAAACACTTTCGGGCTTACTTGCAATGAAAGGCAGAAAGAGTTTTATTAGCTGAACTGCGCTCCATAAGAAAGACTATCAAAGAACAGCTTGCTTTCAGCAGACTGCATCTTTGCTTTTACAATCTATTATGAAGCATAAAAACACTTTCGGGCTTGCTTGCAATGAAAGGCAGAAAGAGTTTTATTAGCTGAACTGCGCTCCATAAGAAAGACTATCAAAGAACAGCTTGCTTTCAGCAGACTGCATCTTTGCTTTTACAATCCATTATGAAGCATAAAAACACTTTCGGGCTTGCTTGCAATGAAAGGCAGAAAGAGTTTTATTAGCTGAACTGCGCTCCATAAGAAAGACTATCAAGGAACAGCTTGCTTTCAGCAGACTGCATGTTTGTTTATACTAACAAGTAGAACACAGAAAAACACTTTCGGGCTTGCTTGCAATGAGCACCAGAAAGACAGTTTTATTAACTGAACTGCACTCAGTATTCAAGACTGTCAAAGAACAACTTGTTTTCAGCAAACTGCATCTTTGCTTTTACAATCCATTATGAAGCATAAAAACACTTTCGGGCTTGCTTGCAATGAGCACCAGAAAGACAGTTTTATTAACTGAACTGCACTCAGTATTCAAGACTGTCAAAGAACAACTTGTTTTCAGCAAACTGCATCTTTGCTTTTACAATCTATTGTGAAGCATAAAAACACTTTCGGGCTTGCTTGCAATGAAAGGCAGAAAGAGTTTTATTAGCTGAACTGCGCTCCATAAGAAAGACTATCAAAGAACAGCTTGCTTTCAGCAGACTGCATCTTTGCTTTTACAATCTATTATGAAGCATAAAAACACTTTCGGGCTTGCTTGCAATGAAAGGCAGAAAGAGTTTTATTAGCTGAACTGCGCTCCATAAGAAAGACTATCAAAGAACAGCTTGCTTTCAGCAGACTGCATATTTGTTTATACTAATAAGTAGAACACAAAAAAACACTTTCTGGCTTCTTTGCAATGAGCACCAGAAAGACAGTTTTATTAACTGAACTGCACTCAGTATTCAAGACTGTCAAAGAACAGCTTGCTTTCAGCAGACTGCATCTTTACTTTTGCAATCTATTATGAAGCATAAAAACACTTTCGGGCTTGCTTGCAATGAAAGGCAGAAAGAGTTTTATTAGCTGAACTGCGCTCCATAAGAAAGACTATCAAGGAACAGCTTGCTTTCAGCAGACTGCATATTTGTTTATACTAACAAGTAGAACACAGAAAAACACTTTCGGGCTTGTTTGCAATGAGCACCAGAAAGACAGTTTTATTAACTGAACTGCACTCAGTATTCAAGACTGTCAAAGAACAACTTGTTTTCAGCAAACTGCATCTTTGCTTTTACAATCCATTATGAAGCATAAAAACACTTTCGGGCTTGCTTGCAATGAAAGGCAGAAAGAGTTTTATTAGCTGAACTGCGCTCCATAAGAAAGACTATCAAAGAACAGCTTGCTTTCAGCAGACTGCATCTTTGCTTTTACAATCCATTATGAAGCATAAAAACACTTTCGGGCTTGCTTGCAATGAAAGGCAGAAAGAGTTTTATTAGCTGAACTGCGCTCCATAAGAAAGACTATCAAGGAACAGCTTGCTTTCAGCAGACTGCATATTTGTTTATACTAACAAGTAGAACACAGAAAAAAACTTTCTGGCTTCTTTGCAATGAGCACCAGAAAGACAGTTTTATTAACTGAACTGCACTCAGTATTCAAGACTGTCAAAAAACAACTTGTTTTCAGCAAACTGCATCTTTGCTTTTACAATCCATTATGAAGCATAAAAACACTTTCGGGCTTGCTTGCAATGAAAGGCAGAAAGAGTTTTATTAGCTGAACTGCGCTCCATAAGAAAGACTATCAAAGAACAGCTTGCTTTCAGCAGACTGCATCTTTACTTTTGCAATCTATTATGAAGCATAAAAACACTTTCGGGCTTGCTTGCAATGAGCACCAGAAAGACAGTTTTATTAACTGAACTGCACTCAGTATTCAAGAATGTCAAAGAACAACTTGTTTTCAGCAAACTGCATCGTCGCTTTTACAATCCATTATGAAGCATAAAAACACTTTCGGGCTTGCTTGCAATGAAAGGCAGAAAGAGTTTTATTAGCTGAACTGCGCTCCATAAGAAAGATTATCAAAGAACAGCTTGCTTTCAGCAGACTGCATATTTGTTTATACTAACAAGTAGAACACAGAAAAACACTTTCGGGCTTGCTTGCAATGAGCACCAGAAAGACAGTTTTATTAACTGAACTGCACTCAGTATTCAAGACTGTCAAAGAACAACTTGTTTTCAGCAAACTGCATCTTTGCTTTTACAATCCATTATGAAGCATAAAAACACTTTCGGGCTTGCTTGCAATGAAAGGCAGAAAGAGTTTTATTAGCTGAACTGCGCTCCATAAGAAAGACTATCAAAGAACAGCTTGCTTTCAGCAGACTGCATCTTTGCTTTTAGAATCCATTATGAAGCATAAAAACACTTTCGGGCTTGCTTGCAATGAAAGGCAGAAAGAGTTTTATTAGCTGAACTGCGCTCCATAAGAAAGACAATCAAGGAATAGCTTGCTTTCAGCAGACTGCATATTTGTTTATACTAACAAGTAGAACACAGAAAAACACTTTCTGGCTTGTTTGCAATGAGCACCAGAAAGACAGTTTTATTAACTGAACTGCACTCAGTATTCAAGACTGTCAAAGAACAACTTGTTTTCAGCAAACTGCATCTTTGCTTTTACAATCCATTATGAAGCATAAAAACACTTTCGGGCTTGCTTGCAATGAAAGGCAGAAAGAGTTTTATTAGCTGAACTGCGCTCCATAAGACAGACTATCAAAGAACAGCTTGCTTTCAGCAGACTGCATCTTTACTTTTGCAATCTATTATGAAGCATAAAAACACTTTCGGGCTTGCTTGCAATGAAAGGCAGAAAGAGTTTTATTAGCTGAACTGCGCTCCATAAGAAAGACTATCAAGGAACAGCTTGCTTTCAGCAGACTGCATATTTGTTTATACTAACAAGTAGAACACAGAAAAAAACCTTCTGGCTTCTTTGCAATGAGCACCAGAAAGACAGTTTTATTAACTGAACTGCACTCAGTATTCAAGACTGTCAAAGAACAACTTGTTTTCAGCAAACTGCATCTTTGCTTTTACAATCCATTATGAAGCATAAAAACACTTTCGGGCTTGCTTGCAATGAAAGGCAGAAAGAGTTTTATTAGCTGAACTGCGCTCCATAAGAAAGACTATCAAAGAACAGCTTGCTTTCAGCAGACTGCATCTTTACTTTTGCAATCTATTATGAAGCATAAAAACACTTTCGGGCTTGCTTGCAATGAGCACCAGAAAGACAGTTTTATTAACTGAACTGCACTCAGTATTCAAGACTGTCAAAGAACAACTTGTTTTCAGCAAACTGCATCTTCGCTTTTACAATCCATTATGAAGCATAAAAACACTTTCGGGCTTGCTTGCAATGAAAGGCAGAAAGAGTTTTATTAGCTGAACTGCGCTCCATAAGAAAGACTATCAAAGAACAGCTTGCTTTCAGCAGACTGCATATTTGTTTATACTAACAAGTAGAACACATAAAAACACTTTCTGGCTTGTTTGCAATGAGCATCAGAAAGACAGTTTTATTAACTGAACTGCACTCAGTATTCAAGACTGTCAAAGAACAACTTGTTTTCAGCAGACTGCATCTTTGCTTTTACAATCCATTATGAAGCATAAAAACACTTTCAGGCTTGCTTGCAATGAAAGGCAGAAAGAGTTTTATTAGCTGAACTGCGCTCCATAAGAAAGACTATCAAAGAACAGCTTGCTTTCAGCAGACTGCATATTTGTTTATACTAACAAGTAGAACACAGAAAAACACTTTCTGGCTTGCTTGCAATGAGCACCAGAAAGACAGTTTTATTAACTGAACTGCACTCAGTATTCAAGACTGTCAAAGAACAACTTGTTTTCAGCAAACTGCATCTTTGCTTTTACAATCCATTATGAAGCATAAAAACACTTTCGGGCTTGCTTGCAATGAAAGGCAGAAAGAGTTTTATTAGCTGAACTGCGCTCCATAAGAAAGACTATCAAAGAACAGCTTGCTTTCAGCAGACTGCATATTTGTTTATACTAACAAGTAGAACACAGAAAAACACTTTCTTGCTTCTTTGCAATGAGCACCAGGAAGACAGTTTTATTAACTGAACTGCACTCAGTATTCAAGACTGTCAAAGAACAACTTGTTTTCAGCAGACTGCATCTTTGCTTTTACAATCCATTATGAAGCATAAAAACACTTTCGGGCTTGCTTGCAATGAAAGGCAGAAAGAGTTTTATTAGCTGAACTGCGCTCCATAAGAAAGACTATCAAGGAACAGCTTGCTTTTAGCAGACTGCATATTTGTTTATACTAACAAGTAGAACACAGAAAAACACTTTCTGGCTTGTTTGCAATGAGCACCAGAAAGACAGTTTTATTAACTGAACTGCACTCAGTATTCAAGACTGTCAAAGAACAACTTGTTTTCAGCAAACTGCATCTTTGCTTTTACAATCCATTATGAAGCATAAAAACACTTTCGGGCTTGCTTGCAATAAAAGGCAGAAAGAGTTTTATTAGCTGAACTGCGCTCTATAAGAAAGACTATCAAAGAACAGCTTGCTTTCAGCAGACTGCATCTTTGCTTTTACAATCTATTATGAAGCATAAAAACACTTTCGGGCTTGCTTGCAATGAAAGGCAGAAAGAGTTTTATTAGCTGAACTGCGCTCCATAAGAAAGACTATCAAAGAACAGCTTGCTTTCAGCAGACTGCATCTTTGCTTTTACAATCCATTATGAAGCATAAAAACACTTTCGGGCTTGCTTGCAATGAAAGGCAGAAAGAGTTTTATTAGCTGAACTGCGTTCCATAAGAAAGACTATCAAGGAACAGCTTGCTTTCAGCAGACTGCATGTTTGTTTATACTAACAAGTAGAACACAGAAAAACACTTTCGGGCTTGCTTGCAATGAGCACCAGAAAGACAGTTTTATTAACTGAACTGCACTCAGTATTCAAGACTGTCAAAGAACAACTTGTTTTCAGCAAACTGCATCTTTGCTTTTACAATCCATTATGAAGCATAAAAACACTTTCGGGCTTGCTTGCAATGAAAGGCAGAAAGAGTTTTATTAGCTGAACTGCGCTCCATAAGACAGACTATCAAAAAACAGCTTGCTTTCAGCAGACTGCATCTTTACTTTTGCAATCTATTATGAAGCATAAAAACACTTTCGGGCTTGCTTGCAATGAAAGGCAGAAAGAGTTTTATTAGCTGAACTGCGCTCCATAAGAAAGACTATCAAGGAACAGCTTGCTTTCAGCAGACTGCATATTTGTTTATACTAACAAGTAGAACACAGAAAAACACTTTCTGGCTTGTTTGCAATGAGCACCAGAAAGACAGTTTTATTAACTGAACTGCACTCAGTATTCAAGACTGTCAAAGAACAACTTGTTTTCAGCAAACTGCATCTTTGCTTTTACAATCCATTATGAAGCATAAAAACACTTTCGGGCTTGCTTGCAATAAAAGGCAGAAAGAGTTTTATTAGCTGAACTGCGCTCCATAAGAAAGACTATCAAAGAACAGCTTGCTTTCAGCAGACTGCATCTTTGCTTTTACAATCTATTATGAAGCATAAAAACACTTTCGGGCTTGCTTGCAATGAAAGGCAGAAAGAGTTTTATTAGCTGAACTGCGCTCCATAAGAAAGACTATCAAAGAACAGCTTGCTTTCAGCAGACTGCATCTTTGCTTTTACAATCCATTATGAAGCATAAAAACACTTTCGGGCTTGCTTGCAATGAAAGGCAGAAAGAGTTTTATTAGCTGAACTGCGTTCCATAAGAAAGACTATCAAGGAACAGCTTGCTTTCAGCAGACTGCATGTTTGTTTATACTAACAAGTAGAACACAGCAAAACACTTTCGGGCTTGCTTGCAATGAGCACCAGAAAGACAGTTTTATTAACTGAACTGCACTCAGTATTCAAGACTGTCAAAGAACAACTTGTTTTCAGCAAACTGCATCTTTGCTTTTACAATCCATTATGAAGCATAAAAACACTTTCGGGCTTGCTTGCAATGAAAGGCAGAAAGAGTTTTATTAGCTGAACTGCGCTCCATAAGAAAGACTATCAAAGAACAGCTTGCTTTCAGCAGACTGCATCTTTGCTTTTAGAATCCATTATGAAGCATAAAAACACTTTCGGGCTTGCTTGCAATGAAAGGCAGAAAGAGTTTTATTAGCTGAACTGCGCTCCATAAGAAAGACTATCAAAGAACAGCTTGCTTTCAGCAGACTGCATATTTGTTTATACTAACAAGTAGAACACAGAAAAACACTTTCTGGCTTGTTTGCAATGAGCACCAGAAAGACAGTTTTATTAACTGAACTGCACTCAGTATTCAAGACTGTCAAAGAACAGCTTGCTTTTAGCAGACTGCATATTTGTTTATACTAACAAGTAGAACACAGAAAAACACTTTCTGGCTTGTTTGCAATGAGCACCAGAAAGACAGTTTTATTAACTGAACTGCACTCAGTATTCAAGGCTGTCAAAGAACAACTTGTTTCAGCAAACTGCATCTTTGCTTTTGCAATCTATTATGAAGCATAAAAACACTTTCGGGCTTGCTTGCAATGAGCACCAGAAAGACAGTTTTATTAACTGAACTGCACTCAGTATTCAAGACTGTCAAAGAACAACTTGTTTTCAGCAAACTGCATCTTTGCTTTTACAATCCATTATGAAGCATAAAAACACTTTCGGGCTTGCTTGCAATGAAAGGCAGAAAGAGTTTTATTAGCTGAACTGCGCTCCATAAGAAAGACTATCAAAGAACAGCTTGCTTTCAGCAGACTGCATCTTTACTTTTGCAATCTATTATGAAGCATAAAAACACTTTCGGGCTTGCTTGCAATGAGCACCAGAAAGACAGTTTTATTAACTGAACTGCACTCAGTATTCAAGACTGTCAAAGAACAACTTGTTTTCAGCAGACTGCATCTTTGCTTTTACAATCCATTATGAAGCATAAAAACACTTTCAGGCTTGCTTGCAATGAAAGGCAGAAAGAGTTTTATTAGCTGAACTGCGCTCCATAAGAAAGACTATCAAAGAACAGCTTGCTTTCAGCAGACTGCATATTTGTTTATACTAACAAGTAGAACACAGAAAAACACTTTCTGGCTTGCTTGCAATGAGCACCAGAAAGACAGTTTTATTAACTGAACTGCACTCAGTATTCAAGACTGTCAAAGAACAACTTGTTTTCAGCAAACTGCATCTTTGCTTTTACAATCCATTATGAAGCATAAAAACACTTTCGGGCTTGCTTGCAATGAAAGGCAGAAAGAGTTTTATTAGCTGAACTGCGCTCCATAAGAAAGACTATCAAAGAACAGCTTGCTTTCAGCAGACTGCATCTTTGCTTTTACAATCCATTATGAAGCATAAAAACACTTTCGGGCTTGCTTGCAATGAAAGGCAGAAAGAGTTTTATTAGCTGAACTGCGCTCCATAAGAAAGACTATCAAGGAACAGCTTGCTTTCAGCAGACTGCATATTTGTTTATACTAACAAGTAGAACACAGAAAAAAACTTTCTGGCTTCTTTGCAATGAGCACCAGAAAGACAGTTTTATTAGCTGAACTGCGCTCCATAAGAAAGACTATCAAAGAACAACTTGCTTTCAGCAGACTGCATCTTTACTTTTGCAATCTATTATGAAGCATAAAAACACTTTCGGGCTTGCTTGCAATGAGCACCAGAAAGACAGTTTTATTAACTGAACTGCACTCAGTATTCAAGACTGTCAAAGAACAACTTGTTTTCAGCAAACTGCATCGTCGCTTTTACAATCCATTATGAAGCATAAAAACACTTTCGGGCTTGCTTGCAATGAAAGGCAGAAAGAGTTTTATTAGCTGAACTGCGCTCCATAAGAAAGACTATCAAAGAACAGCTTGCTTTCAGCAGACTGCATATTTGTTTATACTAACAAGTAGAACACATAAAAACACTTTCTGGCTTGTTTGCAATGAGCATCAGAAAGACAGTTTTATTAACTGAACTGCACTCAGTATTCAAGACTGTCAAAGAACAACTTGTTTTCAGCAAACTGCATCTTTGCTTTTACAATCCATTATGAAGCATAAAAACACTTTCAGGCTTGCTTGCAATGAAAGGCAAAAAGAGTTTTATTAGCTGAACTGCGCTCCATAAGAAAGACTATCAAAGAACAGCTTGCTTTCAGCAGACTGCATATTTGTTTATACTAACAAGTAGAACACAGAAAAACACTTTCGGGCTTGCTTGCAATGAGCACCAGAAAGACAGTTTTATTAACTGAACTGCACTCAGTATTCAAGACTGTCAAAGAACAACTTGTTTTCAGCAAACTGCATCTTTGCTTTTACAATCCATTATGAAGCATAAAAACACTTTCGGGCTTGCTTGCAATGAAAGGCAGAAAGAGTTTTATTAGCTGAACTGCGCTCCATAAGAAAGACTATCAAAGAACAGCTTGCTTTCAGCAGACTGCATATTTGTTTATACTAACAAGTAGAACACAGAAAAACACTTTCTGGCTTCTTTGCAATGAGCACCAGAAAGACAGTTTTATTAACTGAACTGCACTCAGTATTCAAGACTGTCAAAGAACAGCTTGCTTTTAGCAGACTGCATATTTGTTTATACTAACAAGTAGAACACAGAAAAACACTTTCTGGCTTGTTTGCAATGAGCACCAGAAAGACAGTTTTATTAACTGAACTGCACTCAGTCTTCAAGGCTGTCAAAGAACAACTTGTTTCAGCAAACTGCATCTTCGCTTTTACAATCCATTATGAAGCATAAAAACACTTTCGGGCTTACTTGCAATGAAAGGCAGAAAGAGTTTTATTAGCTGAACTGCGCTCCATAAGAAAGACTATCAAAGAACAGCTTGCTTTCAGCAGACTGCATCTTTGCTTTTACAATCTATTATGAAGCATAAAAACACTTTCGGGCTTGCTTGCAATGAAAGGCAGAAAGAGTTTTATTAGCTGAACTGCGCTCCATAAGAAAGACTATCAAAGAACAGCTTGCTTTCAGCAGACTGCATCTTTGCTTTTACAATCCATTATGAAGCATAAAAACACTTTCGGGCTTGCTTGCAATGAAAGGCAGAAAGAGTTTTATTAGCTGAACTGCGCTCCATAAGAAAGACTATCAAGGAACAGCTTGCTTTCAGCAGACTGCATGTTTGTTTATACTAACAAGTAGAACACAGAAAAACACTTTCGGGCTTGCTTGCAATGAGCACCAGAAAGACAGTTTTATTAACTGAACTGCACTCAGTATTCAAGACTGTCAAAGAACAACTTGTTTTCAGCAAACTGCATCTTTGCTTTTACAATCCATTATGAAGCATAAAAACACTTTCGGGCTTGCTTGCAATGAGCACCAGAAAGACAGTTTTATTAACTGAACTGCACTCAGTATTCAAGACTGTCAAAGAACAACTTGTTTTCAGCAAACTGCATCTTTGCTTTTACAATCTATTGTGAAGCATAAAAACACTTTCGGGCTTGCTTGCAATGAAAGGCAGAAAGAGTTTTATTAGCTGAACTGCGCTCCATAAGAAAGACTATCAAAGAACAGCTTGCTTTCAGCAGACTGCATCTTTGCTTTTACAATCTATTATGAAGCATAAAAACACTTTCGGGCTTGCTTGCAATGAAAGGCAGAAAGAGTTTTATTAGCTTAACTGCGCTCCATAAGAAAGACTATCAAAGAACAGCTTGCTTTCAGCAGACTGCATATTTGTTTATACTAATAAGTAGAACACAAAAAAACACTTTCTGGCTTCTTTGCAATGAGCACCAGAAAGACAGTTTTATTAACTGAACTGCACTCAGTATTCAAGACTGTCAAAGAACAGCTTGCTTTCAGCAGACTGCATCTTTACTTTTGCAATCTATTATGAAGCATAAAAACACTTTCGGGCTTGCTTGCAATGAAAGGCAGAAAGAGTTTTATTAGCTGAACTGCGCTCCATAAGAAAGACTATCAAAGAACAGCTTGCTTTCAGCAGACTGCATCTTTGCTTTTACAATCCATTATGAAGCATAAAAACACTTTCGGGCTTGCTTGCAATGAAAGGCAGAAAGAGTTTTATTAGCTGAACTGCGCTCCATAAGAAAGACTATCAAGGAACAGCTTGCTTTCAGCAGACTGCATATTTGTTTATACTAACAAGTAGAACACAGAAAAAAACTTTCTGGCTTCTTTGCAATGAGCACCAGAAAGACAGTTTTATTAACTGAACTGCACTCAGTATTCAAGACTGTCAAAAAACAACTTGTTTTCAGCAAACTGCATCTTTGCTTTTACAATCCATTATGAAGCATAAAAACACTTTCGGGCTTGCTTGCAATGAAAGGCAGAAAGAGTTTTATTAGCTGAACTGCGCTCCATAAGAAAGACTATCAAAGAACAGCTTGCTTTCAGCAGACTGCATCTTTACTTTTGCAATCTATTATGAAGCATAAAAACACTTTCGGGCTTGCTTGCAATGAGCACCAGAAAGACAGTTTTATTAACTGAACTGCACTCAGTATTCAAGAATGTCAAAGAACAACTTGTTTTCAGCAAACTGCATCGTCGCTTTTACAATCCATTATGAAGCATAAAAACACTTTCGGGCTTGCTTGCAATGAAAGGCAGAAAGAGTTTTATTAGCTGAACTGCGCTCCATAAGAAAGACTATCAAAGAACAGCTTGCTTTCAGCAGACTGCATATTTGTTTATACTAACAAGTAGAACACAGAAAAACACTTTCGGGCTTGCTTGCAATGAGCACCAGAAAGACAGTTTTATTAACTGAACTGCACTCAGTATTCAAGACTGTCAAAGAACAACTTGTTTTCAGCAAACTGCATCTTTGCTTTTACAATCCATTATGAAGCATAAAAACACTTTCGGGCTTGCTTGCAATGAAAGGCAGAAAGAGTTTTATTAGCTGAACTGCGCTCCATAAGAAAGACTATCAAAGAACAGCTTGCTTTCAGCAGACTGCATATTTGTTTATACTAACAAGTAGAACACAGAAAAACACTTTCTGGCTTCTTTGCAATGAGCACCAGAAAGACAGTTTTATTAACTGAACTGCACTCAGTATTCAAGACTGTCAAAGAACAGCTTGCTTTTAGCAGACTGCATATTTGTTTATACTAACAAGTAGAACACAGAAAAACACTTTCTGGCTTGTTTGCAATGAGCACCAGAAAGACAGTTTTATTAACTGAACTGCACTCAGTATTCAAGGCTGTCAAAGAACAACTTGTTTCAGCAAACTGCATCTTCGCTTTTACAATCCATCATGAAGCATAAAAACACTTTCGGGCTTACTTGCAATGAAAGGCAGAAAGAGTTTTATTAGCTGAACTGCGCTCCATAAGAAAGACTATCAAAGAACAGCTTGCTTTCAGCAGACTGCATCTTTGCTTTTACAATCCATTATGAAGCATAAAAACACTTTCGGGCTTGCTTGCAATGAAAGGCAGAAAGAGTTTTATTAGCTGAACTGCGCTCCATAAGAAAGACTATCAAGGAACAGCTTGCTTTCAGCAGACTGCATGTTTGTTTATACTAACAAGTAGAACACAGAAAAACACTTTCGGGCTTGCTTGCAATGAGCACCAGAAAGACAGTTTTATTAACTGAACTGCACTCAGTATTCAAGACTGTCAAAGAACAACTTGTTTTCAGCAAACTGCATCTTTGCTTTTACAATCCATTATGAAGCATAAAAACACTTTCGGACTTGCTTGCAATGAGCATCAGAAAGACAGTTTTATTAACTGAACTGCACTCAGTATTCAAGACTGTCAAAGAACAACTTGTTTTCAGCAAACTGCATCTTTGCTTTTACAATCCATTGTGAAGCATAAAAACACTTTCGGGCTTGCTTGCAATGAAAGGCAGAAAGAGTTTTATTAGCTGAACTGCGCTCCATAAGAAAGACTATCAAAGAACAGCTTGCTTTCAGAAGACTGCATCTTTGATTTTACAATCTATTATGAAGCATAAAAACACTTTCGGGCTTGCTTGCAATGAAAGGCAGAAAGAGTTTTATTAGCTGAACTGTGCTCCATAAGAAAGACTATCAAAGAACAGCTTGCTTTCAGCAGACTGCATATTTGTTTATACTAATAAGTAGAACACAGAAAAACACTTTCTGGCTTCTTTGCAATGAGCACCAGAAAGACAGTTTTATTAACTGAACTGCACTCAGTATTCAAGACTGTCAAAGAACAGCTTGCTTTCAGCAGACTGCATCTTTACTTTTGCAATCTATTATGAAGCATAAAAACACTTTCGGGCTTGCTTGCAATGAAAGGCAGAAAGAGTTTTATTAGCTGAACTGCGCTCCATAAGAAAGACTATCAAGGAACAGCTTGCTTTCAGCAGACTGCATATTTGTTTATACTAACAAGTAGAACACAGAAAAACACTTTCGGGCTTATTTGCAATGAGCACCAGAAAGACAGTTTTATTAACTGAACTGCACTCAGTATTCAAGACTGTCAAAGAACAACTTGTTTTCAGCAAACTGCATCTTTGCTTTTACAATCCATTATGAAGCATAAGAACACTTTCGGGCTTGCTTGCAATGAAAGGCAGAAAGAGTTTTATTAGCTGAACTGCGCTCCATAAGAAAGACTATCAAAGAACAGCTTGCTTTCAGCAAACTGCATGTTTGCTTTTACAATCTATTATGAAGCATAAAACCACTTTCGGGCTTGCTTGCAATGAAAGGCAGAAAGAGTTTTATTAGCTGAACTGCGCTCCATAAGAAAGACTATCAAAGAACAGCTTGCTTTCAGCAGACTGCATATTTGTTTATACTAACAAGTAGAACACAGAAAAAAACTTTCTGGCTTCTTTGCAATGAGCACCAGAAAGACAGTTTTATTAGCTGAACTGCGCTCCATAAGAAAGACTATCAAAGAACAACTTGCTTTCAGCAGACTGCATCTTTACTTTTGCAATCTATTATGAAGCATAAAAACACTTTCGGGCTTGCTTGCAATGAGCACCAGAAAGACAGTTTTATTAACTGAACTGCACTCAGTATTCAAGACTGTCAAAGAACAACTTGTTTTCAGCAAACTGCATCGTCGCTTTTACAATCCATTATGAAGCATAAAAACACTTTCAGGCTTGCTTGCAATGAAAGGCAGAAAGAGTTTTATTAGCTGAACTGCGCTCCATAAGAAAGACTATCAAAGAACAGCTTGCTTTCAGCAGACTGCATATTTGTTTATACTAACAAGTAGAACACATAAAAACACTTTCTGGCTTGTTTGCAATGAGCATCAGAAAGACAGTTTTATTAACTGAACTGCACTCAGTATTCAAGACTGTCAAAGAACAACTTGTTTTCAGCAAACTGCATCTTTGCTTTTACAATCCATTATGAAGCATAAAAACACTTTCAGGCTTGCTTGCAATGAAAGGCAAAAAGAGTTTTATTAGCTGAACTGCGCTCCATAAGAAAGACTATCAAAGAACAGCTTGCTTTCAGCAGACTGCATATTTGTTTATACTAACAAGTAGAACACAGAAAAACACTTTCGGGCTTGCTTGCAATGAGCACCAGAAAGACAGTTTTATTAACTGAACTGCACTCAGTATTCAAGACTGTCAAAGAACAACTTGTTTTCAGCAAACTGCATCTTTGCTTTTACAATCCATTATGAAGCATAAAAACACTTTCGGGCTTGCTTGCAATGAAAGGCAGAAAGAGTTTTATTAGCTGAACTGCGCTCCATAAGAAAGACTATCAAAGAACAGCTTGCTTTCAGCAGACTGCATATTTGTTTATACTAACAAGTAGAACACAGAAAAACACTTTCTGGCTTCTTTGCAATGAGCACCAGAAAGACAGTTTTATTAACTGAACTGCACTCAGTATTCAAGACTGTCAAAGAACAGCTTGCTTTTAGCAGACTGCATATTTGTTTATACTAACAAGTAGAACACAGAAAAACACTTTCTGGCTTGTTTGCAATGAGCACCAGAAAGACAGTTTTATTAACTGAACTGCACTCAGTCTTCAAGGCTGTCAAAGAACAACTTGTTTCAGCAAACTGCATCTTCGCTTTTACAATCCATTATGAAGCATAAAAACACTTTCGGGCTTACTTGCAATGAAAGGCAGAAAGAGTTTTATTAGCTGAACTGCGCTCCATAAGAAAGACTATCAAAGAACAGCTTGCTTTCAGCAGACTGCATCTTTGCTTTTACAATCTATTATGAAGCATAAAAACACTTTCGGGCTTGCTTGCAATGAAAGGCAGAAAGAGTTTTATTAGCTGAACTGCGCTCCATAAGAAAGACTATCAAAGAACAGCTTGCTTTCAGCAGACTGCATCTTTGCTTTTACAATCCATTATGAAGCATAAAAACACTTTCGGGCTTGCTTGCAATGAAAGGCAGAAAGAGTTTTATTAGCTGAACTGCGCTCCATAAGAAAGACTATCAAGGAACAGCTTGCTTTCAGCAGACTGCATGTTTGTTTATACTAACAAGTAGAACACAGAAAAACACTTTCGGGCTTGCTTGCAATGAGCACCAGAAAGACAGTTTTATTAACTGAACTGCACTCAGTATTCAAGACTGTCAAAGAACAACTTGTTTTCAGCAAACTGCATCTTTGCTTTTACAATCCATTATGAAGCATAAAAACACTTTCGGGCTTGCTTGCAATGAGCACCAGAAAGACAGTTTTATTAACTGAACTGCACTCAGTATTCAAGACTGTCAAAGAACAACTTGTTTTCAGCAAACTGCATCTTTGCTTTTACAATCTATTGTGAAGCATAAAAACACTTTCGGGCTTGCTTGCAATGAAAGGCAGAAAGAGTTTTATTAGCTGAACTGCGCTCCATAAGAAAGACTATCAAAGAACAGCTTGCTTTCAGCAGACTGCATCTTTGCTTTTACAATCTATTATGAAGCATAAAAACACTTTCGGGCTTGCTTGCAATGAAAGGCAGAAAGAGTTTTATTAGCTGAACTGCGCTCCATAAGAAAGACTATCAAAGAACAGCTTGCTTTCAGCAGACTGCATATTTGTTTATACTAATAAGTAGAACACAAAAAAACACTTTCTGGCTTCTTTGCAATGAGCACCAGAAAGACAGTTTTATTAACTGAACTGCACTCAGTATTCAAGACTGTCAAAGAACAGCTTGCTTTCAGCAGACTGCATCTTTACTTTTGCAATCTATTATGAAGCATAAAAACACTTTCGGGCTTGCTTGCAATGAAAGGCAGAAAGAGTTTTATTAGCTGAACTGCGCTCCATAAGAAAGACTATCAAGGAACAGCTTGCTTTCAGCAGACTGCATATTTGTTTATACTAACAAGTAGAACACAGAAAAACACTTTCGGGCTTGTTTGCAATGAGCACCAGAAAGACAGTTTTATTAACTGAACTGCACTCAGTATTCAAGACTGTCAAAGAACAACTTGTTTTCAGCAAACTGCATCTTTGCTTTTACAATCCATTATGAAGCATAAAAACACTTTCGGGCTTGCTTGCAATGAAAGGCAGAAAGAGTTTTATTAGCTGAACTGCGCTCCATAAGAAAGACTATCAAAGAACAGCTTGCTTTCAGCAGACTGCATCTTTGCTTTTACAATCCATTATGAAGCATAAAAACACTTTCGGGCTTGCTTGCAATGAAAGGCAGAAAGAGTTTTATTAGCTGAACTGCGCTCCATAAGAAAGACTATCAAGGAACAGCTTGCTTTCAGCAGACTGCATATTTGTTTATACTAACAAGTAGAACACAGAAAAAAACTTTCTGGCTTCTTTGCAATGAGCACCAGAAAGACAGTTTTATTAACTGAACTGCACTCAGTATTCAAGACTGTCAAAAAACAACTTGTTTTCAGCAAACTGCATCTTTGCTTTTACAATCCATTATGAAGCATAAAAACACTTTCGGGCTTGCTTGCAATGAAAGGCAGAAAGAGTTTTATTAGCTGAACTGCGCTCCATAAGAAAGACTATCAAAGAAAAGCTTGCTTTCAGCAGACTGCATCTTTACTTTTGCAATCTATTATGAAGCATAAAAACACTTTCGGGCTTGCTTGCAATGAGCACCAGAAAGACAGTTTTATTAACTGAACTGCACTCAGTATTCAAGACTGTCAAAGAACAACTTGTTTTCAGCAAACTGCATCGTCGCTTTTACAATCCATTATGAAGCATAAAAACACTTTCGGGCTTGCTTGCAATGAAAGGCAGAAAGAGTTTTATTAGCTGAACTGCGCTCCATAAGAAAGACTATCAAAGAACAGCTTGCTTTCAGCAGACTGCATCTTTGCTTTTACAATCCATTATGAAGCATAAAAACACTTTCGGGCTTGCTTGCAATGAAAGGCAGAAAGAGTTTTATTAGCTGAACTGCGCTCCATAAGAAAGACTATCAAAGAACAGCTTGCTTTCAGCAGACTGCATCTTTGCTTTTACAATCCATTATGAAGCATAAAAACACTTTCGGGCTTGCTTGCAATGAAAGGCAGAAAGAGTTTTATTAGCTGAACTGCGCTCCATAAGAAAGACTATCAAGGAACAGCTTGCTTTCAGCAGACTGCATGTTTGTTTATACTAACAAGTAGAACACAGAAAAACACTTTCGGGCTTGCTTGCAATGAGCACCAGAAAGACAGTTTTATTAACTGAACTGCACTCAGTATTCAAGACTGTCAAAGAACAACTTGTTTTCAGCAAACTGCATCTTTGCTTTTACAATCCATTATGAAGCATAAAAACACTTTCGGACTTGCTTGCAATGAGCATCAGAAAGACAGTTTTATTAACTGAACTGCACTCAGTATTCAAGACTGTCAAAGAACAACTTGTTTTCAGCAAACTGCATCTTTGCTTTTACAATCCATTGTGAAGCATAAAAACACTTTCGGGCTTGCTTGCAATGAAAGGCAGAAAGAGTTTTATTAGCTGAACTGCGCTCCATAAGAAAGACTATCAAAGAACAGCTTGCTTTCAGAAGACTGCATCTTTGCTTTTACAATCTATTATGAAGCATAAAAACACTTTCGGGCTTGCTTGCAATGAAAGGCAGAAAGAGTTTTATTAGCTGAACTGTGCTCCATAAGAAAGACTATCAAAGAACAGCTTGCTTTCAGCAGACTGCATATTTGTTTATACTAATAAGTAGAACACAGAAAAACACTTTCTGGCTTCTTTGCAATGAGCACCAGAAAGACAGTTTTATTAACTGAACTGCACTCAGTATTCAAGACTGTCAAAGAACAGCTTGCTTTCAGCAGACTGCATCTTTACTTTTGCAATCTATTATGAAGCATAAAAACACTTTCGGGCTTGCTTGCAATGAAAGGCAGAAAGAGTTTTATTAACTGAACTGCGCTCCATAAGAAAGACTATCAAGGAACAGCTTGCTTTCAGCAGACTGCATATTTGTTTATACTAACAAGTAGAACACAGAAAAACACTTTCGGGCTTGTTTGCAATGAGCACCAGAAAGACAGTTTTATTAACTGAACTGCACTCAGTATTCAAGACTGTCAAAGAACAACTTGTTTTCAGCAAACTGCATCTTTGCTTTTACAATCCATTATGAAGCATAAGAACACTTTCGGGCTTGCTTGTAATGAAAGGCAGAAAGAGTTTTATTAGCTGAACTGCGCTCCATAAGAAAGACTATCAAAGAACAGCTTGCTTTCAGCAAACTGCATGTTTGCTTTTACAATCTATTATGAAGCATAAAACCACTTTCGGGCTTGCTTGCAATGAAAGGCAGAAAGAGTTTTATTAGCTGAACTGCGCTCCATAAGAAAGACTATCAAAGAACAGCTTGCTTTCAGCAGACTGCATATTTGTTTATACTAACAAGTAGAACACAGAAAAAACACTTTCGGGCTTCTTTGCAATGAGCACCAGAAAGACAGTTTTATTAACTGAACTGCACTCAGTATTCAAGACTGTCAAAGAACAACTTGTTTTCAGCAAACTGCATTTTTGCTTTTACAATCCATTATGAAGCATAAAAACACTTTCGGGCTTGCTTGCAATGAGCACCAGAAAGACAGTTTTATTAACTGAACTGCACTCAGTATTCAAGACTGTCAAAGAACAACTTATTTTCAGCAAACTGCATCTTTGCTTTTACAATCCATTGTGAAGCATAAAAACACTTTCGGGCTTGCTTGCAATGAAAGGCAGAAAGAGTTTTATTAGCTGAACTGCGCTCCATAAGAAAGACTATCAAAGAACAGCTTGCTTTCAGCAGACTGCATCTTTGCTTTTACAATCTATTATGAAGCATAAAAACACTTTCGGGCTTGCTTGCAATGAAAGGCAGAAAGAGTTTTATTAGCTGAACTGCGCTCCATAAGAAAGACTATCAAAGAACAGCTTGCTTTCAGCAGACTGCATATTTGTTTATACTAATAAGTAGAACACAGAAAAACACTTTCTGGCTTCTTTGCAATTAGCACCAGAAAGACAGTTTTATTAACTGAACTGCACTCAGTATTCAAGACTGTCAAAGAACAGCTTGCTTTCAGCAGACTGCATCTTTACTTTTGCAATCTATTATGAAGCATAAAAACACTTTCGGGCTTGCTTGCAATGAAAGGCAGAAAGAGTTTTATTAGCTGAACTGCGCTCCATAAGAAAGACTATCAAGGAACAGCTTGCTTTCAGCAGACTGCATATTTGTTTATACTAACAAGTAGAACACAGAAAAACACTTTCGGGCTTGTTTGCAATGAGCACCAGAAAGACAGTTTTATTAACTGAACTGCGCTCCATAAGAAAGACTATCAAAGAACAGCTTGCTTTCAGCAAACTGCATGTTTGCTTTTACAATCTATTATGAAGCATAAAACCACTTTCGGGCTTGCTTGCAATGAAAGGCAGAAAGAGTTTTATTAGCTGAACTGCGCTCCATAAGAAAGACTATCAAAGAACAGCTTGCTTTCAGCAGACTGCATATTTGTTTATACTAACAAGTAGAACACAGAAAAACACTTTCGGGCTTCTTTGCAATGAGCACCAGAAAGACAGTTTTATTAACTGAACTGCACTCAGTATTCAAGACTGTCAAAGAACAACTTGTTTTCAGCAAACTGCATCTTTGCTTTTACAATCCATTATGAAGCATAAAAACACTTTCGGGCTTGCTTGCAATGAGCACCAGAAAGACAGTTTTATTAACTGAACTGCACTCAGTATTCAAGACTGTCAAAGAACAACTTGTTTTCAGCAAACTGCATCTTTGCTTTTACAATCCATTGTGAAGCATAAAAACACTTTCAGGCTTGCTTGCAATGAAAGGCAGAAAGAGTTTTATTAGCTGAACTGCGCTCCATAAGAAAGACTATCAAAGAACAGCTTGCTTTCAGCAGACTGCATCTTTGCTTTTACAATCTATTATGAAGCATAAAAACACTTTCGGGCTTGCTTGCAATGAAAGGCAGAAAGAGTTTTATTAGCTGAACTGCGCTCCATAAGAAAGACTATCAAAGAACAGCTTGCTTTCAGCAGACTGCATCTTTGCTTTTACAATCTATTATGAAGCATAAAAACACTTTCGGGCTTGCTTGCAATGAAAGGCAGAAAGAGTTTTATTAGCTGAACTGCGCTCCATAAGAAAGACTATCAAAGAATAGCTTGCTTTCAGCAGACTGCATATTTGTTTATACTAATAAGTAGAACACAGAAAAACACTTTCTGGCTTCTTTGCAATGAGCACCAGAAAGAGAGTTTTATTAACTGAACTGCACTCAGTATTCAAGACTGTCAAAGAACAGCTTGCTTTCAGCAGACTGCATCTTTACTTTTGCAATCTATTATGAAGCATAAAAACACTTTCGGGCTTGCTTGCAATGAAAGGCAGAAAGAGTTTTATTAGCTGAACTGCGCTCCATAAGAAAGACTATCAAGGAACAGCTTGCTTTCAGCAGACTGCATATTTGTTTATACTAACAAGTAGAACACAGAAAAACACTTTCGGGCTTGTTTGCAATGAGCACCAGAAAGACAGTTTTATTAACTGAACTGCACTCAGTATTCAAGACTGTCAAAGAACAACTTGTTTTCAGCAAACTGCATCTTTGCTTTTACAATCCATTATGAAGCATAAGAACACTTTCGGGCTTGCTTGCAATGAGCACCAGAAAGACAGTTTTATTAACTGAACTGCACTCAGTATTCAAGACTGTCAAAGAACAACTTGTTTTCAGCAAACTGCATCTTTGCTTTTACAATCCATTGTGAAGCATAAAAACACTTTCGGGCTTGCTTGCAATGAAAAGCAGAAAGAGTTTTATTAGCTGAACTGCGCTCCATAAGAAAGACTATCAAAGAACAGCTTGCTTTTAGCAGACTGCATCTTTGCTTTTACAATCTATTATGAAGCATAAAAACACTTTCGGGCTTGCTTGCAATGAAAGGCAGAAAGAGTTTTATTAGCTGAACTGCGCTCCATAAGAAAGACTATCAAAGAACAGCTTGCTTTCAGCAGACTGCATCTTTCCTTTTGCAATCTATTATGAAGCATAAAAACACTTTCGGGCTTGCTTGCAATGAGCACCAGAAAGACAGTTTTATTAACTGAACTGCACTCAGTATTCAAGACTGTCAAAGAACAACTTGTTTTCAGCAAACTGCATCTTTGCTTTTACAATCCATTATGAAGCATAAAAACACTTTCGGGCTTGCTTGCAATGAAAGGCAGAAAGAGTTTTATTAGCTGAAATGCGCTCCATAAGAAAGACTATCAAAGAACAGCTTGCTTTCAGCAAACTGCATGTTTGCTTTTACAATCTATTATGAAGCATAAAACCACTTTCGGGCTTGCTTGCAATGAAAGGCAGAAAGAGTTTTATTAGCTGAACTGCGCTCCATAAGAAAGACTATCAAAGAACAGCTTGCTTTCAGCAGACTGCATATTTGTTTATACTAACAAGTAGAACACATAAAAACACTTTCTGGCTTGTTTGCAATGAGCATCAGAAAGACAGTTTTATTAACTGAACTGCACTCAGTATTCAAGACTGTCAAAGAACAACTTGTTTTCAGCAAACTGCATCTTTGCTTTTACAATCCATTATGAAGCATAAAAACACTTTCAGGCTTGCTTGCAATGAAAGGCAAAAAGAGTTTTATTAGCTGAACTGCGCTCCATAAGAAAGACTATCAAAGAACAGCTTGCTTTCAGCAGACTGCATATTTGTTTATACTAACAAGTAGAACACAGAAAAACACTTTCGGGCTTGCTTGCAATGAGCACCAGAAAGACAGTTTTATTAACTGAACTGCACTCAGTATTCAAGACTGTCAAAGAACAACTTGTTTTCAGCAAACTGCATCTTTGCTTTTACAATCCATTATGAAGCATAAAAACACTTTCGGGCTTGCTTGCAATGAAAGGCAGAAAGAGTTTTATTAGCTGAACTGCGCTCCATAAGAAAGACTATCAAAGAACAGCTTGCTTTCAGCAGACTGCATATTTGTTTATACTAACAAGTAGAACACAGAAAAACACTTTCTGGCTTCTTTGCAATGAGCACCAGAAAGACAGTTTTATTAACTGAACTGCACTCAGTATTCAAGACTGTCAAAGAACAGCTTGCTTTTAGCAGACTGCATATTTGTTTATACTAACAAGTAGAACACAGAAAAACACTTTCTGGCTTGTTTGCAATGAGCACCAGAAAGACAGTTTTATTAACTGAACTGCACTCAGTATTCAAGACTGTCAAAGAACAGCTTGCTTTTAGCAGACTGCATATTTGTTTATACTAACAAGTAGAACACAGAAAAACACTTTCGGGCTTGTTTGCAATGAGCACCAGAAAGACAGTTTTATTAACTGAACTGCGCTCCATAAGAAAGACTATCAAAGAACAGCTTGCTTTCAGCAAACTGCATGTTTGCTTTTACAATCTATTATGAAGCATAAAACCACTTTCGGGCTTGCTTGCAATGAAAGGCAGAAAGAGTTTTATTAGCTGAACTGCGCTCCATAAGAAAGACTATCAAAGAACAGCTTGCTTTCAGCAGACTGCATATTTGTTTATACTAACAAGTAGAACACAGAAAAACACTTTCGGGCTTCTTTGCAATGAGCACCAGAAAGACAGTTTTATTAACTGAACTGCACTCAGTATTCAAGACTGTCAAAGAACAACTTGTTTTCAGCAAACTGCATCTTTGCTTTTACAATCCATTATGAAGCATAAAAACACTTTCGGGCTTGCTTGCAATGAGCACCAGAAAGACAGTTTTATTAACTGAACTGCACTCAGTATTCAAGACTGTCAAAGAACAACTTGTTTTCAGCAAACTGCATCTTTGCTTTTACAATCCATTGTGAAGCATAAAAACACTTTCGGGCTTGCTTGCAATGAAAGGCAGAAAGAGTTTTATTAGCTGAACTGCGCTCCATAAGAAAGACTATCAAAGAACAGCTTGCTTTCAGCAGACTGCATCTTTGCTTTTACAATCTATTATGAAGCATAAAAACACTTTCGGGCTTGCTTGCAATGAAAGGCAGAAAGAGTTTTATTAGCTGAACTGCGCTCCATAAGAAAGACTATCAAAGAACAGCTTGCTTTCAGCAGACTGCATCTTTGCTTTTACAATCTATTATGAAGCATAAAAACACTTTCGGGCTTGCTTGCAATGAAAGGCAGAAAGAGTTTTATTAGCTGAACTGCGCTCCATAAGAAAGACTATCAAAGAATAGCTTGCTTTCAGCAGACTGCATATTTGTTTATACTAATAAGTAGAACACAGAAAAACACTTTCTGGCTTCTTTGCAATGAGCACCAGAAAGAGAGTTTTATTAACTGAACTGCACTCAGTATTCAAGACTGTCAAAGAACAGCTTGCTTTCAGCAGACTGCATCTTTACTTTTGCAATCTATTATGAAGCATAAAAACACTTTCGGGCTTGCTTGCAATGAAAGGCAGAAAGAGTTTTATTAGCTGAACTGCGCTCCATAAGAAAGACTATCAAGGAACAGCTTGCTTTCAGCAGACTGCATATTTGTTTATACTAACAAGTAGAACACAGAAAAACACTTTCGGGCTTGTTTGCAATGAGCACCAGAAAGACAGTTTTATTAACTGAACTGCACTCAGTATTCAAGACTGTCAAAGAACAACTTGTTTTCAGCAAACTGCATCTTTGCTTTTACAATCCATTATGAAGCATAAGAACACTTTCGGGCTTGCTTGCAATGAGCACCAGAAAGAAAGTTTTATTAACTGAACTGCACTCAGTATTCAAGACTGTCAAAGAACAACTTGTTTTCAGCAAACTGCATCTTTGCTTTTACAATCCATTGTGAAGCATAAAAACACTTTCGGGCTTGCTTGCAATGAAAAGCAGAAAGAGTTTTATTAGCTGAACTGCGCTCCATAAGAAAGACTATCAAAGAACAGCTTGCTTTTAGCAGACTGCATCTTTGCTTTTACAATCTATTATGAAGCATAAAAACACTTTCGGGCTTGCTTGCAATGAAAGGCAGAAAGAGTTTTATTAGCTGAACTGCGCTCCATAAGAAAGACTATCAAAGAACAGCTTGCTTTCAGCAGACTGCATCTTTCCTTTTGCAATCTATTATGAAGCATAAAAACACTTTCGGGCTTGCTTGCAATGAGCACCAGAAAGACAGTTTTATTAACTGAACTGCACTCAGTATTCAAGACTGTCAAAGAACAACTTGTTTTCAGCAAACTGCATCTTTGCTTTTACAATCCATTATGAAGCATAAAAACACTTTCGGGCTTGCTTGCAATGAAAGGCAGAAAGAGTTTTATTAGCTGAAATGCGCTCCATAAGAAAGACTATCAAAGAACAGCTTGCTTTCAGCAGACTGCATCTTTGCTTTTACAATCCATTATGAAGCATAAAAACACTTTCGGGCTTGCTTGCAATGAAAGGCAGAAAGAGTTTTATTAGCTGAACTGCGCTCCATAAGAAAGACTATCAAAGAACAGCTTGCTTTCAGCAGACTGCATATTTGTTTATACTAACAAGTAGAACACAGAAAAACACTTTCGGGCTTCTTTGCAATGAGCACCAGAAAGACAGTTTTATTAACTGAACTGCACTCAGTATTCAAGACTGTCAAAGAACAACTTGTTTTCAGCAAACTGCATCTTTGCTTTTACAATCCATTATGAAGCATAAAAACACTTTCGGGCTTGCTTGCAATGAAAGGCAGAAAGAGTTTTACTAGCTGAACTGCGCTCCATAAGAAAGACTATCAAAGAACAGCTTGCTTTCAGCAGACTGCATCTTTACTTTTGCAATCTATTATGAAGCATAAAAACACTTTCGGGCTTGCTTGCAATGAGCACCAGAAAGACAGTTTTATTAACTGAACTGCACTCAGTATTCAAGACTGTCAAAGAACAACTTGTTTTCAGCAAACTGCATCGTCGCTTTTACAATCCATTATGAAGCATAAAAACACTTTCGGGCTTGCTTGCAATGAAAGGCAGAAAGAGTTTTATTAGCTGAACTGCGCTCCATAAGAAAGACTATCAAAGAACAGCTTGCTTTCAGCAGACTGCATATTTGTTTATACTAACAAGTAGAACACAGAAAAACACTTTCTGGCTTGTTTGCAATGAGCACCAGAAAGACAGTTTTATTAACTGAACTGCACTCAGTCTTCAAGGCTGTCAAAGAACAACTTGTTTCAGCAAACTGCATCTTCGCTTTTACAATCCATTATGAAGCATAAAAACACTTTCGGGCTTACTTGCAATGAAAGGCAGAAAGAGTTTTATTAGCTGAACTGCGCTCCATAAGAAAGACTATCAAAGAACAGCTTGCTTTCAGCAGACTGCATCTTTGCTTTTACAATCTATTATGAAGCATAAAAACACTTTCGGGCTTGCTTGCAATGAAAGGCAGAAAGAGTTTTATTAGCTGAACTGCGCTCCATAAGAAAGACTATCAAAGAACAGCTTGCTTTCAGCAGACTGCATCTTTGCTTTTACAATCCATTATGAAGCATAAAAACACTTTCGGGCTTGCTTGCAATGAAAGGCAGAAAGAGTTTTATTAGCTGAACTGCGCTCCATAAGAAAGACTATCAAGGAACAGCTTGCTTTCAGCAGACTGCATGTTTGTTTATACTAACAAGTAGAACACAGAAAAACACTTTCGGGCTTGCTTGCAATGAGCACCAGAAAGACAGTTTTATTAACTGAACTGCACTCAGTATTCAAGACTGTCAAAGAACAACTTGTTTTCAGCAAACTGCATCTTTGCTTTTACAATCCATTATGAAGCATAAAAACACTTTCGGGCTTGCTTGCAATGAGCACCAGAAAGACAGTTTTATTAACTGAACTGCACTCAGTATTCAAGACTGTCAAAGAACAACTTGTTTTCAGCAAACTGCATCTTTGCTTTTACAATCTATTGTGAAGCATAAAAACACTTTCGGGCTTGCTTGCAATGAAAGGCAGAAAGAGTTTTATTAGCTGAACTGCGCTCCATAAGAAAGACTATCAAAGAACAGCTTGCTTTCAGCAGACTGCATCTTTGCTTTTACAATCTATTATGAAGCATAAAAACACTTTCGGGCTTGCTTGCAATGAAAGGCAGAAAGAGTTTTATTAGCTGAACTGCGCTCCATAAGAAAGACTATCAAAGAACAGCTTGCTTTCAGCAGACTGCATATTTGTTTATACTAATAAGTAGAACACAAAAAAACACTTTCTGGCTTCTTTGCAATGAGCACCAGAAAGACAGTTTTATTAACTGAACTGCACTCAGTATTCAAGACTGTCAAAGAACAGCTTGCTTTCAGCAGACTGCATCTTTACTTTTGCAATCTATTATGAAGCATAAAAACACTTTCGGGCTTGCTTGCAATGAAAGGCAGAAAGAGTTTTATTAGCTGAACTGCGCTCCATAAGAAAGACTATCAAGGAACAGCTTGCTTTCAGCAGACTGCATATTTGTTTATACTAACAAGTAGAACACAGAAAAACACTTTCGGGCTTGTTTGCAATGAGCACCAGAAAGACAGTTTTATTAACTGAACTGCACTCAGTATTCAAGACTGTCAAAGAACAACTTGTTTTCAGCAAACTGCATCTTTGCTTTTACAATCCATTATGAAGCATAAAAACACTTTCGGGCTTGCTTGCAATGAAAGGCAGAAAGAGTTTTATTAGCTGAACTGCGCTCCATAAGAAAGACTATCAAAGAACAGCTTGCTTTCAGCAGACTGCATCTTTGCTTTTACAATCCATTATGAAGCATAAAAACACTTTCGGGCTTGCTTGCAATGAAAGGCAGAAAGAGTTTTATTAGCTGAACTGCGCTCCATAAGAAAGACTATCAAGGAACAGCTTGCTTTCAGCAGACTGCATATTTGTTTATACTAACAAGTAGAACACAGAAAAAAACTTTCTGGCTTCTTTGCAATGAGCACCAGAAAGACAGTTTTATTAACTGAACTGCACTCAGTATTCAAGACTGTCAAAAAACAACTTGTTTTCAGCAAACTGCATCTTTGCTTTTACAATCCATTATGAAGCATAAAAACACTTTCGGGCTTGCTTGCAATGAAAGGCAGAAAGAGTTTTATTAGCTGAACTGCGCTCCATAAGAAAGACTATCAAAGAACAGCTTGCTTTCAGCAGACTGCATCTTTACTTTTGCAATCTATTATGAAGCATAAAAACACTTTCGGGCTTGCTTGCAATGAGCACCAGAAAGACAGTTTTATTAACTGAACTGCACTCAGTATTCAAGAATGTCAAAGAACAACTTGTTTTCAGCAAACTGCATCGTCGCTTTTACAATCCATTATGAAGCATAAAAACACTTTCGGGCTTGCTTGCAATGAAAGGCAGAAAGAGTTTTATTAGCTGAACTGCGCTCCATAAGAAAGACTATCAAAGAACAGCTTGCTTTCAGCAGACTGCATATTTGTTTATACTAACAAGTAGAACACAGAAAAACACTTTCGGGCTTGCTTGCAATGAGCACCAGAAAGACAGTTTTATTAACTGAACTGCACTCAGTATTCAAGACTGTCAAAGAACAACTTGTTTTCAGCAAACTGCATCTTTGCTTTTACAATCCATTATGAAGCATAAAAACACTTTCGGGCTTGCTTGCAATGAAAGGCAGAAAGAGTTTTATTAGCTGAACTGCGCTCCATAAGAAAGACTATCAAAGAACAGCTTGCTTTCAGCAGACTGCATATTTGTTTATACTAACAAGTAGAACACAGAAAAACACTTTCTGGCTTCTTTGCAATGAGCACCAGAAAGACAGTTTTATTAACTGAACTGCACTCAGTATTCAAGACTGTCAAAGAACAGCTTGCTTTTAGCAGACTGCATATTTGTTTATACTAACAAGTAGAACACAGAAAAACACTTTCTGGCTTGTTTGCAATGAGCACCAGAAAGACAGTTTTATTAACTGAACTGCACTCAGTATTCAAGGCTGTCAAAGAACAACTTGTTTCAGCAAACTGCATCTTCGCTTTTACAATCCATTATGAAGCATAAAAACACTTTCGGGCTTACTTGCAATGAAAGGCAGAAAGAGTTTTATTAGCTGAACTGCGCTCCATAAGAAAGACTATCAAAGAACAGCTTGCTTTCAGCAGACTGCATCTTTGCTTTTACAATCCATTATGAAGCATAAAAACACTTTCGGGCTTGCTTGCAATGAAAGGCAGAAAGAGTTTTATTAGCTGAACTGCGCTCCATAAGAAAGACTATCAAGGAACAGCTTGCTTTCAGCAGACTGCATGTTTGTTTATACTAACAAGTAGAACACAGAAAAACACTTTCGGGCTTGCTTGCAATGAGCACCAGAAAGACAGTTTTATTAACTGAACTGCACTCAGTATTCAAGACTGTCAAAGAACAACTTGTTTTCAGCAAACTGCATCTTTGCTTTTACAATCCATTATGAAGCATAAAAACACTTTCGGACTTGCTTGCAATGAGCATCAGAAAGACAGTTTTATTAACTGAACTGCACTCAGTATTCAAGACTGTCAAAGAACAACTTGTTTTCAGCAAACTGCATCTTTGCTTTTACAATCCATTGTGAAGCATAAAAACACTTTCGGGCTTGCTTGCAATGAAAGGCAGAAAGAGTTTTATTAGCTGAACTGCGCTCCATAAGAAAGACTATCAAAGAACAGCTTGCTTTCAGAAGACTGCATCTTTGCTTTTACAATCTATTATGAAGCATAAAAACACTTTCGGGCTTGCTTGCAATGAAAGGCAGAAAGAGTTTTATTAGCTGAACTGTGCTCCATAAGAAAGACTATCAAAGAACAGCTTGCTTTCAGCAGACTGCATATTTGTTTATACTAATAAGTAGAACACAGAAAAACACTTTCTGGCTTCTTTGCAATGAGCACCAGAAAGACAGTTTTATTAACTGAACTGCACTCAGTATTCAAGACTGTCAAAGAACAGCTTGCTTTCAGCAGACTGCATCTTTACTTTTGCAATCTATTATGAAGCATAAAAACACTTTCGGGCTTGCTTGCAATGAAAGGCAGAAAGAGTTTTATTAGCTGAACTGCGCTCCATAAGAAAGACTATCAAGGAACAGCTTGCTTTCAGCAGACTGCATATTTGTTTATACTAACAAGTAGAACACAGAAAAACACTTTCGGGCTTATTTGCAATGAGCACCAGAAAGACAGTTTTATTAACTGAACTGCACTCAGTATTCAAGACTGTCAAAGAACAACTTGTTTTCAGCAAACTGCATCTTTGCTTTTACAATCCATTATGAAGCATAAGAACACTTTCGGGCTTGCTTGCAATGAAAGGCAGAAAGAGTTTTATTAGCTGAACTGCGCTCCATAAGAAAGACTATCAAAGAACAGCTTGCTTTCAGCAAACTGCATGTTTGCTTTTACAATCTATTATGAAGCATAAAACCACTTTCGGGCTTGCTTGCAATGAAAGGCAGAAAGAGTTTTATTAGCTGAACTGCGCTCCATAAGAAAGACTATCAAAGAACAGCTTGCTTTCAGCAGACTGCATATTTGTTTATACTAACAAGTAGAACACAGAAAAAAACTTTCTGGCTTCTTTGCAATGAGCACCAGAAAGACAGTTTTATTAGCTGAACTGCGCTCCATAAGAAAGACTATCAAAGAACAACTTGCTTTCAGCAGACTGCATCTTTACTTTTGCAATCTATTATGAAGCATAAAAACACTTTCGGGCTTGCTTGCAATGAGCACCAGAAAGACAGTTTTATTAACTGAACTGCACTCAGTATTCAAGACTGTCAAAGAACAACTTGTTTTCAGCAAACTGCATCGTCGCTTTTACAATCCATTATGAAGCATAAAAACACTTTCGGGCTTGCTTGCAATGAAAGGCAGAAAGAGTTTTATTAGCTGAACTGCGCTCCATAAGAAAGACTATCAAAGAACAGCTTGCTTTCAGCAGACTGCATATTTGTTTATACTAACAAGTAGAACACATAAAAACACTTTCTGGCTTGTTTGCAATGAGCATCAGAAAGACAGTTTTATTAACTGAACTGCACTCAGTATTCAAGACTGTCAAAGAACAACTTGTTTTCAGCAAACTGCATCTTTGCTTTTACAATCCATTATGAAGCATAAAAACACTTTCAGGCTTGCTTGCAATGAAAGGCAAAAAGAGTTTTATTAGCTGAACTGCGCTCCATAAGAAAGACTATCAAAGAACAGCTTGCTTTCAGCAGACTGCATATTTGTTTATACTAACAAGTAGAACACAGAAAAACACTTTCGGGCTTGCTTGCAATGAGCACCAGAAAGACAGTTTTATTAACTGAACTGCACTCAGTATTCAAGACTGTCAAAGAACAACTTGTTTTCAGCAAACTGCATCTTTGCTTTTACAATCCATTATGAAGCATAAAAACACTTTCGGGCTTGCTTGCAATGAAAGGCAGAAAGAGTTTTATTAGCTGAACTGCGCTCCATAAGAAAGACTATCAAAGAACAGCTTGCTTTCAGCAGACTGCATATTTGTTTATACTAACAAGTAGAACACAGAAAAACACTTTCTGGCTTCTTTGCAATGAGCACCAGAAAGACAGTTTTATTAACTGAACTGCACTCAGTATTCAAGACTGTCAAAGAACAGCTTGCTTTTAGCAGACTGCATATTTGTTTATACTAACAAGTAGAACACAGAAAAACACTTTCTGGCTTGTTTGCAATGAGCACCAGAAAGACAGTTTTATTAACTGAACTGCACTCAGTCTTCAAGGCTGTCAAAGAACAACTTGTTTCAGCAAACTGCATCTTCGCTTTTACAATCCATTATGAAGCATAAAAACACTTTCGGGCTTACTTGCAATGAAAGGCAGAAAGAGTTTTATTAGCTGAACTGCGCTCCATAAGAAAGACTATCAAAGAACAGCTTGCTTTCAGCAGACTGCATCTTTGCTTTTACAATCTATTATGAAGCATAAAAACACTTTCGGGCTTGCTTGCAATGAAAGGCAGAAAGAGTTTTATTAGCTGAACTGCGCTCCATAAGAAAGACTATCAAAGAACAGCTTGCTTTCAGCAGACTGCATCTTTGCTTTTACAATCCATTATGAAGCATAAAAACACTTTCGGGCTTGCTTGCAATGAAAGGCAGAAAGAGTTTTATTAGCTGAACTGCGCTCCATAAGAAAGACTATCAAGGAACAGCTTGCTTTCAGCAGACTGCATGTTTGTTTATACTAACAAGTAGAACACAGAAAAACACTTTCGGGCTTGCTTGCAATGAGCACCAGAAAGACAGTTTTATTAACTGAACTGCACTCAGTATTCAAGACTGTCAAAGAACAACTTGTTTTCAGCAAACTGCATCTTTGCTTTTACAATCCATTATGAAGCATAAAAACACTTTCGGGCTTGCTTGCAATGAGCACCAGAAAGACAGTTTTATTAACTGAACTGCACTCAGTATTCAAGACTGTCAAAGAACAACTTGTTTTCAGCAAACTGCATCTTTGCTTTTACAATCTATTGTGAAGCATAAAAACACTTTCGGGCTTGCTTGCAATGAAAGGCAGAAAGAGTTTTATTAGCTGAACTGCGCTCCATAAGAAAGACTATCAAAGAACAGCTTGCTTTCAGCAGACTGCATCTTTGCTTTTACAATCTATTATGAAGCATAAAAACACTTTCGGGCTTGCTTGCAATGAAAGGCAGAAAGAGTTTTATTAGCTGAACTGCGCTCCATAAGAAAGACTATCAAAGAACAGCTTGCTTTCAGCAGACTGCATATTTGTTTATACTAATAAGTAGAACACAAAAAAACACTTTCTGGCTTCTTTGCAATGAGCACCAGAAAGACAGTTTTATTAACTGAACTGCACTCAGTATTCAAGACTGTCAAAGAACAGCTTGCTTTCAGCAGACTGCATCTTTACTTTTGCAATCTATTATGAAGCATAAAAACACTTTCGGGCTTGCTTGCAATGAAAGGCAGAAAGAGTTTTATTAGCTGAACTGCGCTCCATAAGAAAGACTATCAAGGAACAGCTTGCTTTCAGCAGACTGCATATTTGTTTATACTAACAAGTAGAACACAGAAAAACACTTTCGGGCTTGTTTGCAATGAGCACCAGAAAGACAGTTTTATTAACTGAACTGCACTCAGTATTCAAGACTGTCAAAGAACAACTTGTTTTCAGCAAACTGCATCTTTGCTTTTACAATCCATTATGAAGCATAAAAACACTTTCGGGCTTGCTTGCAATGAAAGGCAGAAAGAGTTTTATTAGCTGAACTGCGCTCCATAAGAAAGACTATCAAAGAACAGCTTGCTTTCAGCAGACTGCATCTTTGCTTTTACAATCCATTATGAAGCATAAAAACACTTTCGGGCTTGCTTGCAATGAAAGGCAGAAAGAGTTTTATTAGCTGAACTGCGCTCCATAAGAAAGACTATCAAGGAACAGCTTGCTTTCAGCAGACTGCATATTTGTTTATACTAACAAGTAGAACACAGAAAAAAACTTTCTGGCTTCTTTGCAATGAGCACCAGAAAGACAGTTTTATTAACTGAACTGCACTCAGTATTCAAGACTGTCAAAAAACAACTTGTTTTCAGCAAACTGCATCTTTGCTTTTACAATCCATTATGAAGCATAAAAACACTTTCGGGCTTGCTTGCAATGAAAGGCAGAAAGAGTTTTATTAGCTGAACTGCGCTCCATAAGAAAGACTATCAAAGAACAGCTTGCTTTCAGCAGACTGCATCTTTACTTTTGCAATCTATTATGAAGCATAAAAACACTTTCGGGCTTGCTTGCAATGAGCACCAGAAAGACAGTTTTATTAACTGAACTGCACTCAGTATTCAAGACTGTCAAAGAACAACTTGTTTTCAGCAAACTGCATCGTCGCTTTTACAATCCATTATGAAGCATAAAAACACTTTCGGGCTTGCTTGCAATGAAAGGCAGAAAGAGTTTTATTAGCTGAACTGCGCTCCATAAGAAAGACTATCAAAGAACAGCTTGCTTTCAGCAGACTGCATATTTGTTTATACTAACAAGTAGAACACATAAAAACACTTTCTGGCTTGTTTGCAATGAGCATCAGAAAGACAGTTTTATTAACTGAACTGCACTCAGTATTCAAGACTGTCAAAGAACAACTTGTTTTCAGCAAACTGCATCTTTGCTTTTACAATCCATTATGAAGCATAAAAACACTTTCGGGCTTGCTTGCAATGAAAGGCAGAAAGAGTTTTATTAGCTGAACTGCGCTCCATAAGAAAGACTATCAAAGAACAGCTTGCTTTCAGCAGACTGCATATTTGTTTATACTAACAAGTAGAACACAGAAAAACACTTTCTGGCTTCTTTGCAATGAGCACCAGAAAGACAGTTTTATTAACTGAACTGCACTCAGTATTCAAGACTGTCAAAGAACAGCTTGCTTTTAGCAGACTGCATATTTGTTTATACTAACAAGTAGAACACAGAAAAACACTTTCTGGCTTGTTTGCAATGAGCACCAGAAAGACAGTTTTATTAACTGAACTGCACTCAGTATTCAAGGCTGTCAAAGAACAACTTGTTTCAGCAAACTGCATCTTCGCTTTTACAATCCATTATGAAGCATAAAAACACTTTCGGGCTTACTTGCAATGAAAGGCAGAAAGAGTTTTATTAGCTGAACTGCGCTCCATAAGAAAGACTATCAAAGAACAGCTTGCTTTCAGCAGACTGCATCTTTGCTTTTACAATCCATTATGAAGCATAAAAACACTTTCGGGCTTGCTTGCAATGAAAGGCAGAAAGAGTTTTATTAGCTGAACTGCGCTCCATAAGAAAGACTATCAAAGAACAGCTTGCTTTCAGCAGACTGCATCTTTGCTTTTACAATCCATTATGAAGCATAAAAACACTTTCGGGCTTGCTTGCAATGAAAGGCAGAAAGAGTTTTATTAGCTGAACTGCGCTCCATAAGAAAGACTATCAAGGAACAGCTTGCTTTCAGCAGACTGCATGTTTGTTTATACTAACAAGTAGAACACAGAAAAACACTTTCGGGCTTGCTTGCAATGAGCACCAGAAAGACAGTTTTATTAACTGAACTGCACTCAGTATTCAAGACTGTCAAAGAACAACTTGTTTTCAGCAAACTGCATCTTTGCTTTTACAATCCATTATGAAGCATAAAAACACTTTCGGACTTGCTTGCAATGAGCATCAGAAAGACAGTTTTATTAACTGAACTGCACTCAGTATTCAAGACTGTCAAAGAACAACTTGTTTTCAGCAAACTGCATCTTTGCTTTTACAATCCATTGTGAAGCATAAAAACACTTTCGGGCTTGCTTGCAATGAAAGGCAGAAAGAGTTTTATTAGCTGAACTGCGCTCCATAAGAAAGACTATCAAAGAACAGCTTGCTTTCAGAAGACTGCATCTTTGCTTTTACAATCTATTATGAAGCATAAAAACACTTTCGGGCTTGCTTGCAATGAAAGGCAGAAAGAGTTTTATTAGCTGAACTGTGCTCCATAAGAAAGACTATCAAAGAACAGCTTGCTTTCAGCAGACTGCATATTTGTTTATACTAATAAGTAGAACACAGAAAAACACTTTCTGGCTTCTTTGCAATGAGCACCAGAAAGACAGTTTTATTAACTGAACTGCACTCAGTATTCAAGACTGTCAAAGAACAGCTTGCTTTCAGCAGACTGCATCTTTACTTTTGCAATCTATTATGAAGCATAAAAACACTTTCGGGCTTGCTTGCAATGAAAGGCAGAAAGAGTTTTATTAGCTGAACTGCGCTCCATAAGAAAGACTATCAAGGAACAGCTTGCTTTCAGCAGACTGCATATTTGTTTATACTAACAAGTAGAACACAGAAAAACACTTTCGGGCTTGTTTGCAATGAGCACCAGAAAGACAGTTTTATTAACTGAACTGCACTCAGTATTCAAGACTGTCAAAGAACAACTTGTTTTCAGCAAACTGCATCTTTGCTTTTACAATCCATTATGAAGCATAAGAACACTTTCGGGCTTGCTTGCAATGAAAGGCAGAAAGAGTTTTATTAGCTGAACTGCGCTCCATAAGAAAGACTATCAAAGAACAGCTTGCTTTCAGCAAACTGCATGTTTGCTTTTACAATCTATTATGAAGCATAAAACCACTTTCGGGCTTGCTTGCAATGAAAGGCAGAAAGAGTTTTATTAGCTGAACTGCGCTCCATAAGAAAGACTATCAAAGAACAGCTTGCTTTCAGCAGACTGCATATTTGTTTATACTAACAAGTAGAACACAGAAAAAACACTTTCGGGCTTCTTTGCAATGAGCACCAGAAAGACAGTTTTATTAACTGAACTGCACTCAGTATTCAAGACTGTCAAAGAACAACTTGTTTTCAGCAAACTGCATTTTTGCTTTTACAATCCATTATGAAGCATAAAAACACTTTCGGGCTTGCTTGCAATGAGCACCAGAAAGACAGTTTTATTAACTGAACTGCACTCAGTATTCAAGACTGTCAAAGAACAACTTATTTTCAGCAAACTGCATCTTTGCTTTTACAATCCATTGTGAAGCATAAAAACACTTTCGGGCTTGCTTGCAATGAAAGGCAGAAAGAGTTTTATTAGCTGAACTGCGCTCCATAAGAAAGACTATCAAAGAACAGCTTGCTTTCAGCAGACTGCATCTTTGCTTTTACAATCTATTATGAAGCATAAAAACACTTTCGGGCTTGCTTGCAATGAAAGGCAGAAAGAGTTTTATTAGCTGAACTGCGCTCCATAAGAAAGACTATCAAAGAACAGCTTGCTTTCAGCAGACTGCATATTTGTTTATACTAATAAGTAGAACACAGAAAAACACTTTCTGGCTTCTTTGCAATTAGCACCAGAAAGACAGTTTTATTAACTGAACTGCACTCAGTATTCAAGACTGTCAAAGAACAGCTTGCTTTCAGCAGACTGCATCTTTACTTTTGCAATCTATTATGAAGCATAAAAACACTTTCGGGCTTGCTTGCAATGAAAGGCAGAAAGAGTTTTATTAGCTGAACTGCGCTCCATAAGAAAGACTATCAAGGAACAGCTTGCTTTCAGCAGACTGCATATTTGTTTATACTAACAAGTAGAACACAGAAAAACACTTTCGGGCTTGTTTGCAATGAGCACCAGAAAGACAGTTTTATTAACTGAACTGCGCTCCATAAGAAAGACTATCAAAGAACAGCTTGCTTTCAGCAAACTGCATGTTTGCTTTTACAATCTATTATGAAGCATAAAACCACTTTCGGGCTTGCTTGCAATGAAAGGCAGAAAGAGTTTTATTAGCTGAACTGCGCTCCATAAGAAAGACTATCAAAGAACAGCTTGCTTTCAGCAGACTGCATATTTGTTTATACTAACAAGTAGAACACAGAAAAACACTTTCGGGCTTCTTTGCAATGAGCACCAGAAAGACAGTTTTATTAACTGAACTGCACTCAGTATTCAAGACTGTCAAAGAACAACTTGTTTTCAGCAAACTGCATCTTTGCTTTTACAATCCATTATGAAGCATAAAAACACTTTCGGGCTTGCTTGCAATGAGCACCAGAAAGACAGTTTTATTAACTGAACTGCACTCAGTATTCAAGACTGTCAAAGAACAACTTGTTTTCAGCAAACTGCATCTTTGCTTTTACAATCCATTGTGAAGCATAAAAACACTTTCGGGCTTGCTTGCAATGAAAGGCAGAAAGAGTTTTATTAGCTGAACTGCGCTCCATAAGAAAGACTATCAAAGAACAGCTTGCTTTCAGCAGACTGCATCTTTGCTTTTACAATCTATTATGAAGCATAAAAACACTTTCGGGCTTGCTTGCAATGAAAGGCAGAAAGAGTTTTATTAGCTGAACTGCGCTCCATAAGAAAGACTATCAAAGAACAGCTTGCTTTCAGCAGACTGCATCTTTGCTTTTACAATCTATTATGAAGCATAAAAACACTTTCGGGCTTGCTTGCAATGAAAGGCAGAAAGAGTTTTATTAGCTGAACTGCGCTCCATAAGAAAGACTATCAAAGAATAGCTTGCTTTCAGCAGACTGCATATTTGTTTATACTAATAAGTAGAACACAGAAAAACACTTTCTGGCTTCTTTGCAATGAGCACCAGAAAGAGAGTTTTATTAACTGAACTGCACTCAGTATTCAAGACTGTCAAAGAACAGCTTGCTTTCAGCAGACTGCATCTTTACTTTTGCAATCTATTATGAAGCATAAAAACACTTTCGGGCTTGCTTGCAATGAAAGGCAGAAAGAGTTTTATTAGCTGAACTGCGCTCCATAAGAAAGACTATCAAGGAACAGCTTGCTTTCAGCAGACTGCATATTTGTTTATACTAACAAGTAGAACACAGAAAAACACTTTCGGGCTTGTTTGCAATGAGCACCAGAAAGACAGTTTTATTAACTGAACTGCACTCAGTATTCAAGACTGTCAAAGAACAACTTGTTTTCAGCAAACTGCATCTTTGCTTTTACAATCCATTATGAAGCATAAGAACACTTTCGGGCTTGCTTGCAATGAGCACCAGAAAGACAGTTTTATTAACTGAACTGCACTCAGTATTCAAGACTGTCAAAGAACAACTTGTTTTCAGCAAACTGCATCTTTGCTTTTACAATCCATTGTGAAGCATAAAAACACTTTCGGGCTTGCTTGCAATGAAAAGCAGAAAGAGTTTTATTAGCTGAACTGCGCTCCATAAGAAAGACTATCAAAGAACAGCTTGCTTTTAGCAGACTGCATCTTTGCTTTTACAATCTATTATGAAGCATAAAAACACTTTCGGGCTTGCTTGCAATGAAAGGCAGAAAGAGTTTTATTAGCTGAACTGCGCTCCATAAGAAAGACTATCAAAGAACAGCTTGCTTTCAGCAGACTGCATCTTTCCTTTTGCAATCTATTATGAAGCATAAAAACACTTTCGGGCTTGCTTGCAATGAGCACCAGAAAGACAGTTTTATTAACTGAACTGCACTCAGTATTCAAGACTGTCAAAGAACAACTTGTTTTCAGCAAACTGCATCTTTGCTTTTACAATCCATTATGAAGCATAAAAACACTTTCGGGCTTGCTTGCAATGAAAGGCAGAAAGAGTTTTATTAGCTGAAATGCGCTCCATAAGAAAGACTATCAAAGAACAGCTTGCTTTCAGCAAACTGCATGTTTGCTTTTACAATCTATTATGAAGCATAAAACCACTTTCGGGCTTGCTTGCAATGAAAGGCAGAAAGAGTTTTATTAGCTGAACTGCGCTCCATAAGAAAGACTATCAAAGAACAGCTTGCTTTCAGCAGACTGCATATTTGTTTATACTAACAAGTAGAACACATAAAAACACTTTCTGGCTTGTTTGCAATGAGCATCAGAAAGACAGTTTTATTAACTGAACTGCACTCAGTATTCAAGACTGTCAAAGAACAACTTGTTTTCAGCAAACTGCATCTTTGCTTTTACAATCCATTATGAAGCATAAAAACACTTTCAGGCTTGCTTGCAATGAAAGGCAAAAAGAGTTTTATTAGCTGAACTGCGCTCCATAAGAAAGACTATCAAAGAACAGCTTGCTTTCAGCAGACTGCATATTTGTTTATACTAACAAGTAGAACACAGAAAAACACTTTCGGGCTTGCTTGCAATGAGCACCAGAAAGACAGTTTTATTAACTGAACTGCACTCAGTATTCAAGACTGTCAAAGAACAACTTGTTTTCAGCAAACTGCATCTTTGCTTTTACAATCCATTATGAAGCATAAAAACACTTTCGGGCTTGCTTGCAATGAAAGGCAGAAAGAGTTTTATTAGCTGAACTGCGCTCCATAAGAAAGACTATCAAAGAACAGCTTGCTTTCAGCAGACTGCATATTTGTTTATACTAACAAGTAGAACACAGAAAAACACTTTCTGGCTTCTTTGCAATGAGCACCAGAAAGACAGTTTTATTAACTGAACTGCACTCAGTATTCAAGACTGTCAAAGAACAGCTTGCTTTTAGCAGACTGCATATTTGTTTATACTAACAAGTAGAACACAGAAAAACACTTTCTGGCTTGTTTGCAATGAGCACCAGAAAGACAGTTTTATTAACTGAACTGCACTCAGTATTCAAGGCTGTCAAAGAACAACTTGTTTCAGCAAACTGCATCTTCGCTTTTACAATCCATTATGAAGCATAAAAACACTTTCGGGCTTACTTGCAATGAAAGGCAGAAAGAGTTTTATTAGCTGAACTGCGCTCCATAAGAAAGACTATCAAAGAACAGCTTGCTTTCAGCAGACTGCATATTTGTTTATACTAATAAGTAGAACACAGAAAAACACTTTCTGGCTTCTTTGCAATTAGCACCAGAAAGACAGTTTTATTAACTGAACTGCACTCAGTATTCAAGACTGTCAAAGAACAGCTTGCCTTCAGCAGACTGCATCTTTACTTTTGCAATTTATTATGAAGCATAAAAACACTTTCGGGCTTGCTTGCAATGAAAGGCAGAAAGAGTTTTATTAGCTGAACTGCGCTCCATAAGAAAGACTATCAAGGAACAGCTTGCTTTCAGCAGACTGCATATTTGTTTATACTAACAAGTAGAACACAGAAAAACACTTTCGGGCTTGTTTGCAATGAGCACCAGAAAGACAGTTTTATTAACTGAACTGCGCTCCATAAGAAAGACTATCAAAGAACAGCTTGCTTTCAGCAAACTGCATGTTTGCTTTTACAATCTATTATGAAGCATAAAACCACTTTCGGGCTTGCTTGCAATGAAAGGCAGAAAGAGTTTTATTAGCTGAACTGCGCTCCATAAGAAAGACTATCAAAGAACAGCTTGCTTTCAGCAGACTGCATATTTGTTTATACTAACAAGTAGAACACAGAAAAACACTTTCGGGCTTCTTTGCAATGAGCACCAGAAAGACAGTTTTATTAACTGAACTGCACTCAGTATTCAAGACTGTCAAAGAACAACTTGTTTTCAGCAAACTGCATCTTTGCTTTTACAATCCATTATGAAGCATAAAAACACTTTCGGGCTTGCTTGCAATGAGCACCAGAAAGACAGTTTTATTAACTGAACTGCACTCAGTATTCAAGACTGTCAAAGAACAACTTGTTTTCAGCAAACTGCATCTTTGCTTTTACAATCCATTGTGAAGCATAAAAACACTTTCGGGCTTGCTTGCAATGAAAGGCAGAAAGAGTTTTATTAGCTGAACTGCGCTCCATAAGAAAGACTATCAAAGAACAGCTTGCTTTCAGCAGACTGCATCTTTGCTTTTACAATCTATTATGAAGCATAAAAACACTTTCGGGCTTGCTTGCAATGAAAGGCAGAAAGAGTTTTATTAGCTGAACTGCGCTCCATAAGAAAGACTATCAAAGAACAGCTTGCTTTCAGCAGACTGCATCTTTGCTTTTACAATCTATTATGAAGCATAAAAACACTTTCGGGCTTGCTTGCAATGAAAGGCAGAAAGAGTTTTATTAGCTGAACTGCGCTCCATAAGAAAGACTATCAAAGAATAGCTTGCTTTCAGCAGACTGCATATTTGTTTATACTAATAAGTAGAACACAGAAAAACACTTTCTGGCTTCTTTGCAATGAGCACCAGAAAGAGAGTTTTATTAACTGAACTGCACTCAGTATTCAAGACTGTCAAAGAACAGCTTGCTTTCAGCAGACTGCATCTTTACTTTTGCAATCTATTATGAAGCATAAAAACACTTTCGGGCTTGCTTGCAATGAAAGGCAGAAAGAGTTTTATTAGCTGAACTGCGCTCCATAAGAAAGACTATCAAGGAACAGCTTGCTTTCAGCAGACTGCATATTTGTTTATACTAACAAGTAGAACACAGAAAAACACTTTCGGGCTTGTTTGCAATGAGCACCAGAAAGACAGTTTTATTAACTGAACTGCACTCAGTATTCAAGACTGTCAAAGAACAACTTGTTTTCAGCAAACTGCATCTTTGCTTTTACAATCCATTATGAAGCATAAGAACACTTTCGGGCTTGCTTGCAATGAGCACCAGAAAGAAAGTTTTATTAACTGAACTGCACTCAGTATTCAAGACTGTCAAAGAACAACTTGTTTTCAGCAAACTGCATCTTTGCTTTTACAATCCATTGTGAAGCATAAAAACACTTTCGGGCTTGCTTGCAATGAAAAGCAGAAAGAGTTTTATTAGCTGAACTGCGCTCCATAAGAAAGACTATCAAAGAACAGCTTGCTTTTAGCAGACTGCATCTTTGCTTTTACAATCTATTATGAAGCATAAAAACACTTTCGGGCTTGCTTGCAATGAAAGGCAGAAAGAGTTTTATTAGCTGAACTGCGCTCCATAAGAAAGACTATCAAAGAACAGCTTGCTTTCAGCAGACTGCATCTTTCCTTTTGCAATCTATTATGAAGCATAAAAACACTTTCGGGCTTGCTTGCAATGAGCACCAGAAAGACAGTTTTATTAACTGAACTGCACTCAGTATTCAAGACTGTCAAAGAACAACTTGTTTTCAGCAAACTGCATCTTTGCTTTTACAATCCATTATGAAGCATAAAAACACTTTCGGGCTTGCTTGCAATGAAAGGCAGAAAGAGTTTTATTAGCTGAAATGCGCTCCATAAGAAAGACTATCAAAGAACAGCTTGCTTTCAGCAGACTGCATCTTTGCTTTTACAATCCATTATGAAGCATAAAAACACTTTCGGGCTTGCTTGCAATGAAAGGCAGAAAGAGTTTTATTAGCTGAACTGCGCTCCATAAGAAAGACTATCAAAGAACAGCTTGCTTTCAGCAGACTGCATATTTGTTTATACTAACAAGTAGAACACAGAAAAACACTTTCGGGCTTCTTTGCAATGAGCACCAGAAAGACAGTTTTATTAACTGAACTGCACTCAGTATTCAAGACTGTCAAAGAACAACTCGTTTTCAGCAAACTGCATCTTTGCTTTTACAATCCATTATGAAGCATAAAAACACTTTCGGGCTTGCTTGCAATGAAAGGCAGAAAGAGTTTTACTAGCTGAACTGCGCTCCATAAGAAAGACTATCAAAGAACAGCTTGCTTTCAGCAGACTGCATCTTTACTTTTGCAATCTATTATGAAGCATAAAAACACTTTCGGGCTTGCTTGCAATGAGCACCAGAAAGACAGTTTTATTAACTGAACTGCACTCAGTATTCAAGACTGTCAAAGAACAACTTGTTTTCAGCAAACTGCATCGTCGCTTTTACAATCCATTATGAAGCATAAAAACACTTTCGGGCTTGCTTGCAATGAAAGGCAGAAAGAGTTTTATTAGCTGAACTGCGCTCCATAAGAAAGACTATCAAAGAACAGCTTGCTTTCAGCAGACTGCATATTTGTTTATACTAACAAGTAGAACACATAAAAACACTTTCTGGCTTGTTTGCAATGAGCATCAGAAAGACAGTTTTATTAACTGAACTGCACTCAGTATTCAAGACTGTCAAAGAACAACTTGTTTTCAGCAAACTGCATCTTTGCTTTTACAATCCATTATGAAGCATAAAAACACTTTCAGGCTTGCTTGCAATGAAAGGCAAAAAGAGTTTTATTAGCTGAACTGCGCTCCATAAGAAAGACTATCAAAGAACAGCTTGCTTTCAGCAGACTGCATATTTGTTTATACTAACAAGTAGAACACAGAAAAACACTTTCGGGCTTGCTTGCAATGAGCACCAGAAAGACAGTTTTATTAACTGAACTGCACTCAGTATTCAAGACTGTCAAAGAACAACTTGTTTTCAGCAAACTGCATCTTTGCTTTTACAATCCATTATGAAGCATAAAAACACTTTCGGGCTTGCTTGCAATGAAAGGCAGAAAGAGTTTTATTAGCTGAACTGCGCTCCATAAGAAAGACTATCAAAGAACAGCTTGCTTTCAGCAGACTGCATATTTGTTTATACTAACAAGTAGAACACAGAAAAACACTTTCTGGCTTCTTTGCAATGAGCACCAGAAAGACAGTTTTATTAACTGAACTGCACTCAGTATTCAAGACTGTCAAAGAACAGCTTGCTTTTAGCAGACTGCATATTTGTTTATACTAACAAGTAGAACACAGAAAAACACTTTCTGGCTTGTTTGCAATGAGCACCAGAAAGACAGTTTTATTAACTGAACTGCACTCAGTATTCAAGGCTGTCAAAGAACAACTTGTTTCAGCAAACTGCATCTTCGCTTTTACAATCCATTATGAAGCATAAAAACACTTTCGGGCTTACTTGCAATGAAAGGCAGAAAGAGTTTTATTAGCTGAACTGCGCTCCATAAGAAAGACTATCAAAGAACAGCTTGCTTTCAGCAGACTGCATCTTTGCTTTTACAATCTATTATGAAGCATAAAAACACTTTCGGGCTTGCTTGCAATGAAAGGCAGAAAGAGTTTTATTAGCTGAACTGCGCTCCATAAGAAAGACTATCAAAGAACAGCTTGCTTTCAGCAGACTGCATCGTTGCTTTTACAATCCATTATGAAGCATAAAAACACTTTCGGGCTTGCTTGCAATGAAAGGCAGAAAGAGTTTTATTAGCTGAACTGCGCTCCATAAGAAAGACTATCAAGGAACAGCTTGCTTTCAGCAGACTGCATGTTTGTTTATACTAACAAGTAAAACACAGAAAAACACTTTCGGGCTTCTTTGCAATGAGCACCAGAAAGACAGTTTTATTAACTGAACTGCACTCAGTATTCAAGACTGTCAAAGAACAACTTGTTTTCAGCAAACTGCATCTTTGCTTTTACAATCCATTATGAAGCATAAAAACACTTTCGGGCTTGCTTGCAATGAGCACCAGAAAGACAGTTTTATTAACTGAACTGCACTCAGTATTCAAGACTGTCAAAGAACAACTTTTTTCAGCAAACTGCATCTTTGCTTTTACAATCCATTGTGAAGCATAAAAACACTTTCGGGCTTGCTTGCAATGAAAGGCAGAAAGAGTTTTATTAGCTGAACTGCGCTCCATAAGAAAGACTATCAAAGAACAGCTTGCTTTCAGCAGACTGCATCTTTGCTTTTACAATCTATTATGAAGCATAAAAACACTTTCGGGCTTGCTTGCAATGAAAGGCAGAAAGAGTTTTATTAGCTGAACTGCGCTCCATAAGAAAGACTATCAAAGAACAGCTTGCTTTCAGCAGACTGCATATTTGTTTATACTAATAAGTAGAACACAGAAAAACACTTTCGGGCTTCTTTGCAATGAGCACCAGAAAGACAGTTTTATTAACTGAACTGCACTCAGTATTCAAGACTGTCAAAGAACAGCTTGCTTTCAGCAGACTGCATCTTTACTTTTGCAATCTATTATGAAGCATAAAAACACTTTCGGGCTTGCTTGCAATGAAAGGCAGAAAGAGTTTTATTAGCTGAACTGCGCTCCATAAGAAAGACTATCAAGGAACAGCTTGTTTTCAGCAAACTGCATCTTTGCTTTTACAATCCATTATGAAGCATAAGAACACTTTCGGGCTTGCTTGCAATGAAAGGCAGAAAGAGTTTTATTAGCTGAACTGCGCTCCATAAGAAAGACTATCAAAGAACAGCTTGCTTTCAGCAAACTGCATGTTTGCTTTTACAATCTATTATGAAGCATAAAAACACTTTCGGGCTTGCTTGCAATGAAAGGCAGAAAGAGTTTTATTAGCTGAACTGCGCTCCATAAGAAAGACTATCAAAGAACAGCTTGCTTTCAGCAGACTGCATATTTGTTTATACTAACAAGTAGAACACAGAAAAACACTTTCGGGCTTCTTTGCAATGAGCACCAGAAAGACAGTTTTATTAACTGAACTGCACTCAGTATTCAAGACTGTCAAAGAACAACTTGTTTTCAGCAAACTGCATCTTTGCTTTTACAATCCATTATGAAGCATAAAAACACTTTCGGGCTTGCTTGCAATGAGCACCAGAAAGACAGTTTTATTAACTGAACTGCACTCAGTATTCAAGACTGTCAAAGAACAACTTGTTTTCAGCAAACTGCATCTTTGCTTTTACAATCCATTGTGAAGCATAAAAACACTTTCGGGCTTGCTTGCAATGAAAGGCAGAAAGAGTTTTATTAGCTGAACTGCGCTCCATAAGAAAGACTATCAAAGAACAGCTTGCTTTCAGCAGACTGCATCTTTGCTTTTACAATCTATTATGAAGCATAAAAACACTTTCGGGCTTGCTTGCAATGAAAGGCAGAAAGAGTTTTATTAGCTGAACTGCGCTCCATAAGAAAGACTATCAAAGAACAGCTTGCTTTCAGCAGACTGCATATTTGTTTATACTAATAAGTAGAACACAGAAAAACACTTTCTGGCTTCTTTGCAATGAGCACCAGAAAGACAGTTTTATTAACTGAACTGCACTCAGTATTCAAGACTGTCAAAAAACAGCTTGCTTTCAGCAGACTGCATCTTTACTTTTGCAATCTATTATGAAGCATAAAAACACTTTCGGGCTTGCTTGCAATGAAAGGCAGAAAGAGTTTTATTAGCTGAACTGCGCTCCATAAGAAAGACTATCAAGGAACAGCTTGCTTTCAGCAGACTGCATATTTGTTTATACTAACAAGTAGAACACAGAAAAACACTTTCGGGCTTGTTTGCAATGAGCACCAGAAAGACAGTTTTATTAACTGAACTGCACTCAGTATTCAAGACTGTCAAAGAACAACTTGTTTTCAGCAAACTGCATCTTTGCTTTTACAATCCATTATGAAGCATAAAAACACTTTCGGGCTTGCTTGCAATGAAAGGCAGAAAGAGTTTTATTAGCTGAACTGCGCTCCATAAGAAAGACTATCAAAGAACAGCTTGCTTTCAGCAGACTGCATCTTTGCTTTTACAATCCATTATGAAGCATAAAAACACTTTCGGGCTTGCTTGCAATGAAAGGCAGAAAGAGTTTTATTAGCTGAACTGCGCTCCATAAGAAAGACTATCAAGGAACAGCTTGCTTTCAGCAGACTGCATATTTGTTTATACTAACAAGTAGAACACAGAAAAAAACTTTCAGGCTTCTTTGCAATGAGCACCAGAAAGACAGTTTTATTAACTGAACTGCACTCAGTATTCAAGACTGTCAAAAAACAACTTGTTTTCAGCAAACTGCATCTTTGCTTTTACAATCCATTATGAAGCATAAAAACACTTTCGGGCTTGCTTGCAATGAAAGGCAGAAAGAGTTTTATTAGCTGAACTGCGCTCCATAAGAAAGACTATCAAAGAACAGCTTGCTTTCAGCAGACTGCATCTTTACTTTTGCAATCTATTATGAAGCATAAAAACACTTTCGGGCTTGCTTGCAATGAGCGCCAGAAAGTCAGTTTTATTAACTGAACTGCACTCAGTATTCAAGACTGTCAAAGAACAACTTGTTTTCAGCAAACTGCATCGTCGCTTTTACAATCCATTATGAAGCATAAAAACACTTTCGGGCTTGCTTGCAATGAAAGGCAGAAAGAGTTTTATTAGCTGAACTGCGCTCCATAAGAAAGACTATCAAAGAACAGCTTGCTTTCAGCAGACTGCATATTTGTTTATACTAACAAGTAGAACACATAAAAACACTTTCTGGCTTGTTTGCAATGAGCATCAGAAAGACAGTTTTATTAACTGAACTGCACTCAGTATTCAAGACTGTCAAAGAACAACTTGTTTTCAGCAAACTGCATCTTTGCTTTTACAATCCATTATGAAGCATAAAAACACTTTCAGGCTTGCTTGCAATGAAAGGCAAAAAGAGTTTTATTAGCTGAACTGCGCTCCATAAGAAAGACTATCAAAGAACAGCTTGCTTTCAGCAGACTGCATATTTGTTTATACTAACAAGTAGAACACAGAAAAACACTTTCGGGCTTGCTTGCAATGAGCACCAGAAAGACAGTTTTATTAACTGAACTGCACTCAGTATTCAAGACTGTCAAAGAACAACTTGTTTTCAGCAAACTGCATCTTTGCTTTTACAATCCATTATGAAGCATAAAAAAACTTTCGGGCTTGCTTGCAATGAAAGGCAGAAAGAGTTTTATTAGCTGAACTGCGCTCCATAAGAAAGACTATCAAAGAACAGCTTGCTTTCAGCAGACTGCATATTTGTTTATACTAACAAGTAGAACACATAAAAACACTTTCTGGCTTCTTTGCAATGAGCACCAGAAAGACAGTTTTATTAACTGAACTGCACTCAGTATTCAAGACTGTCAAAGAACAGCTTGCTTTTAGCAGACTGCATATTTGTTTATACTAACAAGTAGAACACAGAAAAACACTTTCTGGCTTGTTTGCAATGAGCACCAGAAAGACAGTTTTATTAACTGAACTGCACTCAGTATTCAAGACTGTCAAAGAACAACTTGTTTTCAGCAAACTGCATCTTTGCTTTTACAATCCATTATGAAGCATAAAAACACTTTCGGGCTTGCTTGCAATGAAAGGCAGAAAGAGTTTTATTAGCTGAACTGCGCTCCATAAGAAAGACTATCAAAGAACAGCTTGCTTTCAGCAGACTGCATCTTTGCTTTTACAATCTATTATGAAGCATAAAAACACTTTCGGGCTTGCTTGCAATGAAAGGCAGAAAGAGTTTTATTAGCTGAACTGCGCTCCATAAGAAAGACTATCAAAGAACAGCTTGCTTTCAGCAGACTGCATATTTGTTTATACTAATAAGTAGAACACAGAAAAACACTTTCTGGCTTCTTTGCAATGAGCACCAGAAAGAGTTTTATTAACTGAACTGCACTCAGTATTCAAGACTGTCAAATAACAGCTTGCTTTCAGCAGACTGCATCTTTACTTTTGCAATCTATTATGAAGCATAAAAACACTTTCGGGCTTGCTTGCAATGAAAGGCAGAAAGAGTTTTATTAGCTGAACTGCGCTCCATAAGAAAGACTATCAAGGAACAGCTTGCTTTCAGCAGACTGCATATTTGTTTATACTAACAAGTAGAACACAGAAAAACACTTTCGGGCTTCTTTGCAATGAGCACCAGAAAGACAGTTTTATTAACTGAACTGCACTCAGTATTCAAGACTGTCAAAGAACAACTTGTTTTCAGCAAACTGCATCTTTGCTTTTACAATCCATTATGAAGCATAAAAACACTTTTGGGCTTGCTTGCAATGAAAGGCAGAAAGAGTTTTATTAGCTGAACTGCGCTCCATAAGAAAGACTATCAAAGAACAGCTTGCTTTCAGCAGACTGCATATTTGTTTATACTAACAAGTAGAACACAGAAAAACACTTTCTGGCTTCTTTGCAATGAGCACCAGAAAGACAGTTTTATTAACTGAACTGCACTCAGTATTCAAGACTGTCAAAGAACAACTTGTTTTCAGCAAACTGCATCTTTGCTTTTACAATCCATTATGAAGCATAAAAACACTTTCGGGCTTGCTTGCAATGAAAGGCAGAAAGAGTTTTATTAGCTGAACTGCGCTCCATAAGAAAGACTATCAAAGAACAGCTTGCTTTCAGCAGACTGCATATTTGTTTATACTAACAAGTAGAACACAGAAAAACACTTTCGGGCTTCTTTGCAATGAGCACCAGAAAGACAGTTTTATTAACTGAACTGCACTCAGTATTCAAGACTGTCAAAGAACAACTTGTTTTCAGCAAACTGCATCTTTGCTTTTACAATCCATTATGAAGCATAAAAACACTTTCGGGCTTGCTTGCAATGAGCACCAGAAAGACAGTTTTATTAACTGAACTGCACTCAGTATTCAAGACTGTCAAAGAACAACTTGTTTTCAGCAAACTGCATCTTTGCTTTTACAATCCATTGTGAAGCATAAAAACACTTTCGGGCTTGCTTGCAATGAAAGGCAGAAAGAGTTTTATTAGCTGAACTGCGCTCCATAAGAAAGACTATCAAAGAACAGCTTGCTTTCAGCAGACTGCATCTTTGCTTTTACAATCTATTATGAAGCATAAAAACACTTTCGGGCTTGCTTGCAATGAAAGGCAGAAAGAGTTTTATTAGCTGAACTGCGCTCCATAAGAAAGACTATCAAAGAACAGCTTGCTTTCAGCAGACTGCATATTTGTTTATACTAATAAGTAGAACACAGAAAAACACTTTCTGGCTTCTTTGCAATGAGCACCAGAAAGACAGTTTTATTAACTGAACTGCACTCAGTATTCAAGACTGTCAAAGAACAACTTGTTTTCAGCAAACTGCATCTTTGCTTTTACAATCCATTATGAAGCATAAAAACACTTTCGGGCTTGCTTGCAATGAAAGGCAGAAAGAGTTTTACTAGCTGAACTGCGCTCCATAAGAAAGACTATCAAAGAACAGCTTGCTTTCAGCAGACTGCATCTTTGCTTTTACAATCCATTGTGAAGCATAAAAACACTTTCGGGCTCGCTTGCAATGAAAGGCAGAAAGAGTTTTACTAGCTGAACTGCGCTCCATAAGAAAGACTATCAAAGAACAGCTTGCTTTCAGCAGACTGCATCTTTGCTTTTACAATCCATTATGAAGCATAAAAACACTTTCGGGCTTGCTTGCAATGAAAGGCAGAAAGAGTTTTATTAGCTGAACTGCGCTCCATAAGAAAGACTATCAAAGAACAGCTTGCTTTCAGCAGACTGCATATTTGTTTATACTAATAAGTAGAACACAGAAAAACACTTTCTGGCTTCTTTGCAATGAGCACCAGAAAGACAGTTTTATTAACTGAACTGCACTCAGTATTCAAGACTGTCAAAGAACAACTTGTTTTCAGCAAACTGCATCTTTGCTTTTACAATCCATTATGAAGCATAAAAACACTTTCGGGCTTGCTTGCAATGAAAGGCAGAAAGAGTTTTACTAGCTGAACTGCGCTCCATAAGAAAGACTATCAAAGAACAGCTTGCTTTCAGCAGACTGCATCTTTGCTTTTACAATCCATTGTGAAGCATAAAAACACTTTCGGGCTCGCTTGCAATGAAAGGCAGAAAGAGTTTTACTAGCTGAACTGCGCTCCATAAGAAAGACTATCAAAGAACAGCTTGCATCTTTGCTTTTACAATCCATTATGAAGCATAAAAACACTTTCGGGCTTGCTTGCAATGAAAGGCAGAAAGAGTTTTACTAGCTGAACTGCGCTCCATAAGAAAGACTATCAAAGAACAGCTTGCTTTCAGCAGACTGCATCTTTGCTTTTACAATCCATTGTGAAGCATAAAAACACTTTCGGGCTCGCTTGCAATGAAAGGCAGAAAGAGTTTTACTAGCTGAACTGCGCTCCATAAGAAAGACTATCAAAGAACAGCTTGCTTTCAGCAGACTGCATCTTTGCTTTTACAATCCATTATGAAGCATAAAAACACTTTCGGGCTTGCTTGCAATGAAAGGCAGAAAGAGTTTTACTAGCTGAACTGCGCTCCATAAGAAAGACTATCAAAGAACAGCTTGCTTTCAGCAGACTGCATCTTTGCTTTTACAATCCATTATGAAGCATAAAAACACTTTCGGGCTTGCTTGCAATGAAAGGCAGAAAGAGTTTTATTAGCTGAACTGCGCTCCATAAGAAAGACTATCAAAGAACAGCTTGCTTTCAGCAGACTGCATCTTTGCTTTTACAATCTATTATGAAGCATAAAAACACTTTCGGGCTTGCTTGCAATGAAAGGCAGAAAGAGTTTTATTAGCTGAACTGCGCTCCATAAGAAAGACTATCAAAGAACAGCTTGCTTTCAGCAGACTGCATATTTGTTTATACTAACAAGTAGAACACAGAAAAACACTGTCTGGCTTCTTTGCAATGAGCACCAGAAAGACAGTTTTATTAACTGAACTGCACTCAGTATTCAAGACTGTCAAAGAACAACTTGTTTTCAGCAAACTGCATCTTTGCTTTTACAATCCATTATGAAGCATAAAAACACTTTCGGGCTTGCTTGCAATGAAAGGCAGAAAGAGTTTTATTAGCTGAACTGCGCTCCATAAGAAAGACTATCAAAGAACAGCTTGCTTTCAGCAGACTGCATATTTGTTTATACTAACAAGTAGAACACAGAAAAACACTTTCTGGCGTGTTTGCAATGAGCACCAGAAAGACAGTTTTATTAACTGAACTGCACTCAGTATTCAACACTGTCAAAAAACAACTTGTTTTCAGCAGACTGCATCTTTGCTTTTACAATCCATTATGAAGCATAAAAACACTTTCGGGCTTGCTTGCAATGAAAGGCAGAAAGACAGTTTTATTAACTGAACTGCACTCAGTATTCAAGACTGTCAAAGAACAACTTGTTTTCAGCAAACTGCATCTTTGCTTTTACAATCCATTATGAAGCATAAAAACACTTTCGGGCTTGCTTGCAATGAAAAGCAGTAAGAGTTTTATTAGCTGAACTGCGCTCCATAAGAAAGACTATCAAAGAACAGCTTGCTTTCAGCAAACTGCATGTTTGCTTTTACAATCTATTATGAAGCATAAAACCACTTTCGGGCTTGCTTGCAATGAAAGGCAGAAAGAGTTTTATTAGCTGAACTGCGCTCCATAAGAAAGACTATCAAAGAACAGCTTGCTTTCAGCAGACTGCATATTTGTTTATACTAACAAGTAGAACACAGAAAAACACTTTCGGGCTTCTTTGCAATGAGCACCAGAAAGACAGTTTTATTAACTGAACTGCACTCAGTATTCAAGACTGTCAAAGAACAACTTGTTTTCAGCAAACTGCATCTTTGCTTTTACAATCCATTGTGAAGCATAAAAACACTTTCGGGCTTGCTTGCAATGAAAGGCAGAAAGACAGTTTCATTAACTGAACTGCACTCAGTATTCAAGACTGTCAAAGAACAACTTGTTTTCAGCAAACTGCATCTTTGCTTTTACAATCCATTGTGAAGCATAAAAACACTTTCGGGCTTGCTTGCAATGAAACGCAGAAAGAGTTTTATTAGCTGAACTGCGCTCCATAAGAAAGACTATCAAAGAACAGCTTGCTTTCAGCAGACTGCATCTTTGCTTTTACAATCTATTATGAAGCATAAAAACACTTTCGGGCTTGCTTGCAATGAAAGGCAGAAAGAGTTTTATTAGCTGAACTGCGCTCCATAAGAAAGACTATCAAAGAACAGCTTGCTTTCAGCAGACTGCATATTTGTTTATACTAATAAGTAGAACACAGAAAAACACTTTCTGGCTTCTTTGCAATGAGCACCAGAAAGACAGTTTTATTAACTGAACTGCACTCAGTATTCAAGACTGTCAAAGAACAACTTGTTTTCAGCAAACTGCATCTTTGCTTTTACAAGCCATTGTGAAGCATAAAAACACTTTCGGGCTTGCTTGCAATGAAAGGCAGAAAGAGTTTTATTAGCTGAACTGCGCTCCATAAGAAAGACTATCAAAGAACAGCTTGCTTTCAGCAGACTGCATCTTTGCTTTTACAATCTATTATGAAGCATAAAAACACTTTCGGGCTTGCTTGCAATGAAAGGCAGAAAGAGTTTTATTAGCTGAACTGCGCTCCATAAGACAGACTATCAAAGAACAGCTTGCTTTCAGCAGACTGCATATTTGTTTATACTAATAAGTAGAACACAGAAAAACACTTTCTGGCTTCTTTGCAATGAGCACCAGAAAGACAGTTTTATTAACTGAACTGCACTCAGTATTCAAGACTGTCAAAGAACAGCTTGCTTTCAGCAGACTGCATCTTTACTTTTGCAATCTATTATGAAGCATAAAAACACTTTCGGGCTTGCTTGCAATGAAAGGCAGAAAGAGTTTTATTAGCTGAACTGCGCTCCATAAGAAAGACTATCAAGGAACAGCTTGCTTTCAGCAGACTGCATATTTGTTTATACTAACAAGTAGAACACAGAAAAACACTTTCGGGCTTGTTTGCAATGAGCACCAGAAAGACAGTTTTATTAACTGAACTGCACTCAGTATTCAAGACTGTCAAAGAACAACTTGTTTTCAGCAAACTGCATCTTTGATTTTAAAGTCCATTATGAAGCATAAAAACACTTTCGGGCTTGCTTGCAATGAGCACCAGAAAGACAGTTTTATTAACTGAACTGCACTCAGTATTCAAGACTGTCAAAGAACAACTTGTTTTCAGCAAACTGCATCTTTGCTTTTACAATCCATTGTGAAGCATAAAAACACTTTCGGGCTTGCTTGCAATGAAAGGCAGAAAGAGTTTTATTAGCTGAACTGCGCTCCATAAGAAAGACTATCAAAGAACAGCTTGCTTTCAGCAGACTGCATATTTGTTTATACTAATAAGTAGAACACAGAAAAACACTTTCTGGCTTCTTTGCAATGAGCACCAGAAAGAAAGTTTTATTAACTGAACTGCACTCAGTATTCAAGACTGTCAAAGAACAACTTGTTTTCAGCAAACTGCATCTTTGCTTTTACAATCCATTGTGAAGCATAAAAACACTTTCGGGCTTGCTTGCAATGAAAGGCAGAAAGAGTTTTATTAGCTGAACTGCGCTCCATAAGAAAGACTATCAAAGAACAGCTTGCTTTCAGCAGACTGCATCTTTGCTTTTACAATCTATTATGAAGCATAAAAACACTTTCGGGCTTGCTTGCAATGAAAGGCAGAAAGAGTTTTATTAGCTGAACTGCGCTCCATAAGACAGACTATCAAAGAACAGCTTGCTTTCAGCAGACTGCATATTTGTTTATACTAATAAGTAGAACACAGAAAAACACTTTCTGGCTTCTTTGCAATGAGCACCAGAAAGACAGTTTTATTAACTGAACTGCACTCAGTATTCAAGACTGTCAAAGAACAGCTTGCTTTCAGCAGACTGCATCTTTACTTTTGCAATCTATTATGAAGCATAAAAACACTTTCGGGCTTGCTTGCAATGAAAGGCAGAAAGAGTTTTATTAGCTGAACTGCGCTCCATAAGAAAGACTATCAAGGAACAGCTTGCTTTCAGCAGACTGCATATTTGTTTATACTAACAAGTAGAACACAGAAAAACACTTTCGGGCTTGTTTGCAATGAGCACCAGAAAGACAGTTTTATTAACTGAACTGCACTCAGTATTCAAGACTGTCAAAGAACAACTTGTTTTCAGCAAACTGCATCTTTGATTTTAAAGTCCATTATGAAGCATAAAAACACTTTCGGGCTTGCTTGCAATGAGCACCAGAAAGACAGTTTTATTAACTGAACTGCACTCAGTATTCAAGACTGTCAAAGAACAACTTGTTTTCAGCAAACTGCATCTTTGCTTTTACAATCCATTGTGAAGCATAAAAACACTTTCGGGCTTGCTTGCAATGAAAGGCAGAAAGAGTTTTATTAGCTGAACTGCGCTCCATAAGAAAGACTATCAAAGAACAGCTTGCTTTCAGCAGACTGCATATTTGTTTATACTAATAAGTAGAACACAGAAAAACACTTTCTGGCTTCTTTGCAATGAGCACCAGAAAGACAGTTTTATTAACTGAACTGCACTCAGTATTCAAGACTGTCAAAGAACAGCTTGCTTTCAGCAGACTGCATCTTTACTTTTGCAATCTATTATGAAGCATAAAAACACTTTCGGGCTTGCTTGCAATGAAAGGCAGAAAGAGTTTTATTAGCTGAACTGCGCTCCATAAGAAAGACTATCAAGGAACAGCTTGCTTTCAGCAGACTGCATATTTGTTTATACTAACAAGTAGAACACAGAAAAATACTTTCTGGCTTCTTTGCAATGAGCACCAGAAAGACAGTTTTATTAACTGAACTGCACTCAGTATTCAAGACTGTCAAAGAACAACTTGTTTTCAGCAAACTGCATCTTTGCTTTTACAATCCATTATGAAGCATAAAAACACTTTCGGGCTTGCTTGCAATGAAAGGCAGAAAGAGTTTTATTAGCTGAACTGTGCTCCATAAGAAAGACTATCAAAGAACAGCTTGCTTTCAGCAAACTGCATGTTTGCTTTTACAATCTATTATGAAGCATAAAACCACTTTCGGGCTTGCTTGCAATGAAAGGCAGAAAGAGTTTTATTAGCTGAACTGCGCTCAATAAGAAAGACTATCAAAGAACAGCTTGCTTTCAGCAGACTGCATATTTGTTTATACTAACAAGTAGAACACAGAAAAACACTTTCGGGCTTCTTTGCAATGAGCACCAGAAAGACAGTTTTATTAACTGAACTGCACTCAGTATTCAAGACTGTCAAAGAACAACTTGTTTTCAGCAAACTGCATCTTTGCTTTTACAATCCATTATGAAGCATAAAAACACTTTCGGGCTTGCTTGCAATGAGCACCAGAAAGACAGTTTTATTAACTGAACTGCACTCAGTATTCAAGACTGTCAAAGAACAACTTGTTTTCAGCAAACTGCATCTTTGCTTTTACAATCCATTGTGAAGCATAAAAACACTTTCGGGCTTGCTTGCAATGAAAGGCAGAAAGAGTTTTATTAGCTGAACTGCGCTCCATAAGAAAGACTATCAAAGAACAGCTTGCTTTCAGCAGACTGCATCTTTGCTTTTACAATCCATTGTGAAGCATAAAAACACTTTCGGGCTTGCTTGCAATGAAAGGCAGAAAGAGTTTTATTAGCTGAACTGCGCTCCATAAGAAAGACTATCAAAGAACAGCTTGCTTTCAGCAGACTGCATCTTTGCTTTTACAATCTATTATGAAGCATAAAAACACTTTCGGGCTTGCTTGCAATGAAAGGCAGAAAGAGTTTTATTAGCTGAACTGCGCTCCATAAGAAAGACTATCAAGGAACAGCTTGCTTTCAGCAGACTGCATATTTGTTTATACTAACAAGTAGAACACAGAAAAACACTTTCGGGCTTGTTTGCAATGAGCACCAGAAAGACAGTTTTATTAACTGAACTGCACTCAGTATTCAAGACTGTTAAAGAACAGCTTGTTTTCAGCAAACTGCATCTTTGCTTTTACAATCCATTATGAAGCATAAAAACACTTTCGGGCTTGCTTGCAATGAAAGGCAGAAAGAGTTTTATTAGCTGAACTGCGCTCCATAAGAAAGACTATCAAAGAACAGCTTGCTTTCAGCAGACTGCATCTTTGCTTTTACAATCCATTGTGAAGCATAAAAACACTTTCGGGCTTGCTTGCAATGAAAGGCAGAAAGAGTTTTATTAGCTGAACTGCGCTCCATAAGAAAGACTATCAAAGAACAGCTTGCTTTCAGCAGACTGCATCTTTACTTTTGCAATCTATTATGAAGCATAAAAACACTTTCGGGCTTGCTTGCAATGAGCACCAGAAAGACAGTTTTATTAACTGAACTGCACTCAGTATTCAAGACTGTCAAAGAACAACTTGTTTTCAGCAAACTGCATCTTTGCTTTTACAATCCATTATGAAGCATAAAAACACTTTCGGGCTTGCTTGCAATGAAAGGCAGAAAGAGTTTTATTAGCTGAACTGCGCTCCATAAGAAAGACTATCAAAGAACAGCTTGCTTTCAGCAGACTGCATCTTTGCTTTTACAATCCATTGTGAAGCATAAAAACACTTTCGGGCTTGCTTGCAATGAAAGGCAGAAAGAGTTTTATTAGCTGAACTGCGCTCCATAAGAAAGACTATCAAAGAACAGCTTGCTTTCAGCAGACTGCATCTTTACTTTTGCAATCTATTATGAAGCATAAAAACACTTTCGGGCTTGCTTGCAATGAGCACCAGAAAGACAGTTTTATTAACTGAACTGCACTCAGTATTCAAGACTGTCAAAGAACAACTTGTTTTCAGCAAACTGCATCTTTGCTTTTACAATCCATTATGAAGCATAAAAACACTTTCGGGCTTGCTTGCAATGAAAGGCAGAAAGAGTTTTATTAGCTGAACTGCGCTCCATAAGAAAGACTATCAAAGAACAGCTTGCTTTCAGCAGACTGCATCTTTGCTTTTACAATCCATTATGAAGCATAAAAACACTTTCGGGCTCGCTTGCAATGAGAGGCAGAAAGAGTTTTATTAGCTGAACTGCACTCCATAAGAAAGACTGGCAGAGCACAGCTTGCTTTCAGCAGAATGCGTAATTCTTTATACTAGCAATTGGAACACAGAAAAACACTTTCTGGCGTGTTTGCAATGAGCACCAGAAAGACAGTTTTATTAACTGAACCGCACTCAGTATTCAAGACTGTCAAAGAACAACTTGTTTTCAGCAAACTGCATCTTTGCTTTACAACCCGTTATGAAGCATAAAAACACTTTCGGGCTCGCTTGCAATGAAAGGCAGAAAGAGTTTTATTAGCTGAACTGCGCTCCATAAGAAAGACTGTCAGAGCACAGCTTGCTTTCAGCAGACTGCGTATTTGTTTATACTAACAATTGGAACACAGAAAAACACTTTCTGGCGTGTTTGCAATGAGCACCAGAAAGACAGTTTTATTAACTGAACCGCACTCAGTATTCAAGACTGTCAAAGAACAACTTGTTTTCAGCAAACTGCATCTTTGCTTTTACAACCCGTTATGAAGCATAAAAACACTTTCGGGCTCGCTTGCAATGAAAGGCAGAAAGAGTTTTATTAGCTGAACTGCGCTCCATAAGAAAGACTGTCAGAGCACAGCTTGCTTTCAGCAGACTCCGTATTTCTTTATACTAGCAATTGGAACACAGAAAAACACTTTCTGGCGTGTTTGCAATGAGCACCAGAAAGACAGTTTTATTAACTGAACCGCACTCAGTATTCAAGACTGTCAAAGAACAACTTGTTTTCAGCAAACTGCATCTTTGCTTTTACAACCCGTTATGAAGCATAAAAACACTTTCGGGCTCGCTTGCAATGAAAGGCAGAAAGAGTTTTATTAGCTGAACTGCACTCCATAAGAAAGACTGTCAGAGCACAGCTTGCTTTCAGCAGACTGCTTATTTGTTTTTACTAACAATTGGAACACAGAAAAACACTTTCTGGCTTGTTTGCAATGAGCACCAGAAAGACAGTTTTATTAACTGAACCGCACTCAGTATTCAAGACTGTCAAAGAACAACTTGTTTTCAGCAAACTGCATCTTTGCTTTTACAACCCATTATGAAGCATAAAAACACTTTCGGGCTCGCTTGCAATGAAAGGCAGAAAGAGTTTTATTAGCTGAACTGCACTCCATAAGAAAGACTCAAAGAACAGCTTGCTTTCAGCAGACTGCGTATTTCTTTATACTAGCAATTGGAACACAGAAAAACTTTTTCTGGCTTGCTTGCAATGAGCACCAGAAAGACAGTTTTATTAACTGAACCGCACTCAGTATTCAAGACTGTCAAAGAACAACTTGTTTTCAGCAAACTGCATCTTTGCTTTTACAATCCATTATGAAGCATAAAAACACTTTCGGGCTCGCTTGCAATGAAAGGCAGAAAGAGTTTTATTAGCTGAACTGCACTCCATAAGAAAGACTGTCAGAGCACAGCTTGCTTTCAGCAGACTGCGTATTTCTTTATACTAGCAATTGGAACACAGAAAAACACTTTCGGGCTTGCTTGCAATGAGCACCAGAAAGACAGTTTTATTAACTCAACTGCACTCAGTGTTCAAGACTGTCAAAGATAAACTTGTTTTCAGCAAACTGCATCTTTGCTTTTACAATCCATTATGAAGCATAAAAACACTTTCGGGCTCGCTTGCAATGAGAGGCAGAAAGAGTTTTATTAGCTGAACTGCACTCCATAAGAAAGACTGGCAGAGCACAGCTTGCTTTCAGCAGAATGCGTATTTCTTTATACTAGCAATTGGAACACAGAAAAACACTTTCTGGCGTGTTTGCAATGAGCACCAGAAAGACAGTTTTATTAACTGAACCGCACTCAGTATTCAAGACTGTCAAAGAACAACTTGTTTTCAGCAAACTGCATCTTTGCTTTTACAACCCGTTATGAAGCATAAAAACACTTTCGGGCTCGCTTGCAATGAAAGGCAGAAAGAGTTTTATTAGCTGAACTGCGCTCCATAAGAAAGACTGTCAGAGCACAGCTTGCTTTCAGCAGACTGCGTATTTGTTTATACTAACAATTGGAACACAGAAAAACACTTTCTGGCGTGTTTGCAATGAGCACCAGAAAGACAGTTTTATTAACTGAACCGCACTCAGTATTCAAGACTGTCAAAGAACAACTTGTTTTCAGCAAACTGCATCTTTGCTTTTACAACCCGTTATGAAGCATAAAAACACTTTCGGGCTCGCTTGCAATGAAAGGCAGAAAGAGTTTTATTAGCTGAACTGCACTCCATAAGAAAGACTGTCAGAGCACAGCTTGCTTTCAGCAGACTCCGTATTTCTTTATACTAGCAATTGGAACACAGAAAAACACTTTCTGGCGTGTTTGCAATGAGCACCAGAAAGACAGTTTTATTAACTGAACCGCACTCAGTATTCAAGACTGTCAAAGAACAACTTGTTTTCAGCAAACTGCATCTTTGCTTTTACAACCCGTTATGAAGCATAAAAACACTTTCGGGCTCGCTTTCAATGAAAGGCAGAAAGAGTTTTATTAGCTGAACTGCACTCCATAAGAAAGACTGTCAGAGAACAGCTTGCTTTCAGCAGACTGCGTATTTCTTTATACTAGCAATTGGAACACAGAAAAACACTTTCTGGCTTGCTTGCAATGAGCATCAGAAAGACAGTTTTATTAACTGAACCGCACTCAGTATTCAAGACTGTCAAAGAACAACTTGTTTTCAGCAAACTGCATCTTTGCTTTTACAACCCGTTATGAAGCATAAAAACACTTTCGGGCTCGCTTGCAATGAAAGGCAGGAAGAGTTTTATTAGCTGAACTGCGCTCCATAATAAAGACTGTCAGAGCACAGCTTGCTTTCAGCAGACTGCGTATTTGTTTATACTAACAATTGGAACACAGAAAAACACTTTCTGGCGTGTTTGCAATGAGCACCAGAAAGACAGTTTTATTAACTGAACCGCACTCAGTATTCAAGACTGTCAAAGAACAACTTGTTTTCAGCAAACTGCATCTTTGCTTTTACAACCCGTTATGAAGCATAAAAACACTTTCGGGCTCGCTTGCAATGAAAGGCAGAAAGAGTTTTATTAGCTGAACTGCACTCCATAAGAAAGACTCTCAGAGCACAGCTTGCTTTCAGCAGACTGCATATTTGTTTATACTAACAAGTAGAACACATAAAAACACTTTCTGGCTTGTTTGCAATGAGCATCAGAAAGACAGTTTTATTAACTGAACTGCACTCAGTATTCAAGACTGTCAAAGAACAACTTGTTTTCAGCAGACTGCATCTTCGCTTTTACAATCCATTATGAAGCATAAAAACACTTTCGGGCTCGCTTGCAATGAAAGGCAGAAAGAGTTTTATTAGCTGAACTGCGCTCCATAAGAAAGACTATCAAAGAACAGCTTGCTTTCAGCAGACTGCATCTTTACTTTTGCAATCTATTATGAAGCATAAAAACACTTTCGGGCTTGCTTGCAATGAGCACCAGAAAGACAGTTTTATTAACTGAACTGCACTCAGTATTCAAGACTGTCAAAGAACAACTTGTTTTCAGCAAACTGCATCTTCGCTTTTACAATCCATTATGAAGCATAAAAACACTTTCGGGCTTGCTTGCAATGAAAGGCAGAAAGAGTTTTATTAGCTGAACTGCGCTCCATAAGAAAGACTATCAAAGAACAGCTTGCTTTCAGCAGACTGCATATTTGTTTATACTAACAAGTAGAACACATAAAAACACTTTCTGGCTTGTTTGCAATGAGCATCAGAAAGACAGTTTTATTAACTGAACTGCACTCAGTATTCAAGACTGTCAAAGAACAACTTGTTTTCAGCAGACTGCATCTTTGCTTTTACAATCCATTATGAAGCATAAAAACACTTTCAGGCTTGCTTGCAATGAAAGGCAGAAAGAGTTTTATTAACTGAACTGCACTCAGTATTCAAGCAGAAAGAGTTTTATTAGCTGAACTGCGCTCCATAAGAAAGACTATCAAAGAACAGCTTGCTTTCAGCAGACTGCATCTTTACTTTTGCAATCTATTATGAAGCATAAAAACACTTTCGGGCTTGCTTGCAATGAGCACCAGAAAGACAGTTTTATTAACTGAACTGCACTCAGTATTCAAGACTGTCAAAGAACAACTTGTTTTCAGCAAACTGCATCTTTGCTTTTACAACCCGTTATGAAGCATAAAAACACTTTCGGGCTCGCTTGCAATGAAAGGCAGAAAGAGTTTTATTAGCTGAACTGCACTCCATAAGAAAGACTGTCAGAGCACAGCTTGCTTTCAGCAGACTGCTTATTTGTTTTTACTAACAATTGGAACACAGAAAAACACTTTCTGGCTTGTTTGCAATGAGCACCAGAAAGACAGTTTTATTAACTGAACCGCACTCAGTATTCAAGACTGTCAAAGAACAACTTGTTTTCAGCAAACTGCATCTTTGCTTTTACAACCCATTATGAAGCATAAAAACACTTTCGGGCTCGCTTGCAATGAAAGGCAGAAAGAGTTTTATTAGCTGAACTGCACTCCATAAGAAAGACTCAAAGAACAGCTTGCTTTCAGCAGACTGCGTATTTCTTTATACTAGCAATTGGAACACAGAAAAACTTTTTCTGGCTTGCTTGCAATGAGCACCAGAAAGACAGTTTTATTAACTGAACCGCACTCAGTATTCAAGACTGTCAAAGAACAACTTGTTTTCAGCAAACTGCATCTTTGCTTTTACAATCCATTATGAAGCATGAAAACACTTTCGGGCTTGCTTGCAATGAGCACCAGAAAGACAGTTTTATTAACTGAACTGCACTCAGTATTCAAGACTGTCAAAGAACAACTTGTTTTCAGCAAACTGCATCTTTGCTTTTACAATCCATTGTGAAGCATAAAAACACTTTCGGGCTTGCTTGCAATGAAAGGCAGAAAGAGTTTTATTAGCTGAACTGCGCTCCATAAGAAAGACTATCAAGGAACAGCTTGCTTTCAGCAGACTGCATATTTGTTTATACTAACAAGTAGAACACAGAAAAATACTTTCTGGCTTCTTTGCAATGAGCACCAGAAAGACAGTTTTATTAACTGAACTGCACTCAGTATTCAAGACTGTCAAAGAACAACTTGTTTTCAGCAAACTGCATCTTTGCTTTTACAATCCATTATGAAGCATAAAAACACTTTCGGGCTTGCTTGCAATGAAAGGCAGAAAGAGTTTTATTAGCTGAACTGTGCTCCATAAGAAAGACTATCAAAGAACAGCTTGCTTTCAGCAAACTGCATGTTTGCTTTTACAATCTATTATGAAGCATAAAACCACTTTCGGGCTTGCTTGCAATGAAAGGCAGAAAGAGTTTTATTAGCTGAACTGCGCTCAATAAGAAAGACTATCAAAGAACAGCTTGCTTTCAGCAGACTGCATATTTGTTTATACTAACAAGTAGAACACAGAAAAACACTTTCGGGCTTCTTTGCAATGAGCACCAGAAAGACAGTTTTATTAACTGAACTGCACTCAGTCTTCAAGGCTGTCAAAGAACAACTTGTTTCAGCAAACTGCATCTTCGCTTTTACAATCCATTATGAAGCATAAAAACACTTTCGGGCTTACTTGCAATGAAAGGCAGAAAGAGTTTTATTAGCTGAACTGCGCTCCATAAGAAAGACTATCAAAGAACAGCTTGCTTTCAGCAGACTGCATCTTTGCTTTTACAATCTATTATGAAGCATAAAAACACTTTCGGGCTTGCTTGCAATGAAAGGCAGAAAGAGTTTTATTAGCTGAACTGCGCTCCATAAGAAAGACTATCAAAGAACAGCTTGCTTTCAGCAGACTGCATCTTTGCTTTTACAATCCATTATGAAGCATAAAAACACTTTCGGGCTTGCTTGCAATGAAAGGCAGAAAGAGTTTTATTAGCTGAACTGCGCTCCATAAGAAAGACTATCAAGGAACAGCTTGCTTTCAGCAGACTGCATGTTTGTTTATACTAACAAGTAGAACACAGAAAAACACTTTCGGGCTTGCTTGCAATGAGCACCAGAAAGACAGTTTTATTAACTGAACTGCACTCAGTATTCAAGACTGTCAAAGAACAACTTGTTTTCAGCAAACTGCATCTTTGCTTTTACAATCCATTATGAAGCATAAAAACACTTTCGGGCTTGCTTGCAATGAGCACCAGAAAGACAGTTTTATTAACTGAACTGCACTCAGTATTCAAGACTGTCAAAGAACAACTTGTTTTCAGCAAACTGCATCTTTGCTTTTACAATCTATTGTGAAGCATAAAAACACTTTCGGGCTTGCTTGCAATGAAAGGCAGAAAGAGTTTTATTAGCTGAACTGCGCTCCATAAGAAAGACTATCAAAGAACAGCTTGCTTTCAGCAGACTGCATCTTTGCTTTTACAATCTATTATGAAGCATAAAAACACTTTCGGGCTTGCTTGCAATGAAAGGCAGAAAGAGTTTTATTAGCTGAACTGCGCTCCATAAGAAAGACTATCAAAGAACAGCTTGCTTTCAGCAGACTGCATATTTGTTTATACTAATAAGTAGAACACAAAAAAACACTTTCTGGCTTCTTTGCAATGAGCACCAGAAAGACAGTTTTATTAACTGAACTGCACTCAGTATTCAAGACTGTCAAAGAACAGCTTGCTTTCAGCAGACTGCATCTTTACTTTTGCAATCTATTATGAAGCATAAAAACACTTTCGGGCTTGCTTGCAATGAAAGGCAGAAAGAGTTTTATTAGCTGAACTGCGCTCCATAAGAAAGACTATCAAGGAACAGCTTGCTTTCAGCAGACTGCATATTTGTTTATACTAACAAGTAGAACACAGAAAAACACTTTCGGGCTTGTTTGCAATGAGCACCAGAAAGACAGTTTTATTAACTGAACTGCACTCAGTATTCAAGACTGTCAAAGAACAACTTGTTTTCAGCAAACTGCATCTTTGCTTTTACAATCCATTATGAAGCATAAAAACACTTTCGGGCTTGCTTGCAATGAAAGGCAGAAAGAGTTTTATTAGCTGAACTGCGCTCCATAAGAAAGACTATCAAAGAACAGCTTGCTTTCAGCAGACTGCATCTTTGCTTTTACAATCCATTATGAAGCATAAAAACACTTTCGGGCTTGCTTGCAATGAAAGGCAGAAAGAGTTTTATTAGCTGAACTGCGCTCCATAAGAAAGACTATCAAAGAACAGCTTGCTTTCAGCAGACTTCATATTTGTTTATACTAACAAGTAGAACACAGAAAAAAACTTTCTGGCTTCTTTGCAATGAGCACCAGAAAGACAGTTTTATTAACTGAACTGCACTCAGTATTCAAGACTGTCAAAAAACAACTTGTTTTCAGCAAACTGCATCTTTGCTTTTACAATCCATTATGAAGCATAAAAACACTTTCGGGCTTGCTTGCAATGAAAGGCAGAAAGAGTTTTATTAGCTGAACTGCGCTCCATAAGAAAGACTATCAAAGAACAGCTTGCTTTCAGCAGACTGCATCTTTACTTTTGCAATCTATTATGAAGCATAAAAACACTTTCGGGCTTGCTTGCAATGAGCACCAGAAAGACAGTTTTATTAACTGAACTGCACTCAGTATTCAAGACTGTCAAAGAACAACTTGTTTTCAGCAAACTGCATCGTCGCTTTTACAATCCATTATGAAGCATAAAAACACTTTCGGGCTTGCTTGCAATGAAAGGCAGAAAGAGTTTTATTAGCTGAACTGCGCTCCATAAGAAAGACTATCAAAGAACAGCTTGCTTTCAGCAGACTGCATATTTGTTTATACTAACAAGTAGAACACATAAAAACACTTTCTGGCTTGTTTGCAATGAGCATCAGAAAGACAGTTTTATTAACTGAACTGCACTCAGTATTCAAGACTGTCAAAGAACAACTTGTTTTCAGCAAACTGCATCTTTGCTTTTACAATCCATTATGAAGCATAAAAACACTTTCAGGCTTGCTTGCAATGAAAGGCAAAAAGAGTTTTATTAGCTGAACTGCGCTCCATAAGAAAGACTATCAAAGAACAGCTTGCTTTCAGCAGACTGCATATTTGTTTATACTAACAAGTAGAACACAGAAAAACACTTTCGGGCTTGCTTGCAATGAGCACCAGAAAGACAGTTTTATTAACTGAACTGCACTCAGTATTCAAGACTGTCAAAGAACAACTTGTTTTCAGCAAACTGCATCTTTGCTTTTACAATCCATTATGAAGCATAAAAACACTTTCGGGCTTGCTTGCAATGAAAGGCAGAAAGAGTTTTATTAGCTGAACTGCGCTCCATAAGAAAGACTATCAAAGAACAGCTTGCTTTCAGCAGACTGCATATTTGTTTATACTAACAAGTAGAACACAGAAAAACACTTTCTGGCTTCTTTGCAATGAGCACCAGAAAGACAGTTTTATTAACTGAACTGCACTCAGTATTCAAGACTGTCAAAGAACAGCTTGCTTTCAGCAGACTGCATATTTGTTTATACTAACAAGTAGAACACAGAAAAACACTTTCTGGCTTGTTTGCAATGAGCACCAGAAAGACAGTTTTATTAACTGAACTGCACTCAGTATTCAAGGCTGTCAAAGAACAACTTGTTTCAGCAAACTGCATCTTCGCTTTTACAATCCATTATGAAGCATAAAAACACTTTCGGGCTTACTTGCAATGAAAGGCAGAAAGAGTTTTATTAGCTGAACTGCGCTCCATAAGAAAGTCTATCAAAGAACAGCTTGCTTTCAGCAGACTGCATCTTTGCTTTTACAATCTATTATGAAGCATAAAACACTTTCGGGCTTGCTTGCAATGAAAGGCAGAAAGAGTTTTATTAGCTGAACTGCGCTCCATAAGAAAGACTATCAAAGAACAGCTTGCTTTCAGCAGACTGCATCTTTGCTTTTACAATCCATTATGAAGCATAAAAACACTTTCGGGCTTGCTTGCAATGAAAGGCAGAAAGAGTTTTATTAGCTGAACTGCGCTCCATAAGAAAGACTATCAAGGAACAGCTTGCTTTCAGCAGACTGCATGTTTGTTTATACTAACAAGTAGAACACAGAAAAACACTTTCGGGCTTGCTTGCAATGAGCACCAGAAAGACAGTTTTATTAACTGAACTGCACTCAGTATTCAAGACTGTCAAAGAACAACTTGTTTTCAGCAAACTGCATCTTTGCTTTTACAATCCATTATGAAGCATAAAAACACTTTCGGACTTGCTTGCAATGAGCATCAGAAAGACAGTTTTATTAACTGAACTGCACTCAGTATTCAAGACTGTCAAAGAACAACTTGTTTTCAGCAAACTGCATCTTTGCTTTTACAATCCATTGTGAAGCATAAAAACACTTTCGGGCTTGCTTGCAATGAAAGGCAGAAAGAGTTTTATTAGCTGAACTGCGCTCCATAAGAAAGACTATCAAAGAACAGCTTGCTTTCAGCAGACTGCATCTTTGCTTTTACAATCTATTATGAAGCATAAAAACACTTTCGGGCTTGCTTGCAATGAAAGGCAGAAAGAGTTTTATTAGCTGAACTGTGCTCCATAAGAAAGACTATCAAAGAACAGCTTGCTTTCAGCAGACTGCATATTTGTTTATACTAATAAGTAGAACACAGAAAAACACTTTCTGGCTTCTTTGCAATGAGCACCAGAAAGACAGTTTTATTAACTGAACTGCACTCAGTATTCAAGACTGTCAAAGAACAGCTTGCTTTCAGCAGACTGCATCTTTACTTTTGCAATCTATTATGAAGCATAAAAACACTTTCGGGCTTGCTTGCAATGAAAGGCAGAAAGAGTTTTATTAGCTGAACTGCGCTCCATAAGAAAGACTATCAAGGAACAGCTTGCTTTCAGCAGACTGCATATTTGTTTATACTAACAAGTAGAACACAGAAAAACACTTTCGGGCTTGTTTGCAATGAGCACCAGAAAGACAGTTTTATTAACTGAACTGCACTCAGTATTCAAGACTGTCAAAGAACAACTTGTTTTCAGCAAACTGCATCTTTGCTTTTACAATCCATTATGAAGCATAAGAACACTTTCGGGCTTGCTTGCAATGAAAGGCAGAAAGAGTTTTATTAGCTGAACTGCGCTCCATAAGAAAGACTATCAAAGAACAGCTTGCTTTCAGCAGACTGCATATTTGTTTATACTAACAAGTAGAACACAGAAAAAACACTTTCGGGCTTCTTTGCAATGAGCACCAGAAAGACAGTTTTATTAACTGAACTGCACTCAGTATTCAAGACTGTCAAAGAACAACTTGTTTTCAGCAAACTGCATTTTTGCTTTTACAATCCATTATGAAGCATAAAAACACTTTCGGGCTTGCTTGCAATGAGCACCAGAAAGACAGTTTTATTAACTGAACTGCACTCAGTATTCAAGACTGTCAAAGAACAACATATTTTCAGCAAACTGCATCTTTGCTTTTACAATCCATTGTGAAGCATAAAAACACTTTCGGGCTTGCTTGCAATGAAAGGCAGAAAGAGTTTTATTAGCTGAACTGCGCTCCATAAGAAAGACTATCAAAGAACAGCTTGCTTTCAGCAGACTGCATCTTTGCTTTTACAATCTATTATGAAGCATAAAAACACTTTCGGGCTTGCTTGCAATGAAAGGCAGAAAGAGTTTTATTAGCTGAACTGCGCTCCATAAGAAAGACTATCAAAGAACAGCTTGCTTTCAGCAGACTGCATATTTGTTTATACTAATAAGTAGAACACAGAAAAACACTTTCTGGCTTCTTTGCAATTAGCACCAGAAAGACAGTTTTATTAACTGAACTGCACTCAGTATTCAAGACTGTCAAAGAACAGCTTGCTTTCAGCAGACTGCATCTTTACTTTTGCAATCTATTATGAAGCATAAAAACACTTTCGGGCTTGCTTGCAATGAAAGGCAGAAAGAGTTTTATTAGCTGAACTGCGCTCCATAAGAAAGACTATCAAGGAACAGCTTGCTTTCAGCAGACTGCATATTTGTTTATACTAACAAGTAGAACACAGAAAAACACTTTCGGGCTTGTTTGCAATGAGCACCAGAAAGACAGTTTTATTAACTGAACTGCGCTCCATAAGAAAGACTATCAAAGAACAGCTTGCTTTCAGCAAACTGCATGTTTGCTTTTACAATCTATTATGAAGCATAAAACCACTTTCGGGCTTGCTTGCAATGAAAGGCAGAAAGAGTTTTATTAGCTGAACTGCGCTCCATAAGAAAGACTATCAAAGAACAGCTTGCTTTCAGCAGACTGCATATTTGTTTATACTAACAAGTAGAACACAGAAAAACACTTTCGGGCTTCTTTGCAATGAGCACCAGAAAGACAGTTTTATTAACTGAACTGCACTCAGTATTCAAGACTGTCAAAGAACAACTTGTTTTCAGCAAACTGCATCTTTGCTTTTACAATCCATTATGAAGCATAAAAACACTTTCGGGCTTGCTTGCAATGAGCACCAGAAAGACAGTTTTATTAACTGAACTGCACTCAGTATTCAAGACTGTCAAAGAACAACTTGTTTTCAGCAAACTGCATCTTTGCTTTTACAATCCATTGTGAAGCATAAAAACACTTTCGGGCTTGCTTGCAATGAAAGGCAGAAAGAGTTTTATTAGCTGAACTGCGCTCCATAAGAAAGACTATCAAAGAACAGCTTGCTTTCAGCAGACTGCATCTTTGCTTTTACAATCTATTATGAAGCATAAAAACACTTTCGGGCTTGCTTGCAATGAAAGGCAGAAAGAGTTTTATTAGCTGAACTGCGCTCCATAAGAAAGACTATCAAAGAACAGCTTGCTTTCAGCAGACTGCATCTTTGCTTTTACAATCTATTATGAAGCATAAAAACACTTTCGGGCTTGCTTGCAATGAAAGGCAGAAAGAGTTTTATTAGCTGAACTGCGCTCCATAAGAAAGACTATCAAAGAATAGCTTGCTTTCAGCAGACTGCATATTTGTTTATACTAATAAGTAGAACACAGAAAAACACTTTCTGGCTTCTTTGCAATGAGCACCAGAAAGAGAGTTTTATTAACTGAACTGCACTCAGTATTCAAGACTGTCAAAGAACAGCTTGCTTTCAGCAGACTGCATCTTTACTTTTGCAATCTATTATGAAGCATAAAAACACTTTCGGGCTTGCTTGCAATGAAAGGCAGAAAGAGTTTTATTAGCTGAACTGCGCTCCATAAGAAAGACTATCAAGGAACAGCTTGCTTTCAGCAGGCTGCATATTTGTTTATACTAACAAGTAGAACACAGAAAAACACTTTCGGGCTTGTTTGCAATGAGCACCAGAAAGACAGTTTTATTAACTGAACTGCACTCAGTATTCAAGACTGTCAAAGAACAACTTGTTTTCAGCAAACTGCATCTTTGCTTTTACAATCCATTATGAAGCATAAGAACACTTTCGGGCTTGCTTGCAATGAGCACCAGAAAGACAGTTTTATTAACTGAACTGCACTCAGTATTCAAGACTGTCAAAGAACAACTTGTTTTCAGCAAACTGCATCTTTGCTTTTACAATCCATTGTGAAGCATAAAAACACTTTCGGGCTTGCTTGCAATGAAAAGCAGAAAGAGTTTTATTAGCTGAACTGCGCTCCATAAGAAAGACTATCAAAGAACAGCTTGCTTTTAGCAGACTGCATCTTTGCTTTTACAATCTATTATGAAGCATAAAAACACTTTCGGGCTTGCTTGCAATGAAAGGCAGAAAGAGTTTTATTAGCTGAACTGCGCTCCATAAGAAAGACTATCAAAGAACAGCTTGCTTTCAGCAGACTGCATCTTTCCTTTTGCAATCTATTATGAAGCATAAAAACACTTTCGGGCTTGCTTGCAATGAGCACCAGAAAGACAGTTTTATTAACTGAACTGCACTCAGTATTCAAGACTGTCAAAGAACAACTTGTTTTCAGCAAACTGCATCTTTGCTTTTACAATCCATTATGAAGCATAAAAACACTTTCGGGCTTGCTTGCAATGAAAGGCAGAAAGAGTTTTATTAGCTGAACTGCGCTCCATAAGAAAGACTATCAAAGAACAGCTTGCTTTCAGCAGACTGCATATTTGTTTATACTAACAAGTAGAACACAGAAAAACACTTTCGGGCTTCTTTGCAATGAGCACCAGAAAGACAGTTTTATTAACTGAACTGCACTCAGTATTCAAGACTGTCAAAGAACAACTTGTTTTCAGCAAACTGCATCTTTGCTTTTACAATCCATTATGAAGCATAAAAACACTTTCGGGCTTGCTTGCAATGAAAGGCAGAAAGAGTTTTACTAGCTGAACTGCGCTCCATAAGAAAGACTATCAAAGAACAGCTTGCTTTCAGCAGACTGCATCTTTACTTTTGCAATCTATTATGAAGCATAAAAACACTTTCGGGCTTGCTTGCAATGAGCACCAGAAAGACAGTTTTATTAACTGAACTGCACTCAGTATTCAAGACTGTCAAAGAACAACTTGTTTTCAGCAAACTGCATCGTCGCTTTTACAATCCATTATGAAGCATAAAAACACTTTCGGGCTTGCTTGCAATGAAAGGCAGAAAGAGTTTTATTAGCTGAACTGCGCTCCATAAGAAAGACTATCAAAGAACAGCTTGCTTTCAGCAGACTGCATATTTGTTTATACTAACAAGTAGAACACATAAAAACACTTTCTGGCTTGTTTGCAATGAGCATCAGAAAGACAGTTTTATTAACTGAACTGCACTCAGTATTCAAGACTGTCAAAGAACAACTTGTTTTCAGCAAACTGCATCTTTGCTTTTACAATCTATTATGAAGCATAAAACCACTTTCGGGCTTGCTTGCAATGAAAGGCAAAAAGAGTTTTATTAGCTGAACTGAGCTCCATAAGAAAGACTATCAAAGAACAGCTTGCTTTCAGCAAACTGCATGTTTGCTTTTACAATCTATTATGAAGCATAAAACCACTTTCGGGCTTGCTTGCAATGAAAGGCAGAAAGAGTTTTATTAGCTGAACTGCGCTCCATAAGAAAGACTATCAAAGAACAGCTTGCTTTCAGCAGACTGCATATTTGTTTATACTAACAAGTAGAACACAGAAAAACACTTTCTGGCTTCTTTAAAATGAGCACCAGAAAGACAGTTTTATTAACTGAACTGCACTCAGTATTCAAGACTGTCAAAGAACAACTTGTTTTCAGCAAACTGCATCTTTGCTTTTACAATCCATTATGAAGCATAAAAACACTTTCGGGCTTGCTTGCAATGAAAGGCAGAAAGAGTTTTATTAGCTGAACTGCGCTCCATAAGAAAGACTATCAAAGAACAGCTTGCTTTCAGCAGACTGCATATTTCTTTATACTAACAAGTAGAACACAGAAAAACACTTTCTGGCTTCTTTGCAATGAGCACCAGAAAGACAGTTTTATTAACTGAACTGCACTCAGTATTCAAGACTGTCAAAGAACAACTTGTTTTCAGCAGACTGCATCTTTGCTTTTACAATCCATTATGAAGCATAAAAACACTTTCGGGCTTGCTTGCAATGAAAGGCAGAAAGACAGTTTTATTAACTGATCTGCACTCAGTATTCAAGACTGTCAAAGAACAACTTGTTTTCAGCAAACTGCATCTTTGCTTTTACAATCCATTATGAAGCATAAAAACACTTTCGGGCTTGCTTGCAATGAAAGGCAGAAAGAGTTTTATTAGCTGAACTGCGCTCCATAAGAAAGACTATCAAAGAACAGCTTGCTTTCAGCAAACTGCATGTTTGCTTTTACAATCTATTATGAAGCATAAAACCACTTTCGGGCTTGCTTGCAATGAAAGGCAGAAAGAGTTTTATTAGCTGAACTGCGCTCCATAAGAAAGACTATCAAAGAACAGCTTGCTTTCAGCAGACTGCATATTTGTTTATACTAACAAGTAGAACACAGAAAAACACTTTCTGGCTTCTTTGCAATGAGCACCAGAAAGACAGTTTTATTAACTGAACTGCACTCAGTATTCAAGACTGTCAAAGAACAACTTGTTTTCAGCAAACTACATCTTTGCTTTTACAATCCATTATGAAGCATAAAAACACTTTCGGGCTTGCTTGCAATGAAAGGCAGAAAGAGTTTTATTAGCTGAACTGCGCTCCATAAGAAAGACTATCAAAGAACAGCTTGCTTTCAGCAGACTGCATCTTTACTTTTGCAATCTATTATGAAGCATAAAAACACTTTCGGGCTTGCTTGCAATGAGCACCAGAAAGACAGTTTTATTAACTGAACTACACTCACTATTCAAGACTGTCAAAGAACAACTTGTTTTCAGCAAACTGCATCTTTGCTTTTACAATCCATTATGAAGCATAAAAACACTTTCGGGCTTGCTTGCAATGAAAGGCAGAAAGAGTTTTACTAGCTGAACTGCGCTCCATAAGAAAGACTATCAAAGAACAGCTTGCTTTCAGCAGACTGCATCTTTACTTTTGCAATCTATTATGAAGCATAAAAACACTTTCGGGCTTGCTTGCAATGAAAGGCAGAAAGAGTTTTATTAGCTGAACTGCGCTCCATAAGAAAGACTATCAAAGAACAGCTTGCTTTCAGCAGACTGCATATTTGTTTATACTAACAAGTAGAACACAGAAAAACACTTTCGGGCTTCTTTGCAATGAGCACCAGAAAGACAGTTTTATTAACTGAACTGCACTCAGTATTCAAGACTGTCAAAGAACAACTTGTTTTCAGCAAACTGCATCTTTGCTTTTACAATCCATTATGAAGCATAAAAACACTTTCGGGCTTGCTTGCAATGAGCACCAGAAAGACAGTTTTATTAACTGAACTGCACTCAGTATTCAAGACTGTCAAAGAACAACTTGTTTTCAGCAAACTGCATCTTTGCTTTTACAATCCATTGTGAAGCATAAAAACACTTTCGGGCTTGCTTGCAATGAAAGGCAGAAAGAGTTTTATTAGCTGAACTGCGCTCCATAAGAAAGACTATCAAAGAACAGCTTGCTTTCAGCAGACTGCATCTTTGCTTTTACAATCTATTATGAAGCATAAAAACACTTTCGGGCTTGCTTGCAATGAAAGGCAGAAAGAGTTTTATTAGCTGAACTGCGCTCCATAAGAAAGACTATCAAAGAACAGCTTGCTTTCAGCAGACTGCATATTTGTTTATACTAACAAGTAGAACACAGAAAAACACTTTCGGGCTTCTTTGCAATGAGCACCAGAAAGACAGTTTTATTAACTGAACTGCACTCAGTATTCAAGACTGTCAAAGAACAACTTGTTTTCAGCAAACTGCATCTTTGCTTTTACAATCCATTATGAAGCATAAAAACACTTTCGGGCTTGCTTGCAATGAGCACCAGAAAGACAGTTTTATTAACTGAACTGCACTCAGTATTCAAGACTGTCAAAGAACAACTTGTTTTCAGCAAACTGCATCTTTGCTTTTACAATCCATTGTGAAGCATAAAAACACTTTCGGGCTTGCTTGCAATGAAAGGCAGAAAGAGTTTTATTAGCTGAACTGCGCTCCATAAGAAAGACTATCAAAGAACAGCTTGCTTTCAGCAGACTGCATCTTTGCTTTTACAATCTATTATGAAGCATAAAAACACTTTCGGGCTTGCTTGCAATGAAAGGCAGAAAGAGTTTTATTAGCTGAACTGCGCTCCATAAGAAAGACTATCAAAGAACAGCTTGCTTTCAGCAGACTGCATATTTGTTTATACTAATAAGTAGAACACAGAAAAACACTTTCTGGCTTCTTTGCAATGAGCACCAGAAAGACAGTTTTATTATCTGAACTGCACTCAGTATTCAAGACTGTCAAAGAACAGCTTGCTTTCAGCAGACTGCATCTTTACTTTTGCAATCTATTATGAAGCATAAAAACACTTTCGGGCTTGCTTGCAATGAAAGGCAGAAAGAGTTTTATTAGCTGAACTGCGCTCCATAAGAAAGACTATCAAGGAACAGCTTGCTTTCAGCAGACTGCATATTTGTTTATACTAACAAGTAGAACACAGAAAAACACTTTCTGGCTTCTTTGCAATGAGCACCAGAAAGACAGTTTTATTAACTGAACTGCACTCAGTATTCAAGACTGTCAAAGAACAACTTGTTTTCAGCAGACTGCATCTTTGCTTTTACAATCCATTATGAAGCATAAAAACACTTTCGGGCTTGCTTGCAATGAAAGGCAGAAAGACAGTTTTATTAACTGAACTGCACTCAGTATTCAAGACTGTCAAAGAACAACTTGTTTTCAGCAAACTGCATCTTTGCTTTTACAATCCATTATGAAGCATAAAAACACTTTCGGGCTTGCTTGCAATGAAAGGCAGAAAGAGTTTTATTAGCTGAACTGCGCTCCATAAGAAAGACTATCAAAGAACAGCTTGCTTTCAGCAAACTGCATGTTTGCTTTTACAATCTATTATGAAGCATAAAACCACTTTCGGGCTTGCTTGCAATGAAAGGCAGAAAGAGTTTTATTAGCTGAACTGCGCTCCATAAGAAAGACTATCAAAGAACAGCTTGCTTTCAGCAGACTGCATATTTGTTTATACTAACAAGTAGAACACAGAAAAACACTTTCGGGCTTCTTTGCAATGAGCACCAGAAAGACAGTTTTATTAACTGAACTGCACTCAGTATTCAAGACTGTTAAAGAACAACTTGTTTTCAGCAAACTGCATCTTTGCTTTTACAATCCATTATGAAGCATAAAAACACTTTCGGGCTTGCTTGCAATGAAAGGCAGAAAGAGTTTTATTAGCTGAACTGCGCTCCATAAGAAAGACTATCAAAGAACAGCTTGCTTTCAGCAGACTGCATCTTTACTTTTGCAATCTATTATGAAGCATAAAAACACTTTCGGGCTTGCTTGCAATGAGCACCAGAAAGACAGTTTTATTAACTGAACTACACTCAGTATTCAAGACTGTCAAAGAACAACTTGTTTTCAGCAAACTGCATCTTTGCTTTTACAATCCATTATGAAGCATAAAAACACTTTCGGGCTTGCTTGCAATGAAAGGCAGAAAGAGTTTTACTAGCTGAACTGCGCTCCATAAGAAAGACTATCAAAGAACAGCTTGCTTTCAGCAGACTGCATCTTTACTTTTGCAATCTATTATGAAGCATAAAAACACTTTCGGGCTTGCTTGCAATGAAAGGCAGAAAGAGTTTTATTAGCTGAACTGCGCTCCATAAGAAAGACTATCAAAGAACAGCTTGCTTTCAGCAGACTGCATATTTGTTTATACTAACAAGTAGAACACAGAAAAACACTTTCGGGCTTCTTTGCAATGAGCACCAGAAAGACAGTTTTATTAACTGAACTGCACTCAGTATTCAAGACTGTCAAAGAACAACTTGTTTTCAGCAAACTGCATCTTTGCTTTTACAATCCATTATGAAGCATAAAAACACTTTCGGGCTTGCTTGCAATGAGCACCAGAAAGACAGTTTTATTAACTGAACTGCACTCAGTATTCAAGACTGTCAAAGAACAACTTGTTTTCAGCAAACTGCATCTTTGCTTTTACAATCCATTGTGAAGCATAAAAACACTTTCGGGCTTGCTTGCAATGAAAGGCAGAAAGAGTTTTATTAGCTGAACTGCGCTCCATAAGAAAGACTATCAAAGAACAGCTTGCTTTCAGCAGACTGCATCTTTGCTTTTACAATCTATTATGAAGCATAAAAACACTTTCGGGCTTGCTTGCAATGAAAGGCAGAAAGAGTTTTATTAGCTGAACTGCGCTCCATAAGAAAGACTATCAAGGAACAGCTTGCTTTCAGCAGACTGCATATTTGTTTATACTAACAAGTAGAACACAGAAAAACACTTTCGGGCTTGTTTGCAATGAGCACCAGAAAGACAGTTTTATTAACTGAACTGCACTCAGTATTCAAGACTGTCAAAGAACAACTTGTTTTTAGCAAACTGCATCTTTGCTTTTACAATCCATTATGAAGCATAAAAACACTTTCGGGCTTGCTTGCAATGAAAGGCAGAAAGAGTTTTATTAGCTGAACTGCGCTCCATAAGAAAGACTATCAAAGAACAGCTTGCTTTCAGCAAACTGCATGTTTGCTTTTACAATCTATTATGAAGCATAAAACCACTTTCGGGCTTGCTTGCAATGAAAGGCAGAAAGAGTTTTATTAGCTGAACTGCGCTCCATAAGAAAGACTATCAAAGAACAGCTTGCTTTCAGCAGACTGCATATTTGTTTATACTAACAAGTAGAACACAGAAAAACACTTTCGGGCTTCTTTGCAATGAGCACCAGAAAGACAGTTTTATTAACTGAACTGCACTCAGTATTCAAGACTGTCAAAGAACAACTTGTTTTCAGCAAACTGCATCTTTGCTTTTACAATCCATTATGAAGCATAAAAACACTTTCGGGCTTGCTTGCGATGAGCACCAGAAAGACAGTTTTATTAACTGAACTGCACTCAGTATTCAAGACTGTCAAAGAACAACTTGTTTTCAGCAAACTGCATCTTTGCTTTTACAATCCATTGTGAAGCATAAAAACACTTTCGGGCTTGCTTGCAATGAAAGGCAGAAAGAGTTTTATTAGCTGAACTGCGCTCCATAAGAAAGACTATCAAAGAACAGCTTGCTTTCAGCAGACTGCATGTTTGCTTTTACAATCTATTATGAAGCATAAAAACACTTTCGGGCTTGCTTGCAATGAAAGGCAGAAAGACAGTTTTATTAACTGAACTGCACTCAGTATTCAAGACTGTCAAAGAACAACTTGTTTTCAGCAAACTGCATCTTTGCTTTTACAATCCATTATGAAGCATAAAAACACTTTCGGGCTTGCTTGCAATGAAAGGCAGAAAGAGTTTTACTAGCTGAACTGCGCTCCATAAGAAAGACTATCAAAGAACAGCTTGCTTTCAGCAGACTGCATCTTTACTTTTGCAATCTATTATGAAGCATAAAAACACTTTCGGGCTTGCTTGCAATGAAAGGCAGAAAGAGTTTTATTAGCTGAACTGCGCTCCATAAGAAAGACTATCAAAGAACAGCTTGCTTTCAGCAGACTGCATATTTGTTTATACTAACAAGTAGAACACAGAAAAACACTTTCGGGCTTCTTTGCAATGAGCACCAGAAAGACAGTTTTATTAACTGAACTGCACTCAGTATTCAAGACTGTCAAAGAACAACTTGTTTTCAGCAAACTGCATCTTTGCTTTTACAATCCATTATGAAGCATAAAAACACTTTCGGGCTTGCTTGCAATGAGCACCAGAAAGACAGTTTTATTAACTGAACTGCACTCAGTATTCAAGACTGTCAAAGAACAACTTGTTTTCAGCAAACTGCATCTTTGCTTTTACAATCCATTGTGAAGCATAAAAACACTTTCGGGCTTGCTTGCAATGAAAGGCAGAAAGAGTTTTATTAGCTGAACTGCGCTCCATAAGAAAGACTATCAAAGAACAGCTTGCTTTCAGCAGACTGCATCTTTGCTTTTACAATCTATTATGAAGCATAAAAACACTTTCGGGCTTGCTTGCAATGAAAGGCAGAAAGAGTTTTATTAGCTGAACTGCGCTCCATAAGAAAGACTATCAAAGAACAGCTTGCTTTCAGCAGACTGCATATTTGTTTATACTAATAAGTAGAACACAGAAAAACACTTTCTGGCTTCTTTGCAATGAGCACCAGAAAGACAGTTTTATTATCTGAACTGCACTCAGTATTCAAGACTGTCAAAGAACAGCTTGCTTTCAGCAAACTGCATGTTTGCTTTTACAATCTATTATGAAGCATAAAACCACTTTCGGGCTTGCTTGCAATGAAAGGCAGAAAGAGTTTTATTAGCTGAACTGCGCTCCATAAGAAAGACTATCAAGGAACAGCTTGCTTTCAGCAGACTGCATATTTGTTTATACTAACAAGTAGAACACAGAAAAAACTTTCGGGCTTGTATGCAATGAGCACCAGAAAGACAGTTTTATTAACTGAACTGCACTCAGTATTCAAGACTGTCAAAGAACAACTTGTTTTCAGCAAACTGCATCTTTGCTTTTACAATCCATTATGAAGCATAAAAACACTTTCGGGCTTGCTTGCAATGAAAGGCAGAAAGAGTTTTATTAGCTGAACTGCGCTCCATAAGAAAGACTATCAAAGAACAGCTTGCTTTCAGCAGACTGCATCTTTACTTTTGCAATCTATTATGAAGCATAAAAACACTTTCGGGCTTGCTTGCAATGAGCACCAGAAAGACAGTTTTATTAACTGAACTACACTCAGTATTCAAGACTGTCAAAGAACAACTTGTTTTCAGCAAACTGCATCTTTGCTTTTACAATCCATTATGAAGCATAAAAACACTTTCGGGCTTGCTTGCAATGAAAGGCAGAAAGAGTTTTACTAGCTGAACTGCGCTCCATAAGAAAGACTATCAAAGAACAGCTTGCTTTCAGCAGACTGCATCTTTACTTTTGCAATCTATTATGAAGCATAAAAACACTTTCGGGCTTGCTTGCAATGAAAGGCAGAAAGAGTTTTATTAGCTGAACTGCGCTCCATAAGAAAGACTATCAAAGAACAGCTTGCTTTCAGCAGACTGCATATTTGTTTATACTAACAAGTAGAACACAGAAAAACACTTTCGGGCTTCTTTGCAATGAGCACCAGAAAGACAGTTTTATTAACTGAACTGCACTCAGTATTCAAGACTGTCAAAGAACAACTTGTTTTCAGCAAACTGCATCTTTGCTTTTACAATCCATTATGAAGCATAAAAACACTTTCGGGCTTGCTTGCAATGAGCACCAGAAAGACAGTTTTATTAACTGAACTGCACTCAGTATTCAAGACTGTCAAAGAACAACTTGTTTTCAGCAAACTGCATCTTTGCTTTTACAATCCATTGTGAAGCATAAAAACACTTTCGGGCTTGCTTGCAATGAAAGGCAGAAAGAGTTTTATTAGCTGAACTGCGCTCCATAAGAAAGACTATCAAAGAACAGCTTGCTTTCAGCAGACTGCATCTTTGCTTTTACAATCTATTATGAAGCATAAAAACACTTTCGGGCTTGCTTGCAATGAAAGGCAGAAAGAGTTTTATTAGCTGAACTGCGCTCCATAAGAAAGACTATCAAGGAACAGCTTGCTTTCAGCAGACTGCATATTTGTTTATACTAACAAGTAGAACACAGAAAAACACTTTCGGGCTTGTTTGCAATGAGCACCAGAAAGACAGTTTTATTAACTGAACTGCACTCAGTATTCAAGACTGTCAAAGAACAACTTGTTTTCAGCAAACTGCATCTTTGCTTTTACAATCCATTATGAAGCATAAAAACACTTTCGGGCTTGCTTGCAATGAAAGGCAGAAAGACAGTTTTATTAACTGAACTGCACTCAGTATTCAAGACTGTCAAAGAACAACTTGTTTTCAGCAAACTGCATCTTTGCTTTTACAATCCATTATGAAGCATAAAAACACTTTCGGGCTTGCTTGCAATGAAAGGCAGAAAGAGTTTTACTAGCTGAACTGCGCTCCATAAGAAAGACTATCAAAGAACAGCTTGCTTTCAGCAGACTGCATCTTTACTTTTGCAATCTATTATGAAGCATAAAAACACTTTCGGGCTTGCTTGCAATGAAAGGCAGAAAGAGTTTTATTAGCTGAACTGCGCTCCATAAGAAAGACTATCAAAGAACAGCTTGCTTTCAGCAGACTGCATATTTGTTTATACTAACAAGTAGAACACAGAAAAACACTTTCGGGCTTCTTTGCAATGAGCACCAGAAAGACAGTTTTATTAACTGAACTGCACTCAGTATTCAAGACTGTCAAAGAACAACTTGTTTTCAGCAAACTGCATCTTTGCTTTTACAATCCATTATGAAGCATAAAAACACTTTCGGGCTTGCTTGCAATGAGCACCAGAAAGACAGTTTTATTAACTGAACTGCACTCAGTATTCAAGACTGTCAAAGAACAACTTGTTTTCAGCAAACTGCATCTTTGCTTTTACAATCCATTGTGAAGCATAAAAACACTTTCGGGCTTGCTTGCAATGAAAGGCAGAAAGAGTTTTATTAGCTGAACTGCGCTCCATAAGAAAGACTATCAAAGAACAGCTTGCTTTCAGCAGACTGCATCTTTGCTTTTACAATCTATTATGAAGCATAAAAACACTTTCGGGCTTGCTTGCAATGAAAGGCAGAAAGAGTTTTATTAGCTGAACTGCGCTCCATAAGAAAGACTATCAAAGAACAGCTTGCTTTCAGCAGACTGCATATTTGTTTATACTAATAAGTAGAACACAGAAAAACACTTTCTGGCTTCTTTGCAATGAGCACCAGAAAGACAGTTTTATTATCTGAACTGCACTCAGTATTCAAGACTGTCAAAGAACAGCTTGCTTTCAGCAAACTGCATGTTTGCTTTTACAATCTATTATGAAGCATAAAACCACTTTCGGGCTTGCTTGCAATGAAAGGCAGAAAGAGTTTTATTAGCTGAACTGCGCTCCATAAGAAAGACTATCAAAGAACAGCTTGCTTTCAGCAGACTGCATATTTGTTTATACTAACAAGTAGAACACAGAAAAACACTTTCGGGCTTCTTTGCAATGAGCACCAGAAAGACAGTTTTATTAACTGAACTGCACTCAGTATTCAAGACTGTTAAAGAACAACTTGTTTTCAGCAAACTGCATCTTTGCTTTTACAATCCATTATGAAGCATAAAAACACTTTCGGGCTTGCTTGCAATGAAAGGCAGAAAGAGTTTTATTAGCTGAACTGCGCTCCATAAGAAAGACTATCAAAGAACAGCTTGCTTTCAGCAGACTGCATCTTTACTTTTGCAATCTATTATGAAGCATAAAAACACTTTCGGGCTTGCTTGCAATGAGCACCAGAAAGACAGTTTTATTAACTGAACTACACTCAGTATTCAAGACTGTCAAAGAACAACTTGTTTTCAGCAAACTGCATCTTTGCTTTTACAATCCATTATGAAGCATAAAAACACTTTCGGGCTTGCTTGCAATGAAAGGCAGAAAGAGTTTTACTAGCTGAACTGCGCTCCATAAGAAAGACTATCAAAGAACAGCTTGCTTTCAGCAGACTGCATCTTTACTTTTGCAATCTATTATGAAGCATAAAAACACTTTCGGGCTTGCTTGCAATGAAAGGCAGAAAGAGTTTTATTAGCTGAACTGCGCTCCATAAGAAAGACTATCAAAGAACAGCTTGCTTTCAGCAGACTGCATTTTTGTTTATACTAACAAGTAGAACACAGAAAAACACTTTCGGGCTTCTTTGCAATGAGCACCAGAAAGACAGTTTTATTAACTGAACTGCACTCAGTATTCAAGACTGTCAAAGAACAACTTGTTTTCAGCAAACTGCATCTTTGCTTTTACAATCCATTATGAAGCATAAAAACACTTTCGGGCTTGCTTGCAATGAGCACCAGAAAGACAGTTTTATTAACTGAACTGCACTCAGTATTCAAGACTGTCAAAGAACAACTTGTTTTCAGCAAACTGCATCTTTGCTTTTACAATCCATTGTGAAGCATAAAAACACTTTCGGGCTTGCTTGCAATGAAAGGCAGAAAGAGTTTTATTAGCTGAACTGCGCTCCATAAGAAAGACTATCAAAGAACAGCTTGCTTTCAGCAGACTGCATCTTTGCTTTTACAATCTATTATGAAGCATAAAAACACTTTCGGGCTTGCTTGCAATGAAAGGCAGAAAGAGTTTTATTAGCTGAACTGCGCTCCATAAGAAAGACTATCAAAGAACAGCTTGCTTTCAGCAGACTGCATATTTGTTTATACTAATAAGTAGAACACAGAAAAACACTTTCTGGCTTCTTTGCAATGAGCACCAGAAAGACAGTTTTATTATCTGAACTGCACTCAGTATTCAAGACTGTCAAAGAACAGCTTGCTTTCAGCAGACTGCATCTTTACTTTTGCAATCTATTATGAAGCATAAAAACACTTTCGGGCTTGCTTGCAATGAAAGGCAGAAAGAGTTTTATTAGCTGAACTGCGCTCCATAAGAAAGACTATCAAGGAACAGCTTGCTTTCAGCAGACTGCATATTTGTTTATACTAACAAGTAGAACACAGAAAAACACTTTCGGGCTTGCTTGCAATGAGCACCAGAAAGACAGTTTTATTAACTGAACTACACTCAGTATTCAAGACTGTCAAAGAACAACTTGTTTTCAGCAAACTGCATCTTTGCTTTTACAATCCATTATGAAGCATAAAAACACTTTCGGGCTTGCTTGCAATGAAAGGCAGAAAGAGTTTTACTAGCTGAACTGCGCTCCATAAGAAAGACTATCAAAGAACAGCTTGCTTTCAGCAGACTGCATCTTTACTTTTGCAATCTATTATGAAGCATAAAAACACTTTCGGGCTTGCTTGCAATGAAAGGCAGAAAGAGTTTTATTAGCTGAACTGCGCTCCATAAGAAAGACTATCAAAGAACAGCTTACTTTCAGCAGACTGCATATTTGTTTATACTAACAAGTAGAACACAGAAAAACACTTTCGGGCTTCTTTGCAATGAGCACCAGAAAGACAGTTTTATTAACTGAACTGCACTCAGTATTCAAGACTGTCAAAGAACAACTTGTTTTCAGCAAACTGCATCTTTGCTTTTACAATCCATTATGAAGCATAAAAACACTTTCGGGCTTGCTTGCAATGAGCACCAGAAAGACAGTTTTATTAACTGAACTGCACTCAGTATTCAAGACTGTCAAAGAACAACTTGTTTTCAGCAAACTGCATCTTTGCTTTTACAATCCATTGTGAAGCATAAAAACACTTTCGGGCTTGCTTGCAATGAAAGGCAGAAAGAGTTTTATTAGCTGAACTGCGCTCCATAAGAAAGACTATCAAAGAACAGCTTGCTTTCAGCAGACTGCATCTTTGCTTTTACAATCTATTATGAAGCATAAAAACACTTTCGGGCTTGCTTGCAATGAAAGGCAGAAAGAGTTTTATTAGCTGAACTGCGCTCCATAAGAAAGACTATCAAAGAACAGCTTGCTTTCAGCAGACTGCATATTTGTTTATACTAATAAGTAGAACACAGAAAAACACTTTCTGGCTTCTTTGCAATGAGCACCAGAAAGACAGTTTTATTATCTGAACTGCACTCAGTATTCAAGACTGTCAAAGAACAGCTTGCTTTCAGCAGACTGCATCTTTACTTTTGCAATCTATTATGAAGCATAAAAACACTTTCGGGCTTGCTTGCAATGAAAGGCAGAAAGAGTTTTATTAGCTGAACTGCGCTCCATAAGAAAAACTATCAAGGAACAGCTTGCTTTCAGCAGACTGCATATTTGTTTATACTAACAAGTAGAACACAGAAAAACACTTTCGGGCTTGTTTGCAATGAGCACCAGAAAGACAGTTTTATTAACTGAACTGCACTCAGTATTCAAGACTGTCAAAGAACAACTTGTTTTCAGCAAACTGCATCTTTGCTTTTACAATCCATTATGAAGCATAAGAACACTTTCGGGCTTGCTTGCAATGAAAGGCAGAAAGAGTTTTATTAGCTGAACTGCGCTCCATAAGAAAGACTATCAAAGAACAGCTTGCTTTCAGCAAACTGCATGTTTGCTTTTACAATCTATTATGAAGCATAAAACCACTTTCGGGCTTGCTTGCAATGAAAGGCAGAAAGAGTTTTATTAGCTGAACTGCGCTCCATAAGAAAGACTATCAAAGAACAGCTTGCTTTCAGCAGACTGCATATTTGTTTATACTAACAAGTAGAACACAGAAAAACACTTTCGGGCTTCTTTGCAATGAGCACCAGAAAGACAGTTTTATTAACTGAACTGCACTCAGTATTCAAGACTGTCAAAGAACAACTTGTTTTCAGCAAACTGCATCTTTGCTTTTACAATCCATTATGAAGCATAAAAACACTTTCGGGCTTGCTTGCGATGAGCACCAGAAAGACAGTTTTATTAACTGAACTGCACTCAGTATTCAAGACTGTCAAAGAACAACTTGTTTTCAGCAAACTGCATCTTTGCTTTTACAATCCATTGTGAAGCATAAAAACACTTTCGGGCTTGCTTGCAATGAAAGGCAGAAAGAGTTTTATTAGCTGAACTGCGCTCCATAAGAAAGACTATCAAAGAACAGCTTGCTTTCAGCAGACTGCATGTTTGCTTTTACAATCTATTATGAAGCATAAAAACACTTTCGGGCTTGCTTGCAATGAAAGGCAGAAAGACAGTTTTATTAACTGAACTGCACTCAGTATTCAAGACTGTCAAAGAACAACTTGTTGTCAGCAAACTGCATCTTTGCTTTTACAATCCATTATGAAGCATAAAAACACTTTCGGGCTTGCTTGCAATGAGCACCAGAAAGACAGTTTTATTAACTGAACTGCACTCAGTATTCAAGACTGTCAAAGAACAACTTGTTTTCAGCAAACTGCATCTTTGCTTTTACAATCCATTGTGAAGCATAAAAACACTTTCGGGCTTGCTTGCAATGAAAGGCAGAAAGAGTTTTATTAGCTGAACTGCGCTCCATAAGAAAGACTATCAAAGAACAGCTTGCTTTCAGCAGACTGCATCTTTGCTTTTACAATCTATTATGAAGCATAAAAACACTTTCGGGCTTGCTTGCAATGAAAGGCAGAAAGAGTTTTATTAGCTGAACTGCGCTCCATAAGAAAGACTATCAAAGAACAGCTTGCTTTCAGCAGACTGCATATTTGTTTATACTAATAAGTAGAACACAGAAAAACACTTTCTGGCTTCTTTGCAATGAGCACCAGAAAGACAGTTTTATTATCTGAACTGCACTCAGTATTCAAGACTGTCAAAGAACAGCTTGCTTTCAGCAGACTGCATCTTTACTTTTGCAATCTATTATGAAGCATAAAAACACTTTCGGGCTTGCTTGCAATGAAAGGCAGAAAGAGTTTTATTAGCTGAACTGCGCTCCATAAGAAAGACTATCAAGGAACAGCTTGCTTTCAGCAGACTGCATATTTGTTTATACTAACAAGTAGAACACAGAAAAACACTTTCGGGCTTGTATGCAATGAGCACCAGAAAGACAGTTTTATTAACTGAACTGCACTCAGTATTCAAGACTGTCAAAGAACAACTTGTTTTCAGCAAACTGCATCTTTGCTTTTACAATCCATTGTGAAGCATAAAAACACTTTCGGGCTTGCTTGCAATGAAAGGCAGAAAGAGTTTTATTAGCTGAACTGCGCTCCATAAGAAAGACTATCAAAGAACAGCTTGCTTTCAGCAGACTGCATCTTTGCTTTTACAATCTATTATGAAGCATAAAAACACTTTCGGGCTTGCTTGCAATGAAAGGCAGAAAGAGTTTTATTAGCTGAACTGCGCTCCATAAGAAAGACTATCAAAGAACAGCTTGCTTTCAGCAGACTGCATATTTGTTTATACTAATAAGTAGAACACAGAAAAACACTTTCTGGCTTCTTTGCAATGAGCACCAGAAAGACAGTTTTATTATCTGAACTGCACTCAGTATTCAAGACTGTCAAAGAACAGCTTGCTTTCAGCAGACTGCATCTTTACTTTTGCAATCTATTATGAAGCATAAAAACACTTTCGGGCTTGCTTGCAATGAAAGGCAGAAAGAGTTTTATTAGCTGAACTGCGCTCCATAAGAAAGACTATCAAGGAACAGCTTGCTTTCAGCAGACTGCATATTTGTTTATACTAACAAGTAGAACACAGAAAAACACTTTCGGGCTTGTTTGCAATGAGCACCAGAAAGACAGTTTTATTAACTGAACTGCACTCAGTATTCAAGACTGTCAAAGAACAACTTGTTTTCAGCAAACTGCATCTTTGCTTTTACAATCCATTATGAAGCATAAGAACACTTTCGGGCTTGCTTGCAATGAAAGGCAGAAAGAGTTTTATTAGCTGAACTGCGCTCCATAAGAAAGACTATCAAAGAACAGCTTGCTTTCAGCAAACTGCATGTTTGCTTTTACAATCTATTATGAAGCATAAAACCACTTTCGGGCTTGCTTGCAATGAAAGGCAGAAAGAGTTTTATTAGCTGAACTGCGCTCCATAAGAAAGACTATCAAAGAACAGCTTGCTTTCAGCAGACTGCATATTTGTTTATACTAACAAGTAGAACACAGAAAAACACTTTCGGGCTTCTTTGCAATGAGCACCAGAAAGACAGTTTTATTAACTGAACTGCACTCAGTATTCAAGACTGTCAAAGAACAACTTGTTTTCAGCAAACTGCATCTTTGCTTTTACAATCCATTATGAAGCATAAAAACACTTTCGGGCTTGCTTGCGATGAGCACCAGAAAGACAGTTTTATTAACTGAACTGCACTCAGTATTCAAGACTGTCAAAGAACAACTTGTTTTCAGCAAACTGCATCTTTGCTTTTACAATCCATTGTGAAGCATAAAAACACTTTCGGGCTTGCTTGCAATGAAAGGCAGAAAGAGTTTTATTAGCTGAACTGCGCTCCATAAGAAAGACTATCAAAGAACAGCTTGCTTTCAGCAGACTGCATGTTTGCTTTTACAATCTATTATGAAGCATAAAAACACTTTCGGGCTTGCTTGCAATGAAAGGCAGAAAGACAGTTTTATTAACTGAACTGCACTCAGTATTCAAGACTGTCAAAGAACAACTTGTTGTCAGCAAACTGCATCTTTGCTTTTACAATCCATTATGAAGCATAAAAACACTTTCGGGCTTGCTTGCAATGAGCACCAGAAAGACAGTTTTATTAACTGAACTGCACTCAGTATTCAAGACTGTCAAAGAACAACTTGTTTTCAGCAAACTGCATCTTTGCTTTTACAATCCATTGTGAAGCATAAAAACACTTTCGGGCTTGCTTGCAATGAAAGGCAGAAAGAGTTTTATTAGCTGAACTGCGCTCCATAAGAAAGACTATCAAAGAACAGCTTGCTTTCAGCAGACTGCATCTTTGCTTTTACAATCTATTATGAAGCATAAAAACACTTTCGGGCTTGCTTGCAATGAAAGGCAGAAAGAGTTTTATTAGCTGAACTGCGCTCCATAAGAAAGACTATCAAAGAACAGCTTGCTTTCAGCAGACTGCATATTTGTTTATACTAATAAGTAGAACACAGAAAAACACTTTCTGGCTTCTTTGCAATGAGCACCAGAAAGACAGTTTTATTATCTGAACTGCACTCAGTATTCAAGACTGTCAAAGAACAGCTTGCTTTCAGCAGACTGCATCTTTACTTTTGCAATCTATTATGAAGCATAAAAACACTTTCGGGCTTGCTTGCAATGAAAGGCAGAAAGAGTTTTATTAGCTGAACTGCGCTCCATAAGAAAGACTATCAAGGAACAGCTTGCTTTCAGCAGACTGCATATTTGTTTATACTAACAAGTAGAACACAGAAAAACACTTTCGGGCTTGTATGCAATGAGCACCAGAAAGACAGTTTTATTAACTGAACTGCACTCAGTATTCAAGACTGTCAAAGAACAACTTGTTTTCAGCAAACTGCATCTTTGCTTTTACAATCCATTATGAAGCATAAAAACACTTTCGGGCTTGCTTGCAATGAAAGGCAGAAAGAGTTTTATTAGCTGAACTGCGCTCCATAAGAAAGACTATCAAAGAACAGCTTGCTTTCAGCAGACTGCATCTTTACTTTTGCAATCTATTATGAAGCATAAAAACACTTTCGGGCTTGCTTGCAATGAGCACCAGAAAGACAGTTTTATTAACTGAACTACACTCAGTATTCAAGACTGTCAAAGAACAACTTGTTTTCAGCAAACTGCATCTTTGCTTTTACAATCCATTATGAAGCATAAAAACACTTTCGGGCTTGCTTGCAATGAAAGGCAGAAAGAGTTTTACTAGCTGAACTGCGCTCCATAAGAAAGACTATCAAAGAACAGCTTGCTTTCAGCAGACTGCATCTTTACTTTTGCAATCTATTATGAAGCATAAAAACACTTTCGGGCTTGCTTGCAATGAAAGGCAGAAAGAGTTTTATTAGCTGAACTGCGCTCCATAAGAAAGACTATCAAAGAACAGCTTGCTTTCAGCAGACTGCATATTTGTTTATACTAACAAGTAGAACACAGAAAAACACTTTCGGGCTTCTTTGCAATGAGCACCAGAAAGACAGTTTTATTAACTGAACTGCACTCAGTATTCAAGACTGTCAAAGAACAACTTGTTTTCAGCAAACTGCATCTTTGCTTTTACAATCCATTATGAAGCATAAAAACACTTTCGGGCTTGCTTGCAATGAGCACCAGAAAGACAGTTTTATTAACTGAACTGCACTCAGTATTCAAGACTGTCAAAGAACAACTTGTTTTCAGCAAACTGCATCTTTGCTTTTACAATCCATTGTGAAGCATAAAAACACTTTCGGGCTTGCTTGCAATGAAAGGCAGAAAGAGTTTTATTAGCTGAACTGCGCTCCATAAGAAAGACTATCAAAGAACAGCTTGCTTTCAGCAGACTGCATCTTTGCTTTTACAATCTATTATGAAGCATAAAAACACTTTCGGGCTTGCTTGCAATGAAAGGCAGAAAGAGTTTTATTAGCTGAACTGCGCTCCATAAGAAAGACTATCAAAGAACAGCTTGCTTTCAGCAGACTGCATATTTGTTTATACTAATAAGTAGAACACAGAAAAACACTTTCTGGCTTCTTTGCAATGAGCACCAGAAAGACAGTTTTATTATCTGAACTGCACTCAGTATTCAAGACTGTCAAAGAACAGCTTGCTTTCAGCAGACTGCATCTTTACTTTTGCAATCTATTATGAAGCATAAAAACACTTTCGGGCTTGCTTGCAATGAAAGGCAGAAAGAGTTTTATTAGCTGAACTGCGCTCCATAAGAAAGACTATCAAGGAACAGCTTGCTTTCAGCAGACTGCATATTTGTTTATACTAACAAGTAGAACACAGAAAAACACTTTCGGGCTTGTTTGCAATGAGCACCAGAAAGACAGTTTTATTAACTGAACTGCACTCAGTATTCAAGACTGTCAAAGAACAACTTGTTTTCAGCAAACTGCATCTTTGCTTTTACAATCCATTATGAAGCATAAGAACACTTTCGGGCTTGCTTGCAATGAAAGGCAGAAAGAGTTTTATTAGCTGAACTGCGCTCCATAAGAAAGACTATCAAAGAACAGCTTGCTTTCAGCAAACTGCATGTTTGCTTTTACAATCTATTATGAAGCATAAAACCACTTTCGGGCTTGCTTGCAATGAAAGGCAGAAAGAGTTTTATTAGCTGAACTGCGCTCCATAAGAAAGACTATCAAAGAACAGCTTGCTTTCAGCAGACTGCATATTTGTTTATACTAACAAGTAGAACACAGAAAAACACTTTCGGGCTTCTTTGCAATGAGCACCAGAAAGACAGTTTTATTAACTGAACTGCACTCAGTATTCAAGACTGTCAAAGAACAACTTGTTTTCAGCAAACTGCATCTTTGCTTTTACAATCCATTATGAAGCATAAAAACACTTTCGGGCTTGCTTGCGATGAGCACCAGAAAGACAGTTTTATTAACTGAACTGCACTCAGTATTCAAGACTGTCAAAGAACAACTTGTTTTCAGCAAACTGCATCTTTGCTTTTACAATCCATTGTGAAGCATAAAAACACTTTCGGGCTTGCTTGCAATGAAAGGCAGAAAGAGTTTTATTAGCTGAACTGCGCTCCATAAGAAAGACTATCAAAGAACAGCTTGCTTTCAGCAGACTGCATGTTTGCTTTTACAATCTATTATGAAGCATAAAAACACTTTCGGGCTTGCTTGCAATGAAAGGCAGAAAGACAGTTTTATTAGCTGAACTGCACTCAGTATTCAAGACTGTCAAAGAACAACTTGTTGTCAGCAAACTGCATCTTTGCTTTTACAATCCATTATGAAGCATAAAAACACTTTCGGGCTTGCTTGCAATGAAAGGCAGAAAGAGTTTTACTAGCTGAACTGCGCTCCATAAGAAAGACTATCAAAGAACAGCTTGCTTTCAGCAGACTGCATCTTTACTTTTGCAATCTATTATGAAGCATAAAAACACTTTCGGGCTTGCTTGCAATGAAAGGCAGAAAGAGTTTTATTAGCTGAACTGCGCTCCATAAGAAAGACTTTTAAAGAACAGCTTGCTTTCAGCAGACTGCATATTTGTTTATACTAACAAGTAGAACACAGAAAAACACTTTCGGGCTTCTTTGCAATGAGCACCAGAAAGACAGTTTTATTAACTGAACTGCACTCAGTATTCAAGACTGTCAAAGAACAACTTGTTTTCAGCAAACTGCATCTTTGCTTTTACAATCCATTATGAAGCATAAAAACACTTTCGGGCTTGCTTGCAATGAGCACCAGAAAGACAGTTTTATTAACTGAACTGCACTCAGTATTCAAGACTGTCAAAGAACAACTTGTTTTCAGCAAACTGCATCTTTGCTTTTACAATCCATTGTGAAGCATAAAAACACTTTCGGGCTTGCTTGCAATGAAAGGCAGAAAGAGTTTTATTAGCTGAACTGCGCTCCATAAGAAAGACTATCAAAGAACAGCTTGCTTTCAGCAGACTGCATCTTTGCTTTTACAATCTATTATGAAGCATAAAAACACTTTCGGGCTTGCTTGCAATGAAAGGCAGAAAGAGTTTTATTAGCTAAACTGCGCTCCATAAGAAAGACTATCAAAGAACAGCTTGCTTTCAGCAGACTGCATGTTTGCTTTTACAATCTATTATGAAGCATAAAAACACTTTCGGGCTTGCTTGCAATGAAAGGCAGAAAGACAGTTTTATTAACTGAACTGCACTCAGTATTCAAGACTGTCAAAGAACAACTTGTTTTCAGCAAACTGCATCTTTGCTTTTACAATCCATTATGAAGCATAAAAACACTTTCGGGCTTGCTTGCAATGAGCACCAGAAAGACAGTTTTATTAACTGAACTGCACTCAGTATTCAAGACTGTCAAAGAACAACTTGTTTTCAGCAAACTGCATCTTTGCTTTTACAATCCATTGTGAAGCATAAAAACACTTTCGGGCTTGCTTGCAATGAAAGGCAGAAAGAGTTTTATTAGCTGAACTGCGCTCCATAAGAAAGACTATCAAAGAACAGCTTGCTTTCAGCAGACTGCATCTTTGCTTTTACAATCTATTATGAAGCATAAAAACACTTTCGGGCTTGCTTGCAATGAAAGGCAGAAAGAGTTTTATTAGCTGAACTGCGCTCCATAAGAAAGACTATCAAAGAACAGCTTGCTTTCAGCAGACTGCATGTTTGCTTTTACAATCTATTATGAAGCATAAAAACACTTTCGGGCTTGCTTGCAATGAAAGGCAGAAAGACAGTTTTATTAACTGAACTGCACTCAGTATTCAAGACTGTCAAAGAACAACTTGTTTTCAGCAAACTGCATCTTTGCTTTTACAATCCATTATGAAGCATAAAAACACTTTCGGGCTTGCTTGCAATGAAAGGCAGAAAGAGTTTTACTAGCTGAACTGCGCTCCATAAGAAAGACTATCAAAGAACAGCTTGCTTTCAGCAGACTGCATCTTTACTTTTGCAATCTATTATGAAGCATAAAAACACTTTCGGGCTTGCTTGCAATGAAAGGCAGAAAGAGTTTTATTAGCTGAACTGCGCTCCATAAGAAAGACTATCAAGGAACAGCTTGCTTTCAGCAGACTGCATATTTGTTTATACTAACAAGTAGAACACAGAAAAACACTTTCGGGCTTGTATGCAATGAGCACCAGAAAGACAGTTTTATTAACTGAACTGCACTCAGTATTCAAGACTGTCAAAGAACAACTTGTTTTCAGCAAACTGCATCTTTGCTTTTACAATCCATTGTGAAGCATAAAAACACTTTCGGGCTTGCTTGCAATGAAAGGCAGAAAGAGTTTTATTAGCTGAACTGCGCTCCATAAGAAAGACTATCAAAGAACAGCTTGCTTTCAGCAGACTGCATCTTTGCTTTTACAATCTATTATGAAGCATAAAAACACTTTCGGGCTTGCTTGCAATGAAAGGCAGAAAGAGTTTTATTAGCTGAACTGCGCTCCATAAGAAAGACTATCAAAGAACAGCTTGCTTTCAGCAGACTGCATATTTGTTTATACTAATAAGTAGAACACAGAAAAACACTTTCTGGCTTCTTTGCAATGAGCACCAGAAAGACAGTTTTATTATCTGAACTGCACTCAGTATTCAAGACTGTCAAAGAACAGCTTGCTTTCAGCAGACTGCATCTTTACTTTTGCAATCTATTATGAAGCATAAAAACACTTTCGGGCTTGCTTGCAATGAAAGGCAGAAAGAGTTTTATTAGCTGAACTGCGCTCCATAAGAAAGACTATCAAGGAACAGCTTGCTTTCAGCAGACTGCATATTTGTTTATACTAACAAGTAGAACACAGAAAAACACTTTCGGGCTTGTTTGCAATGAGCACCAGAAAGACAGTTTTATTAACTGAACTGCACTCAGTATTCAAGACTGTCAAAGAACAACTTGTTTTCAGCAAACTGCATCTTTGCTTTTACAATCCATTATGAAGCATAAGAACACTTTCGGGCTTGCTTGCAATGAAAGGCAGAAAGAGTTTTATTAGCTGAACTGCGCTCCATAAGAAAGACTATCAAAGAACAGCTTGCTTTCAGCAAACTGCATGTTTGCTTTTACAATCTATTATGAAGCATAAAACCACTTTCGGGCTTGCTTGCAATGAAAGGCAGAAAGAGTTTTATTAGCTGAACTGCGCTCCATAAGAAAGACTATCAAAGAACAGCTTGCTTTCAGCAGACTGCATATTTGTTTATACTAACAAGTAGAACACAGAAAAACACTTTCGGGCTTCTTTGCAATGAGCACCAGAAAGACAGTTTTATTAACTGAACTGCACTCAGTATTCAAGACTGTCAAAGAACAACTTGTTTTCAGCAAACTGCATCTTTGCTTTTACAATCCATTATGAAGCATAAAAACACTTTCGGGCTTGCTTGCGATGAGCACCAGAAAGACAGTTTTATTAACTGAACTGCACTCAGTATTCAAGACTGTCAAAGAACAACTTGTTTTCAGCAAACTGCATCTTTGCTTTTACAATCCATTGTGAAGCATAAAAACACTTTCGGGCTTGCTTGCAATGAAAGGCAGAAAGAGTTTTATTAGCTGAACTGCGCTCCATAAGAAAGACTATCAAAGAACAGCTTGCTTTCAGCAGACTGCATGTTTGCTTTTACAATCTATTATGAAGCATAAAAACACTTTCGGGCTTGCTTGCAATGAAAGGCAGAAAGACAGTTTTATTAACTGAACTGCACTCAGTATTCAAGACTGTCAAAGAACAACTTGTTGTCAGCAAACTGCATCTTTGCTTTTACAATCCATTATGAAGCATAAAAACACTTTCGGGCTTGCTTGCAATGAGCACCAGAAAGACAGTTTTATTAACTGAACTGCACTCAGTATTCAAGACTGTCAAAGAACAACTTGTTTTCAGCAAACTGCATCTTTGCTTTTACAATCCATTGTGAAGCATAAAAACACTTTCGGGCTTGCTTGCAATGAAAGGCAGAAAGAGTTTTATTAGCTGAACTGCGCTCCATAAGAAAGACTATCAAAGAACAGCTTGCTTTCAGCAGACTGCATCTTTGCTTTTACAATCTATTATGAAGCATAAAAACACTTTCGGGCTTGCTTGCAATGAAAGGCAGAAAGAGTTTTATTAGCTGAACTGCGCTCCATAAGAAAGACTATCAAAGAACAGCTTGCTTTCAGCAGACTGCATATTTGTTTATACTAATAAGTAGAACACAGAAAAACACTTTCTGGCTTCTTTGCAATGAGCACCAGAAAGACAGTTTTATTATCTGAACTGCACTCAGTATTCAAGACTGTCAAAGAACAGCTTGCTTTCAGCAGACTGCATCTTTACTTTTGCAATCTATTATGAAGCATAAAAACACTTTCGGGCTTGCTTGCAATGAAAGGCAGAAAGAGTTTTATTAGCTGAACTGCGCTCCATAAGAAAGACTATCAAGGAACAGCTTGCTTTCAGCAGACTGCATATTTGTTTATACTAACAAGTAGAACACAGAAAAACACTTTCGGGCTTGTATGCAATGAGCACCAGAAAGACAGTTTTATTAACTGAACTGCACTCAGTATTCAAGACTGTCAAAGAACAACTTGTTTTCAGCAAACTGCATCTTTGCTTTTACAATCCATTATGAAGCATAAAAACACTTTCGGGCTTGCTTGCAATGAAAGGCAGAAAGAGTTTTATTAGCTGAACTGCGCTCCATAAGAAAGACTATCAAAGAACAGCTTGCTTTCAGCAGACTGCATCTTTACTTTTGCAATCTATTATGAAGCATAAAAACACTTTCGGGCTTGCTTGCAATGAGCACCAGAAAGACAGTTTTATTAACTGAACTACACTCAGTATTCAAGACTGTCAAAGAACAACTTGTTTTCAGCAAACTGCATCTTTGCTTTTACAATCCATTATGAAGCATAAAAACACTTTCGGGCTTGCTTGCAATGAAAGGCAGAAAGAGTTTTACTAGCTGAACTGCGCTCCATAAGAAAGACTATCAAAGAACAGCTTGCTTTCAGCAGACTGCATCTTTACTTTTGCAATCTATTATGAAGCATAAAAACACTTTCGGGCTTGCTTGCAATGAAAGGCAGAAAGAGTTTTATTAGCTGAACTGCGCTCCATAAGAAAGACTATCAAAGAACAGCTTGCTTTCAGCAGACTGCATATTTGTTTATACTAACAAGTAGAACACAGAAAAACACTTTCGGGCTTCTTTGCAATGAGCACCAGAAAGACAGTTTTATTAACTGAACTGCACTCAGTATTCAAGACTGTCAAAGAACAACTTGTTTTCAGCAAACTGCATCTTTGCTTTTACAATCCATTATGAAGCATAAAAACACTTTCGGGCTTGCTTGCAATGAGCACCAGAAAGACAGTTTTATTAACTGAACTGCACTCAGTATTCAAGACTGTCAAAGAACAACTTGTTTTCAGCAAACTGCATCTTTGCTTTTACAATCCATTGTGAAGCATAAAAACACTTTCGGGCTTGCTTGCAATGAAAGGCAGAAAGAGTTTTATTAGCTGAACTGCGCTCCATAAGAAAGACTATCAAAGAACAGCTTGCTTTCAGCAGACTGCATCTTTGCTTTTACAATCTATTATGAAGCATAAAAACACTTTCGGGCTTGCTTGCAATGAAAGGCAGAAAGAGTTTTATTAGCTGAACTGCGCTCCATAAGAAAGACTATCAAAGAACAGCTTGCTTTCAGCAGACTGCATATTTGTTTATACTAATAAGTAGAACACAGAAAAACACTTTCTGGCTTCTTTGCAATGAGCACCAGAAAGACAGTTTTATTATCTGAACTGCACTCAGTATTCAAGACTGTCAAAGAACAGCTTGCTTTCAGCAGACTGCATCTTTACTTTTGCAATCTATTATGAAGCATAAAAACACTTTCGGGCTTGCTTGCAATGAAAGGCAGAAAGAGTTTTATTAGCTGAACTGCGCTCCATAAGAAAGACTATCAAGGAACAGCTTGCTTTCAGCAGACTGCATATTTGTTTATACTAACAAGTAGAACACAGAAAAACACTTTCGGGCTTGTTTGCAATGAGCACCAGAAAGACAGTTTTATTAACTGAACTGCACTCAGTATTCAAGACTGTCAAAGAACAACTTGTTTTCAGCAAACTGCATCTTTGCTTTTACAATCCATTATGAAGCATAAGAACACTTTCGGGCTTGCTTGCAATGAAAGGCAGAAAGAGTTTTATTAGCTGAACTGCGCTCCATAAGAAAGACTATCAAAGAACAGCTTGCTTTCAGCAAACTGCATGTTTGCTTTTACAATCTATTATGAAGCATAAAACCACTTTCGGGCTTGCTTGCAATGAAAGGCAGAAAGAGTTTTATTAGCTGAACTGCGCTCCATAAGAAAGACTATCAAAGAACAGCTTGCTTTCAGCAGACTGCATATTTGTTTATACTAACAAGTAGAACACAGAAAAACACTTTCGGGCTTCTTTGCAATGAGCACCAGAAAGACAGTTTTATTAACTGAACTGCACTCAGTATTCAAGACTGTCAAAGAACAACTTGTTTTCAGCAAACTGCATCTTTGCTTTTACAATCCATTATGAAGCATAAAAACACTTTCGGGCTTGCTTGCGATGAGCACCAGAAAGACAGTTTTATTAACTGAACTGCACTCAGTATTCAAGACTGTCAAAGAACAACTTGTTTTCAGCAAACTGCATCTTTGCTTTTACAATCCATTGTGAAGCATAAAAACACTTTCGGGCTTGCTTGCAATGAAAGGCAGAAAGAGTTTTATTAGCTGAACTGCGCTCCATAAGAAAGACTATCAAAGAACAGCTTGCTTTCAGCAGACTGCATGTTTGCTTTTACAATCTATTATGAAGCATAAAAACACTTTCGGGCTTGCTTGCAATGAAAGGCAGAAAGACAGTTTTATTAACTGAACTGCACTCAGTATTCAAGACTGTCAAAGAACAACTTGTTGTCAGCAAACTGCATCTTTGCTTTTACAATCCATTATGAAGCATAAAAACACTTTCGGGCTTGCTTGCAATGAAAGGCAGAAAGAGTTTTACTAGCTGAACTGCGCTCCATAAGAAAGACTATCAAAGAACAGCTTGCTTTCAGCAGACTGCATCTTTACTTTTGCAATCTATTATGAAGCATAAAAACACTTTCGGGCTTGCTTGCAATGAAAGGCAGAAAGAGTTTTATTAGCTGAACTGCGCTCCATAAGAAAGACTATCAAAGAACAGCTTGCTTTCAGCAGACTGCATATTTGTTTATACTAACAAGTAGAACACAGAAAAACACTTTCGGGCTTCTTTGCAATGAGCACCAGAAAGACAGTTTTATTAACTGAACTGCACTCAGTATTCAAGACTGTCAAAGAACAACTTGTTTTCAGCAAACTGCATCTTTGCTTTTACAATCCATTATGAAGCATAAAAACACTTTCGGGCTTGCTTGCAATGAGCACCAGAAAGACAGTTTTATTAACTGAACTGCACTCAGTATTCAAGACTGTCAAAGAACAACTTGTTTTCAGCAAACTGCATCTTTGCTTTTACAATCCATTGTGAAGCATAAAAACACTTTCGGGCTTGCTTGCAATGAAAGGCAGAAAGAGTTTTATTAGCTGAACTGCGCTCCATAAGAAAGACTATCAAAGAACAGCTTGCTTTCAGCAGACTGCATCTTTGCTTTTACAATCTATTATGAAGCATAAAAACACTTTCGGGCTTGCTTGCAATGAAAGGCAGAAAGAGTTTTATTAGCTAAACTGCGCTCCATAAGAAAGACTATCAAAGAACAGCTTGCTTTCAGCAGACTGCATGTTTGCTTTTACAATCTATTATGAAGCATAAAAACACTTTCGGGCTTGCTTGCAATGAAAGGCAGAAAGACAGTTTTATTAACTGAACTGCACTCAGTATTCAAGACTGTCAAAGAACAACTTGTTTTCAGCAAACTGCATCTTTGCTTTTACAATCCATTATGAAGCATAAAAACACTTTCGGGCTTGCTTGCAATGAGCACCAGAAAGACAGTTTTATTAACTGAACTGCACTCAGTATTCAAGACTGTCAAAGAACAACTTGTTTTCAGCAAACTGCATCTTTGCTTTTACAATCCATTGTGAAGCATAAAAACACTTTCGGGCTTGCTTGCAATGAAAGGCAGAAAGAGTTTTATTAGCTGAACTGCGCTCCATAAGAAAGACTATCAAAGAACAGCTTGCTTTCAGCAGACTGCATCTTTGCTTTTACAATCTATTATGAAGCATAAAAACACTTTCGGGCTTGCTTGCAATGAAAGGCAGAAAGAGTTTTATTAGCTGAACTGCGCTCCATAAGAAAGACTATCAAAGAACAGCTTGCTTTCAGCAGACTGCATGTTTGCTTTTACAATCTATTATGAAGCATAAAAACACTTTCGGGCTTGCTTGCAATGAAAGGCAGAAAGACAGTTTTATTAACTGAACTGCACTCAGTATTCAAGACTGTCAAAGAACAACTTGTTTTCAGCAAACTGCATCTTTGCTTTTACAATCCATTATGAAGCATAAAAACACTTTCGGGCTTGCTTGCAATGAAAGGCAGAAAGAGTTTTACTAGCTGAACTGCGCTCCATAAGAAAGACTATCAAAGAACAGCTTGCTTTCAGCAGACTGCATCTTTACTTTTGCAATCTATTATGAAGCATAAAAACACTTTCGGGCTTGCTTGCAATGAAAGGCAGAAAGAGTTTTATTAGCTGAACTGCGCTCCATAAGAAAGACTATCAAAGAACAGCTTGCTTTCAGCAGACTGCATATTTGTTTATACTAACAAGTAGAACACAGAAAAACACTTTCGGGCTTCTTTGCAATGAGCACCAGAAAGACAGTTTTATTAACTGAACTGCACTCAGTATTCAAGACTGTCAAAGAACAACTTGTTTTCAGCAAACTGCATCTTTGCTTTTACAATCCATTATGAAGCATAAAAACACTTTCGGGCTTGCTTGCAATGAGCACCAGAAAGACAGTTTTATTAACTGAACTGCACTCAGTATTCAAGACTGTCAAAGAACAACTTGTTTTCAGCAAACTGCATCTTTGCTTTTACAATCCATTGTGAAGCATAAAAACACTTTCGGGCTTGCTTGCAATGAAAGGCAGAAAGAGTTTTATTAGCTGAACTGCGCTCCATAAGAAAGACTATCAAAGAACAGCTTGCTTTCAGCAGACTGCATCTTTGCTTTTACAATCTATTATGAAGCATAAAAACACTTTCGGGCTTGCTTGCAATGAAAGGCAGAAAGAGTTTTATTAGCTGAACTGCGCTCCATAAGAAAGACTATCAAAGAACAGCTTGCTTTCAGCAGACTGCATATTTGTTTATACTAATAAGTAGAACACAGAAAAACACTTTCTGGCTTCTTTGCAATGAGCACCAGAAAGACAGTTTTATTATCTGAACTGCACTCAGTATTCAAGACTGTCAAAGAACAGCTTGCTTTCAGCAGACTGCATCTTTACTTTTGCAATCTATTATGAAGCATAAAAACACTTTCGGGCTTGCTTGCAATGAAAGGCAGAAAGAGTTTTATTAGCTGAACTGCGCTCCATAAGAAAGACTATCAAGGAACAGCTTGCTTTCAGCAGACTGCATATTTGTTTATACTAACAAGTAGAACACAGAAAAACACTTTCGGGCTTGTTTGCAATGAGCACCAGAAAGACAGTTTTATTAACTGAACTGCACTCAGTATTCAAGACTGTCAAAGAACAACTTGTTTTCAGCAAACTGCATCTTTGCTTTTACAATCCATTATGAAGCATAAGAACACTTTCGGGCTTGCTTGCAATGAAAGGCAGAAAGAGTTTTATTAGCTGAACTGCGCTCCATAAGAAAGACTATCAAAGAACAGCTTGCTTTCAGCAAACTGCATGTTTGCTTTTACAATCTATTATGAAGCATAAAACCACTTTCGGGCTTGCTTGCAATGAAAGGCAGAAAGAGTTTTATTAGCTGAACTGCGCTCCATAAGAAAGACTATCAAAGAACAGCTTGCTTTCAGCAGACTGCATATTTGTTTATACTAACAAGTAGAACACAGAAAAACACTTTCTGGCTTCTTTGCAATGAGCACCAGAAAGACAGTTTTATTAACTGAACTGCACTCAGTATTCAAGACTGTCAAAGAACAACTTGTTTTCAGCAAACTACATCTTTGCTTTTACAATCCATTATGAAGCATAAAAACACTTTCGGGCTTGCTTGCAATGAAAGGCAGAAAGAGTTTTATTAGCTGAACTGCGCTCCATAAGAAAGACTATCAAAGAACAGCTTGCTTTCAGCAGACTGCATCTTTACTTTTGCAATCTATTATGAAGCATAAAAACACTTTCGGGCTTGCTTGCAATGAGCACCAGAAAGACAGTTTTATTAACTGAACTGCACTCAGTATTCAAGACTGTCAAAGAACAACTTGTTTTCAGCAAACTGCATCTTTGCTTTTACAATCCATTATGAAGCATAAAAACACTTTCGGGCTTGCTTGCAATGAAAGGCAGAAAGAGTTTTACTAGCTGAAATGCGCTCCATAAGAAAGACTATCAAAGAACAGCTTGCTTTCAGCAGACTGCATCTTTACTTTTGCAATCTATTATGAAGCATAAAAACACTTTCGGGCTTGCTTGCAATGAAAGGCAGAAAGAGTTTTATTAGCTGAACTGCGCTCCATAAGAAAGACTATCAAAGAACAGCTTGCTTTCAGCAGACTGCATATTTGTTTATACTAACAAGTAGAACATAGAAAAACACTTTCGGGCTTCTTTGCAATGAGCACCAGAAAGACAGTTTTATTAACTGAACTGCACTCAGTATTCAAGACTGTCAAAGAACAACTTGTTTTCAGCAAACTGCATCTTTGCTTTTACAATCCATTGTGAAGCATAAAAACACTTTCGGGCTTGCTTGCAATGAAAGGCAGAAAGAGTTTTATTAGCTGAACTGCGCTCCATAAGAAAGACTATCAAAGAACAGCTTGCTTTCAGCAGACTGCATGTTTGCTTTTACAATCTATTATGAAGCATAAAAACACTTTCGGGCTTGCTTGCAATGAAAGGCAGAAAGACAGTTTTATTAACTGAACTGCACTCAGTATTCAAGACTGTCAAAGAACAACTTGTTGTCAGCAAACTGCATCTTTGCTTTTACAATCCATTATGAAGCATAAAAACACTTTCGGGCTTGCTTGCAATGAGCACCAGAAAGACAGTTTTATTAACTGAACTGCACTCAGTATTCAAGACTGTCAAAGAACAACTTGTTTTCAGCAAACTGCATCTTTGCTTTTACAATCCATTGTGAAGCATAAAAACACTTTCGGGCTTGCTTGCAATGAAAGGCAGAAAGAGTTTTATTAGCTGAACTGCGCTCCATAAGAAAGACTATCAAAGAACAGCTTGCTTTCAGCAGACTGCATCTTTGCTTTTACAATCTATTATGAAGCATAAAAACACTTTCGGGCTTGCTTGCAATGAAAGGCAGAAAGAGTTTTATTAGCTGAACTGCGCTCCATAAGAAAGACTATCAAAGAACAGCTTGCTTTCAGCAGACTGCATGTTTGCTTTTACAATCTATTATGAAGCATAAAAACACTTTCGGGCTTGCTTGCAATGAAAGGCAGAAAGACAGTTTTATTAACTGAACTGCACTCAGTATTCAAGACTGTCAAAGAACAACTTGTTTTCAGCAAACTGCATCTTTGCTTTTACAATCCATTATGAAGCATAAAAACACTTTCGGGCTTGCTTGCAATGAGCACCAGAAAGACAGTTTTATTAACTGAACTGCACTCAGTATTCAAGACTGTCAAAGAACAACTTGTTTTCAGCAAACTGCATCTTTGCTTTTACAATCCATTGTGAAGCATAAAAACACTTTCGGGCTTGCTTGCAATGAAAGGCAGAAAGAGTTTTATTAGCTGAACTGCGCTCCATAAGAAAGACTATCAAAGAACAGCTTGCTTTCAGCAGACTGCATCTTTGCTTTTACAATCTATTATGAAGCATAAAAACACTTTCGGGCTTGCTTGCAATGAAAGGCAGAAAGAGTTTTATTAGCTGAACTGCGCTCCATAAGAAAGACTATCAAAGAACAGCTTGCTTTCAGCAGACTGCATGTTTGCTTTTACAATCTATTATGAAGCATAAAAACACTTTCGGGCTTGCTTGCAATGAAAGGCAGAAAGACAGTTTTATTAACTGAACTGCACTCAGTATTCAAGACTGTCAAAGAACAACTTGTTTTCAGCAAACTGCATCTTTGCTTTTACAATCCATTATGAAGCATAAAAACACTTTCGGGCTTGCTTGCAATGAAAGGCAGAAAGAGTTTTACTAGCTGAACTGCGCTCCATAAGAAAGACTATCAAAGAACAGCTTGCTTTCAGCAGACTGCATCTTTACTTTTGCAATCTATTATGAAGCATAAAAACACTTTCGGGCTTGCTTGCAATGAAAGGCAGAAAGAGTTTTATTAGCTGAACTGCGCTCCATAAGAAAGACTATCAAAGAACAGCTTGCTTTCAGCAGACTGCATATTTGTTTATACTAACAAGTAGAACACAGAAAAACACTTTCGGGCTTCTTTGCAATGAGCACCAGAAAGACAGTTTTATTAACTGAACTGCACTCAGTATTCAAGACTGTCAAAGAACAACTTGTTTTCAGCAAACTGCATCTTTGCTTTTACAATCCATTATGAAGCATAAAAACACTTTCGGGCTTGCTTGCAATGAGCACCAGAAAGACAGTTTTATTAACTGAACTGCACTCAGTATTCAAGACTGTCAAAGAACAACTTGTTTTCAGCAAACTGCATCTTTGCTTTTACAATCCATTGTGAAGCATAAAAACACTTTCGGGCTTGCTTGCAATGAAAGGCAGAAAGAGTTTTATTAGCTGAACTGCGCTCCATAAGAAAGACTATCAAAGAACAGCTTGCTTTCAGCAGACTGCATCTTTGCTTTTACAATCTATTATGAAGCATAAAAACACTTTCGGGCTTGCTTGCAATGAAAGGCAGAAAGAGTTTTATTAGCTGAACTGCGCTCCATAAGAAAGACTATCAAAGAACAGCTTGCTTTCAGCAGACTGCATATTTGTTTATACTAATAAGTAGAACACAGAAAAACACTTTCTGGCTTCTTTGCAATGAGCACCAGAAAGACAGTTTTATTATCTGAACTGCACTCAGTATTCAAGACTGTCAAAGAACAGCTTGCTTTCAGCAGACTGCATCTTTACTTTTGCAATCTATTATGAAGCATAAAAACACTTTCGGGCTTGCTTGCAATGAAAGGCAGAAAGAGTTTTATTAGCTGAACTGCGCTCCATAAGAAAGACTATCAAGGAACAGCTTGCTTTCAGCAGACTGCATATTTGTTTATACTAACAAGTAGAACACAGAAAAACACTTTCGGGCTTGTTTGCAATGAGCACCAGAAAGACAGTTTTATTAACTGAACTGCACTCAGTATTCAAGACTGTCAAAGAACAACTTGTTTTCAGCAAACTGCATCTTTGCTTTTACAATCCATTATGAAGCATAAGAACACTTTCGGGCTTGCTTGCAATGAAAGGCAGAAAGAGTTTTATTAGCTGAACTGCGCTCCATAAGAAAGACTATCAAAGAACAGCTTGCTTTCAGCAAACTGCATGTTTGCTTTTACAATCTATTATGAAGCATAAAACCACTTTCGGGCTTGCTTGCAATGAAAGGCAGAAAGAGTTTTATTAGCTGAACTGCGCTCCATAAGAAAGACTATCAAAGAACAGCTTGCTTTCAGCAGACTGCATATTTGTTTATACTAACAAGTAGAACACAGAAAAACACTTTCTGGCTTCTTTGCAATGAGCACCAGAAAGACAGTTTTATTAACTGAACTGCACTCAGTATTCAAGACTGTCAAAGAACAACTTGTTTTCAGCAAACTACATCTTTGCTTTTACAATCCATTATGAAGCATAAAAACACTTTCGGGCTTGCTTGCAATGAAAGGCAGAAAGAGTTTTATTAGCTGAACTGCGCTCCATAAGAAAGACTATCAAAGAACAGCTTGCTTTCAGCAGACTGCATCTTTACTTTTGCAATCTATTATGAAGCATAAAAACACTTTCGGGCTTGCTTGCAATGAGCACCAGAAAGACAGTTTTATTAACTGAACTGCACTCAGTATTCAAGACTGTCAAAGAACAACTTGTTTTCAGCAAACTGCATCTTTGCTTTTACAATCCATTATGAAGCATAAAAACACTTTCGGGCTTGCTTGCAATGAAAGGCAGAAAGAGTTTTACTAGCTGAAATGCGCTCCATAAGAAAGACTATCAAAGAACAGCTTGCTTTCAGCAGACTGCATCTTTACTTTTGCAATCTATTATGAAGCATAAAAACACTTTCGGGCTTGCTTGCAATGAAAGGCAGAAAGAGTTTTATTAGCTGAACTGCGCTCCATAAGAAAGACTATCAAAGAACAGCTTGCTTTCAGCAGACTGCATATTTGTTTATACTAACAAGTAGAACACAGAAAAACACTTTCGGGCTTCTTTGCAATGAGCACCAGAAAGACAGTTTTATTAACTGAACTGCACTCAGTATTCAAGACTGTCAAAGAACAACTTGTTTTCAGCAAACTGCATCTTTGCTTTTACAATCCATTGTGAAGCATAAAAACACTTTCGGGCTTGCTTGCAATGAAAGGCAGAAAGAGTTTTATTAGCTGAACTGCGCTCCATAAGAAAGACTATCAAAGAACAGCTTGCTTTCAGCAGACTGCATCTTTGCTTTTACAATCTATTATGAAGCATAAAAACACTTTCGGGCTTGCTTGCAATGAAAGGCAGAAAGAGTTTTATTAGCTGAACTGCGCTCCATAAGAAAGACTATCAAAGAACAGCTTGCTTTCAGCAGACTGCATATTTGTTTATACTAATAAGTAGAACACAGAAAAACACTTTCTGGCTTCTTTGCAATGAGCACCAGAAAGACAGTTTTATTATCTGAACTGCACTCAGTATTCAAGACTGTCAAAGAACAGCTTGCTTTCAGCAGACTGCATCTTTACTTTTGCAATCTATTATGAAGCATAAAAACACTTTCGGGCTTGCTTGCAATGAAAGGCAGAAAGAGTTTTATTAGCTGAACTGCGCTCCATAAGAAAGACTATCAAGGAACAGCTTGCTTTCAGCAGAGTGCATATTTGTTTATACTAACAAGTAGAACACAGAAAAACACTTTCGGGCTTGTTTGCAATGAGCACCAGAAAGACAGTTTTATTAACTGAACTGCACTCAGTATTCAAGACTGTCAAAGAACAACTTGTTTTCAGCAAACTGCATCTTTGCTTTTACAATCCATTATGAAGCATAAGAACACTTTCGGGCTTGCTTGCAATGAAAGGCAGAAAGAGTTTTATTAGCTGAACTGCGCTCCATAAGAAAGACTATCAAAGAACAGCTTGCTTTCAGCAAACTGCATGTTTGCTTTTACAATCTATTATGAAGCATAAAACCACTTTCGGGCTTGCTTGCAATGAAAGGCAGAAAGAGTTTTATTAGCTGAACTGCGCTCCATAAGAAAGACTATCAAAGAACAGCTTGCTTTCAGCAGACTGCATATTTGTTTATACTAACAAGTAGAACACAGAAAAACACTTTCGGGCTTCTTTGCAATGAGCACCAGAAAGACAGTTTTATTAACTGAACTGCACTCAGTATTCAAGACTGTCAAAGAACAACTTGTTTTCAGCAAACTGCATCTTTGCTTTTACAATCCATTATGAAGCATAAAAACACTTTCGGGCTTGCTTGCGATGAGCACCAGAAAGACAGTTTTATTAACTGAACTGCACTCAGTATTCAAGACTGTCAAAGAACAACTTGTTTTCAGCAAACTGCATCTTTGCTTTTACAATCCATTGTGAAGCATAAAAACACTTTCGGGCTTGCTTGCAATGAAAGGCAGAAAGAGATTTATTAGCTGAACTGCGCTCCATAAGAAAGACTATCAAAGAACAGCTTGCTTTCAGCAGACTGCATCTTTGCTTTTACAATCTATTATGAAGCATAAAAACACTTTCGGGCTTGCTTGCAATGAAAGGCAGAAAGAGTTTTATTAGCTGAACTGCGCTCCATAAGAAAGACAATCAAAGAACAGCTTGCTTTCAGCAGACTGCATCTTTACTTTTGCAATCTATTATGAAGCATAAAAACACTTTCGGGCTTGCTTGCAATGAGCACCAGAAAGACAGTTTTATTAACTGAACTGCACTCAGTATTCAAGACTGTCAAAGAACAACTTGTTTTCAGCAAACTGCATCTTTGCTTTTACAATCCATTATGAAGCATAAAAACACTTTCGGGCTTGCTTGCAATGAAAGGCAGAAAGAGTTTTACTAGCTGAACTGCGCTCCATAAGAAAGACTATCAAAGAACAGCTTGCTTTCAGCAGACTGCATCTTTACTTTTGCAATCCATTATGAAGCATAAAAACACTTTCGGGCTTGCTTGCAATGAATGGCAGAAAGAGTTTTATTAGCTGAACTGCGCTCCATAAGAAAGACTATCAAGGAACAGCTTGCTTTCAGCAGACTGCATATTTGTTTATACTAACAAGTAGAACACAGAAAAACACTTTCGGGCTTGTTTGCAATGAGCACCAGAAAGACAGTTTTATTAACTGAACTGCACTCAGTATTCAAGACTGTCAAAGAACAACTTGTTTTCAGCAAACTGCATCTTTGCTTTTACAATCCATTATGAAGCATAAAAACACTTTCGGGCTTGCTTGCAATGAAAGGCAGAAAGAGTTTTATTAGCTGAACTGCGCTCCATAAGAAAGACTATCAAAGAACAGCTTGCTTTCAGCAGACTGCATATTTGTTTATACTAACAAGTAGAACACAGAAAAACACTTTCTGGCTTCTTTGCAATGAGCACCAGAAAGACAGTTTTATTAACTGAACTGCACTCAGTATTCAAGACTGTCAAAGAACAACTTGTTTTCAGCAAACTGCATCTTTGCTTTTACAATCCATTATGAAGCATAAAAACACTTTCGGGCTTGCTTGCAATGAGCACCAGAAAGACAGTTTTATTAACTGAACTGCACTCAGTATTCAAGACTGTCAAAGAACAACTTGTTTTCAGCAAACTGCATCTTTGCTTTTACAATCCATTGTGAAGCATAAAAACACTTTCGGGCTTGCTTGCAATGAAAGGCAGAAAGAGTTTTATTAGCTGAACTGCGCTCCATAAGAAAGACTATCAAAGAACAGCTTGCTTTCAGCAGACTGCATCTTTACTTTTGCAATCTATTATGAAGCATAAAAACACTTTCGGGCTTGCTTGCAATGAAAGGCAGAAAGAGTTTTATTAGCTGAACTGCGCTCCATAAGAAAGACTATCAAAGAACAGCTTGCTTTCAGCAGACTGCATATTTGTTTATACTAACAAGTAGAACACAGAAAAACACTTTCGGGCTTCTTTGCAATGAGCACCAGAAAGACAGTTTTATTAACTGAACTGCACTCAGTATTCAAGACTGTCAAAGAACAACTTGTTTTCAGCAAACTGCATCTTTGCTTTTACAATCCATTATGAAGCATAAAAACACTTTCGGGCTTGCTTGCAATGAGCACCAGAAAGACAGTTTTATTAACTGAACTGCACTCAGTATTCAAGACTGTCAAAGAACAACTTGTTTTCAGCAAACTGCATCTTTGCTTTTACAATCCATTGTGAAGCATAAAAACACTTTCGGGCTTGCTTGCAATGAAAGGCAGAAAGAGTTTTATTAGCTGAACTGCGCTCCATAAGAAAGACTATCAAAGAACAGCTTGCTTTCAGCAGACTGCATCTTTGCTTTTACAATCTATTATGAAGCATAAAAACACTTTCGGGCTTGCTTGCAATGAAAGGCAGAAAGAGTTTTATTAGCTGAACTGCGCTCCATAAGAAAGACTATCAAAGAACAGCTTGCTTTCAGTAGACTGCATATTTGTTTATACTAATAAGTAGAACACAGAAAAACACTTTCTGGCTTCTTTGCAATGAGCACCAGAAAGACAGTTTTATTATCTGAACTGCACTCAGTATTCAAGACTGTCAAAGAACAGCTTGCTTTCAGCAGACTGCATCTTTACTTTTGCAATCTATTATGAAGCATAAAAACACTTTCGGGCTTGCTTGCAATGAAAGGCAGAAAGAGTTTTATTAGCTGAACTGCGCTCCATAAGAAAGACTATCAAGGAACAGCTTGCTTTCAGCAGAGTGCATATTTGTTTATACTAACAAGTAGAACACAGAAAAACACTTTCGGGCTTGTTTGCAATGAGCACCAGAAAGACAGTTTTATTAACTGAACTGCACTCAGTATTCAAGACTGTCAAAGAACAACTTGTTTTCAGCAAACTGCATCTTTGCTTTTACAATCCATTATGAAGCATAAGAACACTTTCGGGCTTGCTTGCAATGAAAGGCAGAAAGAGTTTTATTAGCTGAACTGCGCTCCATAAGAAAGACTATCAAAGAACAGCTTGCTTTCAGCAAACTGCATGTTTGCTTTTACAATCTATTATGAAGCATAAAACCACTTTCGGGCTTGCTTGCAATGAAAGGCAGAAAGAGTTTTATTAGCTGAACTGCGCTCCATAAGAAAGACTATCAAAGAAAAGCTTGCTTTCAGCAGACTGCATATTTGTTTATACTAACAAGTAGAACACAGAAAAACACTTTCGGGCTTCTTTGCAATGAGCACCAGAAAGACAGTTTTATTAACTGAACTGCACTCAGTATTCAAGACTGTCAAAGAACAACTTGTTTTCAGCAAACTGCATCTTTGCTTTTACAATCCATTATGAAGCATAAAAACACTTTCGGGCTTGCTTGCGATGAGCACCAGAAAGACAGTTTTATTAACTGAACTGCACTCAGTATTCAAGACTGTCAAAGAACAACTTGTTTTCAGCAAACTGCATCTTTGCTTTTACAATCCATTGTGAAGCATAAAAACACTTTCGGGCTTGCTTGCAATGAAAGGCAGAAAGAGATTTATTAGCTGAACTGCGCTCCATAAGAAAGACTATCAAAGAACAGCTTGCTTTCAGCAGACTGCATCTTTGCTTTTACAATCTATTATGAAGCATAAAAACACTTTCGGGCTTGCTTGCAATGAAAGGCAGAAAGAGTTTTATTAGCTGAACTGCGCTCCATAAGAAAGACTATCAAAGAACAGCTTGCTTTCAGCAGACTGCATCTTTACTTTTGCAATCTATTATGAAGCATAAAAACACTTTCGGGCTTGCTTGCAATGAGCACCAGAAAGACAGTTTTATTAACTGAACTGCACTCAGTATTCAAGACTGTCAAAGAACAACTTGTTTTCAGCAAACTGCATCTTTGCTTTTACAATCCATTATGAAGCATAAAAACACTTTCGGGCTTGCTTGCAATGAAAGGCAGAAAGAGTTTTACTAGCTGAACTGCGCTCCATAAGAAAGACTATCAAAGAACAGCTTGCTTTCAGCAGACTGCATCTTTACTTTTGCAATCCATTATGAAGCATAAAAACACTTTCGGGCTTGCTTGCAATGAATGGCAGAAAGAGTTTTATTAGCTGAACTGCGCTCCATAAGAAAGACTATCAAGGAACAGCTTGCTTTCAGCAGACTGCATATTTGTTTATACTAACAAGTAGAACACAGAAAAACACTTTCGGGCTTGTTTGCAATGAGCACCAGAAAGACAGTTTTATTAACTGAACTGCACTCAGTATTCAAGACTGTCAAAGAACAACTTGTTTTCAGCAAACTGCATCTTTGCTTTTACAATCCATTATGAAGCATAAAAACACTTTCGGGCTTGCTTGCAATGAAAGGCAGAAAGAGTTTTATTAGCTGAACTGCGCTCCATAAGAAAGACTATCAAAGAACAGCTTGCTTTCAGCAGACTGCATATTTGTTTATACTAACAAGTAGAACACAGAAAAACACTTTCTGGCTTCTTTGCAATGAGCACCAGAAAGACAGTTTTATTAACTGAACTGCACTCAGTATTCAAGACTGTCAAAGAACAACTTGTTTTCAGCAAACTGCATCTTTGCTTTTACAATCCATTATGAAGCATAAAAACACTTTCGGGCTTGCTTGCAATGAGCACCAGAAAGACAGTTTTATTAACTGAACTGCACTCAGTATTCAAGACTGTCAAAGAACAACTTGTTTTCAGCAAACTGCATCTTTGCTTTTACAATCCATTGTGAAGCATAAAAACACTTTCGGGCTTGCTTGCAATGAAAGGCAGAAAGAGTTTTATTAGCTGAACTGCGCTCCATAAGAAAGACTATCAAAGAACAGCTTGCTTTCAGCAGACTGCATCTTTGCTTTTACAATCTATTATGAAGCATAAAAACACTTTCGGGCTTGCTTGCAATGAAAGGCAGAAAGAGTTTTATTAGCTGAACTGCGCTCCATAAGAAAGACTATCAAAGAACAGCTTGCTTTCAGCAGACTGCATATTTGTTTATACTAACAAGTAGAACACAGAAAAACACTTTCGGGCTTCTTTGCAATGAGCACCAGAAAGACAGTTTTATTAACTGAACTGCACTCAGTATTCAAGACTGTCAAAGAACAACTTGTTTTCAGCAAACTGCATCTTTGCTTTTACAATCCATTATGAAGCATAAAAACACTTTCGGGCTTGCTTGCAATGAGCACCAGAAAGACAGTTTTATTAACTGAACTGCACTCAGTATTCAAGACTGTCAAAGAACAACTTGTTTTCAGCAAACTGCATCTTTGCTTTTACAATCCATTGTGAAGCATAAAAACACTTTCGGGCTTGCTTGCAATGAAAGGCAGAAAGAGTTTTATTAGCTGAACTGCGCTCCATAAGAAAGACTATCAAAGAACAGCTTGCTTTCAGCAGACTGCATCTTTGCTTTTACAATCTATTATGAAGCATAAAAACACTTTCGGGCTTGCTTGCAATGAAAGGCAGAAAGAGTTTTATTAGCTGAACTGCGCTCCATAAGAAAGACTATCAAAGAACAGCTTGCTTTCAGCAGACTGCATATTTGTTTATACTAATAAGTAGAACACAGAAAAACACTTTCTGGCTTCTTTGCAATGAGCACCAGAAAGACAGTTTTATTATCTGAACTGCACTCAGTATTCAAGACTGTCAAAGAACAGCTTGCTTTCAGCAGACTGCATCTTTACTTTTGCAATCTATTATGAAGCATAAAAACACTTTCGGGCTTGCTTGCAATGAAAGGCAGAAAGAGTTTTATTAGCTGAACTGCGCTCCATAAGAAAGACTATCAAGGAACAGCTTGCTTTCAGCAGAGTGCATATTTGTTTATACTAACAAGTAGAACACAGAAAAACACTTTCGGGCTTGTTTGCAATGAGCACCAGAAAGACAGTTTTATTAACTGAACTGCACTCAGTATTCAAGACTGTCAAAGAACAACTTGTTTTCAGCAAACTGCATCTTTGCTTTTACAATCCATTATGAAGCATAAGAACACTTTCGGGCTTGCTTGCAATGAAAGGCAGAAAGAGTTTTATTAGCTGAACTGCGCTCCATAAGAAAGACTATCAAAGAACAGCTTGCTTTCAGCAAACTGCATGTTTGCTTTTACAATCTATTATGAAGCATAAAACCACTTTCGGGCTTGCTTGCAATGAAAGGCAGAAAGAGTTTTATTAGCTGAACTGCGCTCCATAAGAAAGACTATCAAAGAACAGCTTGCTTTCAGCAGACTGCATATTTGTTTATACTAACAAGTAGAACACAGAAAAACACTTTCGGGCTTCTTTGCAATGAGCACCAGAAAGACAGTTTTATTAACTGAACTGCACTCAGTATTCAAGACTGTCAAAGAACAACTTGTTTTCAGCAAACTGCATCTTTGCTTTTACAATCCATTGTGAAACATAAAAACACTTTCGGGCTTGCTTGCAATGAAAGGCAGAAAGAGTTTTATTAGCTGAACTGCGCTCCATAAGAAAGACTATCAAAGAACAGCTTGCTTTCAGCAGACTGCATCTTTGCTTTTACAATCTATTATGAAGCATAAAAACACTTTCGGGCTTGCTTGCAATGAAAGGCAGAAAGAGTTTTATTAGCTGAACTGCGCTCCATAAGAAAGACTATCAAAGAACAGCTTGCTTTCAGCAGACTGCATCTTTACTTTTGCAATCTATTATGAAGCATAAAAACACTTTCGGGCTTGCTTGCAATGAGCACCAGAAAGACAGTTTTATTAACTGAACTGCACTCAGTATTCAAGACTGTCAAAGAACAACTTGTTTTCAGCAAACTGCATCTTTGCTTTTACAATCCATTATGAAGCATAAAAACACTTTCGGGCTTGCTTGCAATGAAAGGCAGAAAGAGTTTTACTAGCTGAACTGCGCTCCATAAGAAAGACTATCAAAGAACAGCTTGCTTTCAGCAGACTGCATCTTTACTTTTGCAATCCATTATGAAGCATAAAAACACTTTCGGGCTTGCTTGCAATGAATGGCAGAAAGAGTTTTATTAGCTGAACTGCGCTCCATAAGAAAGACTATCAAGGAACAGCTTGCTTTCAGCAGACTGCATATTTGTTTATACTAACAAGTAGAACACAGAAAAACACTTTCGGGCTTGTTTGCAATGAGCACCAGAAAGACAGTTTTATTAACTGAACTGCACTCAGTATTCAAGACTGTCAAAGAACAACTTGTTTTCAGCAAACTGCATCTTTGCTTTTACAATCCATTATGAAGCATAAAAACACTTTCGGGCTTGCTTGCAATGAAAGGCAGAAAGAGTTTTATTAGCTGAACTGCGCTCCATAAGAAAGACTATCAAAGAACAGCTTGCTTTCAGCAGACTGCATATTTGTTTATACTAACAAGTAGAACACAGAAAAACACTTTCTGGCTTCTTTGCAATGAGCACCAGAAAGACAGTTTTATTAACTGAACTGCACTCAGTATTCAAGACTGTCAAAGAACAACTTGTTTTCAGCAAACTGCATCTTTGCTTTTACAATCCATTATGAAGCATAAAAACACTTTCGGGCTTGCTTGCAATGAGCACCAGAAAGACAGTTTTATTAACTGAACTGCACTCAGTATTCAAGACTGTCAAAGAACAACTTGTTTTCAGCAAACTGCATCTTTGCTTTTACAATCCATTATGAAGCATAAAAACACTTTCGGGCTTGCTTGCAATGAAAGGCAGAAAGAGTTTTATTAGCTGAACTGCGCTCCATAAGAAAGACTATCAAAGAACAGCTTGCTTTCAGCAGACTGCATATTTGTTTATACTAACAAGTAGAACACAGAAAAACACTTTCGGGCTTCTTTGCAATGAGCACCAGAAAGACAGTTTTATTAACTGAACTGCACTCAGTATTCAAGACTGCCAAAGAACAACTTGTTTTCAGCAAACTGCATCTTTGCTTTTACAATCCATTATGAAGCATAAAAACACTTTCGGGCTTGCTTGCAATGAGCACCAGAAAGACAGTTTTATTAACTGAACTGCACTCAGTATTCAAGACTGTCAAAAAACAACTTGTTTTCAGCAAACTGCATCTTTGCTTTTACAATCCATTGTGAAGCATAAAAACACTTTCGGGCTTGCTTGCAATGAAAGGCAGAAAGAGTTTTATTAGCTGAACTGCGCTCCATAAGAATGACTATCAAAGAACAGCTTGCTTTCAGCAGACTGCATCTTTGCTTTTACAATCTATTATGAAGCATAAAAACACTTTCGGGCTTGCTTGCAATGAGCACCAGAAAGACAGTTTTATTAACTGAACTGCACTCAGTATTCAAGACTGTCAAAGAACAACTTGTTTTCAGCAAACTGCATCTTTGCTTTTACAATCCATTATGAAGCATAAAAACACTTTCGGGCTTGCTTGCAATGAAAGGCAGAAAGACAGTTTTATTAACTGAACTGCACTCAGTATTCAAGACTGTCAAAGAACAACTTGTTTTCAGCAATCTGCATCTTTGCCTTTACAATCCATTATGAAGCATAAAAACACTTTCGGGCTTGCTTGCAATGAAAGGCAGAAAGAGTTTTATTAGCTGAACTGCGCTCCATAAGAAAGACTATCAAAGAACAGCTTGCTTTCAGCAAACTGCATGTTTGCTTTTACAATCTATTATGAAGCATAAAACCACTTTCGGGCTTGCTTGCAATGAAAGGCAGAAAGAGTTTTATTAGCTGAACTGCGCTCCATAAGAAAGACTATCAAAGAACAGCTTGCTTTCAGCAGACTGCATATTTGTTTATACTAACAAGTAGAACACAGAAAAACACTTTCTGGCTTCTTTGCAATGAGCACCAGAAAGACAGTTTTATTAACTGAACTGCACTCAGTATTCAAGACTGTCAAAGAACAACTTGTTTTCAGCAAACTGCATCTTTGCTTTTACAATCCATTATGAAGCATAAAAACACTTTCGGGCTTGCTTGCAATGAAAGGCAGAAAGAGTTTTATTAGCTGAACTGCGCTCCATAAGAAAGACTATCAAAGAACAGCTTGCTTTCAGCAGACTGCATATTTGTTTATACTAACAAGTAGAACACAGAAAAACACTTTCTGGCTTCTTTGCAATGAGCACCAGAAAGACAGTTTTATTAACTGAACTGCACTCAGTATTCAAGACTGTCAAAGAACAACTTGTTTTCAGCAAACTACATGTTTGCTTTTACAATCCATTATGAAGCATAAAAACACTTTCGGGCTTGCTTGCAATGAAAGGCAGAAAGAGTTTTATTAGCTGAACTGCGCTCCATAAGAAAGACTATCAAAGAACAGCTTGCTTTCAGCAGACTGCATCTTTACTTTTGCAATCTATTATGAAGCATAAAAACACTTTCGGGCTTGCTTGCAATGAGCACCAGAAAGACAGTTTTATTAACTGAACTGCACTCAGTATTCAAGACTGTCAAAGAACAACTTGTTTTCAGCAAACTGCATCTCTGCTTTTACAATCCATTATGAAGCATAAAAACACTTTCGGGCTTGCTTGCAATGAAAGGCAGAAAGAGTTTTACTAGCTGAACTGCGCTCCATAAGAAAGACTATCAAAGAACAGCTTGCTTTCAGCAGACTGCATCTTTACTTTTGCAATCTATTATGAAGCATAAAAACACTTTCGGGCTTGCTTGCAATGAAAGGCAGAAAGAGTTTTATTAGCTGAACTGCGCTCCATAAGAAAGACTATCAAGGAACAGCTTGCTTTCAGCAGACTGCATATTTGTTTATACTAACAAGTAGAACACAGAAAAACACTTTCGGGCTTGTTTGCAATGAGCACCAGAAAGACAGTTTTATTAACTGAACTGCACTCAGTATTCAAGACTGTCAAAGAACAACTTGTTTTCAGCAAACTGCATCTTTGCTTTTACAATCCATTATGAAGCATAAGAACACTTTCGGGCTTGCTTGCAATTAAAGGCAGAAAGAGTTTTATTAGCTGAACTGCGCTCCATAAGAAAGACTATCAAAGAACAGCTTGCTTTCAGCAAACTGCATGTTTGCTTTTACAATCTATTATGAAGCATAAAACCACTTTCGGGCTTGCTTGCAATGAAAGGCAGAAAGAGTTTTATTAGCTGAACTGCGCTCCATAAGAAAGACTATCAAAGAACAGCTTGCTTTCAGCAGACTGCATATTTGTTTATACTAACAAGTAGAACACAGAAAAACACTTTCTGGCTTGCTTGCAATGAGCACCAGAAAGACAGTTTTATTAACTGAACCGCACTCAGTATTCAAGACTGTCAAAGAACAACTTGTTTTCAGCAAACTGCATCTTTGCTTTTACAACCCGTTATGAAGCATAAAAACACTTTCGGGCTCGCTTGCAATGAAAGGCAGAAAGAGTTTTATTAGCTGAACTGCACTCCATAAGAAAGACTGTCAGAGCACAGCTTGCTTTCAGCAGACTCGGTATTTCTTTTTACTAGCAATTGGAACACAGAAAAACACTTTCTGGCGTGTTTGCAATGAGCACAAGAAAGACAGTTTTATTAACTCAACTGCACTCAGTATTCAAGACTGTCAAAGATAAACTTGTTTTCAGCAAACTGCATCTTTGATTTTACAATCCATTATGAAGCATAAAAACACTTTCGGGCTTGCTTGCAATGAGCACCAGAAAGACAGTTTTATTAACTGAACCGCACTCAGTATTCAAGACTGTCAAAGAACAACTTGTTTTCAGCAAACTGCATCTTTGCTTTTACAACCCGTTATGAAGCATAAAAACACTTTCGGGCTCGCTTGCAATGAAAGGCAGAAAGAGTTTTATTAGCTGAACTGCGCTCCATAATAAAGACTGTCAGAGCACAGCTTGCTTTCAGCAGACTGCGTATTTGTTTATACTAACAATTGGAACACAGAAAAACACTTTCTGGCGTGTTTGCAATGAGCACAAGAAAGACAGTTTTATTAACTGAACCGCACTCAGTATTCAAGACTGTCAAATAACAACTTGTTTTCAGCAAACTGCATCTTTGCTTTTACAACCCGTTATGAACCATAAAAACACTTTCGGGCTCGCTTGCAATGAAAGGCAGAAAGAGTTTTATTAGCTGAACTGCGCTCCATAATAAAGACTGTCAGATCACAGCTTGCTTTCAGCAGACTGCGTATTTGTTTATACTAACAATTGGAACACAGAAAAACACTTTCTGGCGTGTTTGCAATGGGCACCAGAAAGACAGTTTTATTAACTGAACCGCACTCAGTATTCAAGACTGTCAAAGAACAACTTGTTTTCAGCAAACTGCATCTTTGCTTTTACAACCCGTTATGAAGCATAAAAACACTTTCGGGCTCGCTTGCAATGAAAAGCAGAAAGAGTTTTATTAGCTGAACTGCGCTCCATAATAAAGACTGTCAGAGCACAGCTTGCTTTCAGCAGACTGCGTATTTGTTTATACTAACAATTGGAACACAGAAAAACACTTTCTGGCGTGTTTGCAATGAGCACAAGAAAGACAGTTTTATTAACTGAACCGCACTCAGTATTCAAGACTGTCAAATAACAACTTGTTTTCAGCAAACTGCATCTTTGCTTTTACAACCCGTTATGAAGCATAAAAACACTTTCGGGCTCGCTTGCAATGAAAGGCAGAAAGAGTTTTATTAGCTGAACTGCGCTCCATAAGAAAGACTGTCAGAGCACAGCTTGCTTTCAGCAGACTGCGTATTTGTTTATACTAGCAATTGGAACACAGAAAAACACTTTCTGGCGTGTTTGCAATGAGCACCAGAAAGACAGTTTTATTAACTGAACCGCACTCAGTATTCAAGACTGTCAAAGAACAACTTGTTTTCAGCAAACTGCATCTTTGCTTTTACAACCCGTTATGAAGCATAAAAACACTTTCGGGCTCGCTTGCAATGAAAGGCAGAAAGAGTTTTATTAGCTGAACTGCACTCCATAAGAAAGACTGTCAGAGCACAGCTTGCTTTCAGCAGACTGCTTATTTGTTTTTACTAACAATTGGAACACAGAAAAACACTTTCTGGCGTGTTTGCAATGGGCACCAGAAAGACAGTTTTATTAACTGAACCGCACTCAGTATTCAAGACTGTCAAAGAACAACTTGTTTTCAGCAAACTGCATCTTTGCTTTTACAACCCGTTATGAAGCATAAAAACACTTTCGGGCTCGCTTGCAATGAAAAGCAGAAAGAGTTTTATTAGCTGAACTGCGCTCCATAATAAAGACTGTCAGAGCACAGCTTGCTTTCAGCAGACTGCGTATTTGTTTATACTAACAATTGGAACACAGAAAAACACTTTCTGGCGTGTTTGCAATGAGCACAAGAAAGACAGTTTTATTAACTGAACCGCACTCAGTATTCAAGACTGTCAAATAACAACTTGTTTTCAGCAAACTGCATCTTTGCTTTTACAACCCGTTATGAAGCATAAAAACACTTTCGGGCTCGCTTGCAATGAAAGGCAGAAAGAGTTTTATTAGCTGAACTGCGCTCCATAAGAAAGACTGTCAGAGCACAGCTTGCTTTCAGCAGACTGCGTATTTGTTTATACTAGCAATTGGAACACAGAAAAACACTTTCTGGCGTGTTTGCAATGAGCACCAGAAAGACAGTTTTATTAACTGAACCGCACTCAGTATTCAAGACTGTCAAAGAACAACTTGTTTTCAGCAAACTGCATCTTTGCTTTTACAACCCGTTATGAAGCATAAAAACACTTTCGGGCTCGCTTGCAATGAAAGGCAGAAAGAGTTTTATTAGCTGAACTGCACTCCATAAGAAAGACTGTCAGAGCACAGCTTGCTTTCAGCAGACTGCTTATTTGTTTTTACTAACAATTGGAACACAGAAAAACACTTTCTGGCGTGTTTGCAATGAGCACCAGAAAGACAGTTTTATTAACTGAACCGCACTCAGTATTCAAGACTGTCAAAGAACAACTTGTTTTCAGCAAACTGCATCTTTGCTTTTACAACCCGTTATGAAGCATAAAAACACTTTCGGGCTCGCTTGCAATGAAAGGCAGAAAGAGTTTTATTAGCTGAACTGCACTCCATAAGAAAGACTGTCAGAGCACAGCTTGCTTTCAGCAGACTGCTTATTTGTTTTTACTAACAATTGGAACACAGAAAAACACTTTCTGGCGTGTTTGCAATGAGCACCAGAAAGACAGTTTTATTAACTGAACCGCACTCAGTATTCAAGACTGTCAAAGAACAACTTGTTTTCAGCAAACTGCATCTTTGCTTTTACAACCCATTATGAAGCATAAAAACACTTTCGGGCTCGCTTGCAATGAAAGGCAGAAAGAGTTTTATTAGCTGAACTGCACTCCATAAGAAAGACTCAAAGAACAGCTTGCTTTCAGCAGACTGCGTATTTCTTTATACTAGCAATTGGAACACAGAAAAACACTTTCTGGCTTGCTTGCAATGAGCACCAGAAAGACAGTTTTATTAACTGAACCGCACTCAGTATTCAAGACTGTCAAAGAACAACTTGTTTTCAGCAAACTGCATCTTTGCTTTTACAATCCATTATGAAGCATAATAACACTTTCGGGCTCGCTTGCAATGAAAGGCAGAAAGAGTTTTATTAGCTGAACTGCACTCCATAAGAAAGACTGTCAGAGCACAGCTTGCTTTCAGCAGACTGCGTATTTCTTTATACTAGCAATTGGAACACAGAAAAACACTTTCTGGCTTGCTTGCAATGAGCACCAGAAAGACAGTTTTATTAACTCAACTGCACTCAGTATTCAAGACTGTCAAAGATAAACTTGTTTTTAGCAAACTGCATCTTTGATTTTACAATCCATTATGAAGCATAAAAACACTTTCGGGCTTGCTTGCAATGAGCACCAGAAAGACAGTTTTATTAACTGAACCGCACTCAGTATTCAAGACTGTCAAAGAACAACTTGTTTTCAGCAAACTGCATCTTTGCTTTTACAACCCGTTATGAAGCATAAAAACACTTTCGGGCTCGCTTGCAATGAAAGGCAGAAAGAGTTTTATTAGCTGAACTGCGCTCCATAATAAAGACTGTCAGAGCACAGCTTGCTTTCAGCAGACTGCGTATTTGTTTATACTAACAATTGGAACACAGAAAAACACTTTCTGGCGTGTTTGCAATGAGCACAAGAAAGACAGTTTTATTAACTGAACCGCACTCAGTATTCAAGACTGTCAAACAACAACTTGTTTTCAGCAAACTGCATCTTTGCTTTTACAACCCGTTATGAAGCATAAAAACACTTTCGGGCTCGCTTGCAATGAAAGGCAGAAAGAGTTTTATTAGCTGAACTGCGCTCCATAATAAAGACTGTCAGATCACAGCTTGCTTTCAGCAGACTGCGTATTTGTTTATACTAACAATTGGAACACAGAAAAACACTTTCTGGCGTGTTTGCAATGGGCACCAGAAAGACAGTTTTATTAACTGAACCGCACTCAGTATTCAAGACTGTCAAAGAACAACTTGTTTTCAGCAAACTGCATCTTTGCTTTTACAACCCGTTATAACTTGTTTTCAGCAAACTGCATCTTTGCTTTTACAACCCATTATGAAGCATAAAAACACTTTCGGGCTCGCTTGCAATGAAAGGCAGAAAGAGTTTTATTAGCTGAACTGCACTCCATAAGAAAGACTCAAAGAACAGCTTGCTTTCAGCAGACTGCGTATTTCTTTATACTAGCAATTGGAACACAGAAAAACACTTTCTGGCTTGCTTGCAATGAGCACCAGAAAGACAGTTTTATTAACTGAACCGCACTCAGTATTCAAGACTGTCAAAGAACAACTTGTTTTCAGCAAACTGCATCTTTGCTTTTACAACCCATTATGAAGCATAAAAACACTTTCGGGCTCGCTTGCAATGAAAGGCAGAAAGAGTTTTATTAGCTGAACTGCACTCCATAAGAAAGACTCAAAGAACAGCTTGCTTTCAGCAGACTGCGTATTTCTTTATACTAGCAATTGGAACACAGAAAAACACTTTCTGGCTTGCTTGCAATGAGCACCAGAAAGACAGTTTTATTAACTGAACCGCACTCAGTATTCAAGACTGTCAAAGAACAACTTGTTTTCAGCAAACTGCATCTTTGCTTTTACAATCCATTATGAAGCATAATAACACTTTCGGGCTCGCTTGCAATGAAAGGCAGAAAGAGTTTTATTAGCTGAACTGCACTCCATAAGAAAGACTGTCAGAGCACAGCTTGCTTTCAGCAGACTGCGTATTTCTTTATACTAGCAATTGGAACACAGAAAAACACTTTCTGGCTTGCTTGCAATGAGCACCAGAAAGACAGTTTTATTAACTCAACTGCACTCAGTATTCAAGACTGTCAAAGATAAACTTGTTTTCAGCAAACTGCATCTTTGATTTTACAATCCATTATGAAGCATAAAAACACTTTCGGGCTTGCTTGCAATGAGCACCAGAAAGACAGTTTTATTAACTGAACCGCACTCAGTATTCAAGACTGTCAAAGAACAACTTGTTTTCAGCAAACTGCATCTTTGCTTTTACAACCCGTTATGAAGCATAAAAACACTTTCGGGCTCGCTTGCAATGAAAGGCAGAAAGAGTTTTATTAGCTGAACTGCACTCCATAAGAAAGACTGTCAGAGCACAGCTTGCTTTCAGCAGACTGCGTATTTGTTTATACTAACAATTGGAACACAGAAAAACACTTTCTGGCGTGTTTGCAATGAGCACCAGAAAGACAGTTTTATTAACTGAACCGCACTCAGTATTCAAGACTGTCAAAGAACAACTTGTTTTCAGCAAACTGCATCTTTGCTTTTACAACCCGTTATGAAGCATAAAAACACTTTCGGGCTCGCTTGCAATGAAAGGCAGAAAGAGTTTTATTAGCTGAACTGCACTCCATAAGAAAGACTCTCAGAGCACAGCTTGCTTTCAGCAGACTGCATATTTGTTTATACTAACAAGTAGAACACAGAAAAACACTTTCTGGTTTGTTTGCAATGAGCACCAGAAAGACAGTTTTATTAACTGAACCGCACTCAGTATTCAAGACTGTCAAAGAACAACTTGTTTTCAGCAAACTGCATCTTTGCTTTTACAGTCCATTATGAAGCATAAAAACACTTTCGGGCTCGCTTGCAATGAGAGGCAGAAAGAGTTTTATTAGCTGAACTGCACTCCATAAGAAAGACTCTCAGAGCACAGCTTGCTTTCAGCAGACTGCATATTTGTTTATACTAACAAGTAGAACACAGAAAAACACTTTCTGGTTTGTTTGCAATGAGCACCAGAAAGACAGTTTTATTAACTGAACCGCACTCAGTATTCAAGACTGTCAAAGAACAACTTGTTTTCAGCAAACTGCATCTTTGCTTTTACAGTCCATTATGAAGCATAAAAACACTTTCGGGCTCGCTTGCAATGAGAGGCAGAAAGAGTTTTATTAGCTGAACTGCACTCCATAAGAAAGACTGTCAGAGCACAGCTTGCTTTCAGCAGACTGCGTATTTCTTTATACTAGCAATTGGAACACAGAAAAACACTTTCTGGCGTGTTTGCAATGAGCACCAGAAAGACAGTTTTATTAACTGAACCGCACACAGTATTCAAGACTGTCAAAGAACAACTTGTTTTCAGCAAACTGCATCTTTGCTTTTACAACCCGTTATGAAGCATAAAAACACTTTCGGGCTCGCTTGCAATGAAAGGCAGAAAGAGTTTTATTAGCTGAACTGCGCTCCATAAGAAAGACTGTCAGAGCACAGCTTGCTTTCAGCAGACTGCGTATTTGTTTATACTAACAATTGGAACACAGAAAACCACTTTCTGGCGTGTTTGCAATGAGCACCAGAAAGACAGTTTTATTAACTGAACCGCACTCAGTATTCAAGACTGTCAAAGAACAACTTGTTTTCAGCAAACTGCATCTTTGCTTTTACAACCCGTTATGAAGCATAAAAACACTTTCGGGCTCGCTTGCAATGAAAGGCAGAAAGAGTTTTATTAGCTGAACTGCGCTCCATAAGAAAGACTGTCAGAGCACAGCTTGCTTTCAGCAGACTGCGTATTTGTTTATACTAGCAATTGGAACACAGAAAAACACTTTCTGGCGTGTTTGCAATGAGCACCAGAAAGACAGTTTTATTAACTGAACCGCACTCAGTATTCAAGACTGTCAAAGAACAACTTGTTTTCAGCAAACTGCATCTTTGCTTTTACAACCCGTTATGAAGCATAAAAACACTTTCGGGCTCGCTTGCAATGAAAGGCAGAAAGAGTTTTATTAGCTGAACTGCACTCCATAAGAAAGACTCTCAGAGCACAGCTTGCTTTCAGCAGACTGCATATTTGTATATACTAACAATTAGAACACAGAAAAACACTTTCTGGTTTGTTTGCAATGAGCACCAGAAAGACAGTTTTATTAACTCAACTGCACTCAGTATTCACGACTGTCAAAGATAAACTTGTTTTCAGCAACCTGCATCTTTGCTTTTACAACCCGTTATGAAGCATAAAAACACTTTCGGGCTCGCTTGCAATGAAAGGCAGAAAGAGTTTTATTAGCTGAACTGCGCTCCATAAGAAAGACTGTCAGAGCACAGCTTGCTTTCAGCAGACTGCGTATTTGTTTATACTAACAATTGGAACACAGAAAAACACTTTCTGGCGTGTTTGCAATGAGCACCAGAAAGACAGTTTTATTAACTCAACTGCACTCAGTATTCAAGACTGTCAAAGATAAACTTGTTTTCAGCAAACTGCATCTTTGATTTTACAACCCGTTATGAAGCATAAAAACACTTTCGGGCTCGCTTGCAATGAAAGGCAGAAAGAGTTTTATTAGCTGAACTGCACTCCGTAAAAAGGCTCTCAGAGCACAGCTTGCTTTCAGCAGACTGCATATTTGTTTATACTAACAATTAGAACACAGAAAAACACCTTCTGGTTTGTTTGCAATGAGCACCAGAAAGACATTTTTATTAACTGAACCGCACTCAGTATTCAAGACTGTCAAAGAACAACTTGTTTTCAGCAAACTGCATCTTTGCTTTTACAATCCATTATGAAGCATAAAAACACTTTCGGGCTCGCTTGCAATGAAAGGCAGAAAGAGTTTTATTAGCTGAACTGCACTCCATAAGAAAGACTGTCAGAGCACAGCTTGCTTTCAGCAGACTGCGTATTTCTTTATACTAGCAATTGGAACACAGAAAAACACTTTCTGGCTTGCTTGCAATGAGCACCAGAAAGACAGTTTTATTAACTCAACTGCACTCAGTATTCAAGACTGTCAAAGATAAACTTGTTTTCAGCAAACTGCATCTTTGATTTTACAATCCATTATGAAGCATAAAAACACTTTCGGGCTTGCTTGCAATGAAAGGCAGAAAGAGTTTTATTAGCTGAACTGCGCTCCATAAGAAAGACTGTCAGAGCACATCTTGCTTTCAGCAGACTGCGTATTTGTTTATACTAACAATTGGAACACAGAAAAACACTTTCTGGCGTGTTTGCAATGAGCACCAGAAAGACAGTTTTATTAACTGAACCGCACTCAGTATTCAAGACTGTCAAAGAACAACTTGTTTTCAGCAAACTGCATCTTTGCTTTTACAACCCGTTATGAAGCATAAAAACACTTTCGGGCTCGCTTGCAATGAAAGGCAGAAAGAGTTTTATTAGCTGAACTGCGCTCCATAAGAAAGACTGTCAGAGCACAGCTTGCTTTCAGCAGACTGCGTATTTGTTTATACTAACAATTGGAACACAGAAAAACACTTTCTGGCGTGTTTGCAATGAGCACCAGAAAGACAGTTTTATTAACTGAACCGCACTCAGTATTCAAGACTGTCAAAGAACAACTTGTTTTCAGCAAACTGCATCTTTGCTTTTACAACCCGTTATGAAGCATAAAAACACTTTCGGGCTCGCTTGCAATGAAAGGCAGAAAGAGTTTTATTAGCTGAACTGCGCTCCATAAGAAAGACTGTCAGAGCACAGCTTGCTTTCAGCAGACTGCGTATTTGTTTATACTAGCAATTGGAACACAGAAAAACACTTTCTGGTTTGATTGCAATGAGCACCAGAAAGACAGTTTTATTAACTCAACTGCACTCAGTATTCAAGACTGTCAAAGATAAACTTGTTTTCAGCAAACTGCATCTTTGCTTTTACAACCCGTTATGAAGCATAAAAACACTTTCGGGCTCGCTTGCAATGAAAGGCAGAAAGAGTTTTATTAGCTGAACTGCGCTCCATAAGAAAGACTGTCAGAGCACAGCTTGCTTTCAGCAGACTGCGTATTTGTTTATACTAACAATTGGAACACAGAAAAACACTTTCTGGCGTGTTTGCAATGAGCACCAGAAAGACAGTTTTATTAACTGAACCGCACTCAGTATTCAAGACTGTCAAAGAACAACTTGTTTTCAGCAAACTGCATCTTTGCTTTTACAACCCGTTATGAAGCATAAAAACACTTTCGGGCTCGCTTGCAATGAAAGGCAGAAAGAGTTTTATTAGCTGAACTGCACTCCATAAGAAAGACTCTCAGAGCACAGCTTGCTTTCAGCAGACTGCATATTTGTTTATACTAACAAGTAGAACACAGAAAAACACTTTCTGGTTTGTTTGCAATGAGCACCAGAAAGACAGTTTTATTAACTGAACCGCACTCAGTATTCAAGACTGTCAAAGATAAACTTGTTTTCAGCAAACTGCATCTTTGCTTTTACAACCCGTTATGAAGCATAAAAACACTTTCGGGCTCGCTTGCAATGAAAGGCAGAAAGAGTTTTATTAGCTGAACTGCGCTCCATAAGAAAGACTGTCAGAGCACAGCTTGCTTTCAGCAGACTGCGTATTTGTTTATACTAACAATTGGAACACAGAAAAACACTTTCTGGCGTGTTTGCAATGAGCACCAGAAAGACAGTTTTATTAACTGAACCGCACTCAGTATTCAAGACTGTCAAAGAACAACTTGTTTTCAGCAAACTGCATCTTTGCTTTTACAACCCGTTATGAAGCATAAAAACACTTTCGGGCTCGCTTGCAATGAAAGGCAGAAAGAGTTTTATTAGCTGAACTGCACTCCATAAGAAAGACTCTCAGAGCACAGCTTGCTTTCAGCAGACTGCATATTTGTTTATACTAACAAGTAGAACACAGAAAAACACTTTCTGGTTTGTTTGCAATGAGCACCAGAAAGACAGTTTTATTAACTGAACCGCACTCAGTATTCAAGACTGTCAAAGATAAACTTGTTTTCAGCAAACTGCATCTTTGCTTTTACAACCCGTTATGAAGCATAAAAACACTTTCGGGCTCGCTTGCAATGAAAGGCAGAAAGAGTTTTATTAGCTGAACTGCGCTCCATAAGAAAGACTGTCAGAGCACAGCTTGCTTTCAGCAGACTGCGTATTTGTTTATACTAACAATTGGAACACAGAAAAACACTTTCTGGCGTGTTTGCAATGAGCACCAGAAAGACAGTTTTATTAACTGAACCGCACTCAGTATTCAAGACTGTCAAAGAACAACTTGTTTTCAGCAAACTGCATCTTTGCTTTTACAACCCGTTATGAAGCATAAAAACACTTTCGGGCTCGCTTGCAATGAAAGGCAGAAAGAGTTTTATTAGCTGAACTGCACTCCATAAGAAAGACTCTCAGAGCACAGCTTGCTTTCAGCAGACTGCATATTTGTTTATACTAACAAGTAGAACACAGAAAAACACTTTCTGGTTTGTTTGCAATGAGCACCAGAAAGACAGTTTTATTAACTGAACCGCACTCAGTATTCAAGACTGTCAAAGAACAACTTGTTTTCAGCAAACTGCATCTTTGCTTTTACAGTCCATTATGAAGCATAAAAACACTTTCGGGCTCGCTTGCAATGAAAGGCAGAAAGAGTTTTATTAGCTGAACTGCGCTCCATAAGAAAGACTGTCAGAGCACAGCTTGCTTTCAGCAGACTGCGTATTTGTTTATACTAACAATTGGAACACAGAAGAACACTTTCTGGTTTGTTTGCAATGAGCACCAGAAAGACAGTTTTATTAACTCAACTGCACTCAGTATTCAAGACTGTCAAAGAACAACTTGTTTTCAGCAAACTGCATCTTTGCTTTTACAGTCCATTATGAAGCATAAAAACACTTTCGGGCTCGCTTGCAATGAAAGGCAGAAAGAGTTTTATTAGCTGAACTGCGCTCCATAAGAAAGACTGTCAGAGCACAGCTTGCTTTCAGCAGACTGCGTATTTGTTTATACTAACAATTGGAACACAGAAAAACACTTTCTGGCGTGTTTGCAATGAGCACCAGAAAGACAGTTTTATTAACTGAACCGCACTCAGTATTCAAGACTGTCAAAGAACAACTTGTTTTCAGCAAACTGCATCTTTGCTTTTACAACCCGTTATGAAGCATAAAAACACTTTCGGGCTCGCTTGCAATGAAAGGCAGAAAGAGTTTTATTAGCTGAACTGCACTCCATAAGAAAGACTCTCAGAGCACAGCTTGCTTTCAGCAGACTGCATATTTGTTTATACTAACAAGTAGAACACAGAAAAACACTTTCTGGTTTGTTTGCAATGAGCACCAGAAAGACAGTTTTATTAACTGAACCGCACTCAGTATTCAAGACTGTCAAAGAACAACTTGTTTTCAGCAAACTGCATCTTTGCTTTTACAGTCCATTATGAAGCATAAAAACACTTTCGGGCTCGCTTGCAATGAGAGGCAGAAAGAGTTTTATTAGCTGAACTGCACTCCATAAGAAAGACTGTCAGAGCACAGCTTGCTTTCAGCAGACTGCGTATTTCTTTATACTAGCAATTGGAACACAGAAAAACACTTTCTGGCGTGTTTGCAATGAGCACCAGAAAGACAGTTTTATTAACTGAACCGCACTCAGTATTCAAGACTGTCAAAGAACAACTTGTTTTCAGCAAACTGCATCTTTGCTTTTACAACCCGTTATGAAGCATAAAAACACTTTCGGGCTCGCTTGCAATGAAAGGCAGAAAGAGTTTTATTAGCTGAACTGCACTCCATAAGAAAGACTCTCAGAGCACAGCTTGCTTTCAGCAGACTGCATATTTGTTTATACTAACAATTAGAACACAGAAAAACACTTTCTGGTTTGTTTGCAATGAGCACCAGAAAGACAGTTTTATTAACTCAACTGCACTCAGTATTCACGACTGTCAAAGATAAACTTGTTTTCAGCAAACTGCATCTTTGCTTTTACAACCCGTTATGAAGCATAAAAACACTTTCGGGCTCGCTTGCAATGAAAGGCAGAAAGAGTTTTATTAGCTGAACTGCGCTCCATAAGAAAGACTGTCAGAGCACAGCTTGCTTTCAGCAGACTGCGTATTTGTTTATACTAACAATTGGAACACAGAAAAACACTTTCTGGCGTGTTTGCAATGAGCACCAGAAAGACAGTTTTATTAACTGAACCGCACTCAGTATTCAAGACTGTCAAAGAACAACTTGTTTTCAGCAAACTGCATCTTTGCTTTTACAACCCGTTATGAAGCATAAAAACACTTTCGGGCTCGCTTGCAATGAAAGGCAGAAAGAGTTTTATTAGCTGAACTGCACTCCATAAGAAAGACTCTCAGAGCACAGCTTGCTTTCAGCAGACTGCATATTTGTTTATACTAACAAGTAGAACACAGAAAAACACTTTCTGGTTTGTTTGCAATGAGCACCAGAAAGACAGTTTTATTAACTGAACCGCACTCAGTATTCAAGACTGTCAAAGAACAACTTGTTTTCAGCAAACTGCATCTTTGCTTTTACAACCCGTTATGAAGCATAAAAACACTTTCGGGCTCGCTTGCAATGAAAGGCAGAAAGAATTTTATTAGCTGAACTGCGCTCCATAAGAAAGACTGTCAGAGCACAGCTTGCTTTCAGCAGACTGCGTATTTGTTTATACTAGCAATTGGAACACAGAAAAACACTTTCTGGCGTGTTTGCAATGAGCACCAGAAAGACAGTTTTATTAACTGAACCGCACTCAGTATTCAAGACTGTCAAAGAACAACTTGTTTTCAGCAAACTGCATCTTTGCTTTTACAACCCGTTATGAAGCATAAAAACACTTTCGGGCTCGCTTGCAATGAAAGGCAGAAAGAGTTTTATTAGCTGAACTGCGCTCCATAAGAAAGACTGTCAGAGCACAGCTTGCTTTCAGCAGACTGCGTATTTGTTTATACTAGCAATTGGAACACAGAAAAACACTTTCTGGCGTGTTTGCAATGAGCACCAGAAAGACAGTTTTATTAACTGAACCGCACTCAGTATTCAAGACTGTCAAAGAACAACTTGTTTTCAGCAAACTGCATCTTTGCTTTTACAACCCGTTATGAAGCATAAAAACACTTTCGGGCTCGCTTGCAATGAAAGGCAGAAAGAGTTTTATTAGCTGAACTGCGCTCCATAAGAAAGACTGTCAGAGCACAGCTTGCTTTCAGCAGACTGCGTATTTGTTTATACCAACAATTGGAACACAGAAAAACACTTTCTGGCGTGTTTGCAATGAGCACCAGAAAGACAGTTTTATTAACTGAACCGCACTCAGTATTCAAGACTGTCAAAGAACAACTTGTTTTCAGCAAACTGCATCTTTGCTTTTACAACCCGTTATGAAGCATAAAAACACTTTCGGGCTCGCTTGCAATGAAAGGCAGAAAGAGTTTTATTAGCTGAACTGCGCTCCATAAGAAAGACTGTCAGAGCACAGCTTGCTTTCAGCAGACTGCGTATTTGTTTATACTAACAATTGGAACACAGAAAAACACTTTCTGGCGTGTTTGCAATGAGCACCAGAAAGACAGTTTTATTAACTGAACCGCACTCAGTATTCAAGACTGTCAAAGAACAACTTGTTTTCAGCAAACTGCATCTTTGCTTTTACAACCCGTTATGAAGCATAAAAACACTTTCGGGCTCGCTTGCAATGAAAGGCAGAAAGAGTTTTATTAGCTGAACTGCACTCCTTAAGAAAGACTCTCAGAGCACAGCTTGCTTTCAGCAGACTGCATATTTGTTTATACTAACAAGTAGAACACAGAAAAACACTTTCTGGTTTGTTTGCAATGAGCACCAGAAAGACAGTTTTATTAACTGAACCGCACTCAGTATTCAAGACTGTCAAAGAACAACTTGTTTTCAGCAAACTGCATCTTTGCTTTTACAACCCGTTATGAAGCATAAAAACACTTTCGGGCTCGCTTGCAATGAAAGGCAGAAAGAGTTTTATTAGCTGAACTGCGCTCCATAAGAAAGACTGTCAGAGCACAGCTTGCTTTCAGCAGACTGCGTATTTGTTTATACTAGCAATTGGAACACAGAAAAACACTTTCTGGCGTGTTTGCAATGAGCACCAGAAAGACAGTTTTATTAACTGAACCGCACTCAGTATTCAAGACTGTCAAAGAACAACTTGTTTTCAGCAAACTGCATCTTTGCTTTTACAACCCGTTATGAAGCATAAAAACACTTTCGGGCTCGCTTGCAATGAAAGGCAGAAAGAGTTTTATTAGCTGAACTGCACTCCATAAGAAAGACTCTCAGAGCACAGCTTGCTTTCAGCAGACTGCATATTTGTTTATACTAACAAGTAGAACACAGAAAAACACTTTCTGGCGTGTTTGCAATGAGCACCAGAAAGACAGTTTTATTAACTGAACCGCACTCAGTATTCAAGACTGTCAAAGAACAACTTGTTTTCAGCAAACTGCATCTTTGCTTTTACAACCCGTTATGAAGCATAAAAACACTTTCGGGCTCGCTTGCAATGAAAGGCAGAAAGAGTTTTATTAGCTGAACTGCGCTCCATAAGAAAGACTCTCAGAGCACAGCTTGCTTTCAGCAGACTGCATATTTGTTTATACTAACAATTAGAACACAGAAAAACACTTTCTGGTTTGTTTGCAATGAGCACCAGAAAGACAGTTTTATTAACTCAACTGCACTCAGTATTCACGACTGTCAAAGATAAACTTGTTTTCAGCAAACTGCATCTTTGCTTTTACAACCCGTTATGAAGCATAAAAACACTTTCGGGCTCGCTTGCAATGAAAGGCAGAAAGAGTTTTATTAGCTGAACTGCGCTCCATAAGAAAGACTGTCAGAGCACAGCTTGCTTTCAGCAGACTGCGTATTTGTTTATACTAACAATTGGAACACAGAAAAACACTTTCTGGCGTGTTTGCAATGAGCACCAGAAAGACAGTTTTATTAACTGAACCGCACTCAGTATTCAAGACTGTCAAAGAACAACTTGTTTTCAGCAAACTGCATCTTTGCTTTTACAACCCGTTATGAAGCATAAAAACACTTTCGGGCTCGCTTGCAATGAAAGGCAGAAAGAGTTTTATTAGCTGAACTGCACTCCATAAGAAAGACTCTCAGAGCACAGCTTGCTTTCAGCAGACTGCATATTTGTTTATACTAACAAGTAGAACACAGAAAAACACTTTCTGGTTTGTTTGCAATGAGCACCAGAAAGACAGTTTTATTAACTGAACCGCACTCAGTATTCAAGACTGTCAAAGAACAACTTGTTTTCAGCAAACTGCATCTTTGCTTTTACAGTCCGTTATGAAGCATAAAAACACTTTCGGGCTCGCTTGCAATGAAAGGCAGAAAGAGTTTTATTAGCTGAACTGCGCTCCATAAGAAAGACTGTCAGAGCACAGCTTGCTTTCAGCAGACTGCGTATTTGTTTATACTAACAATTGGAACACAGAAGAACACTTTCTGGTTTGTTTGCAATGAGCACCAGAAAGACAGTTTTATTAACTCAACTGCACTCAGTATTCAAGACTGTCAAAGAACAACTTGTTTTCAGCAAACTGCATCTTTGCTTTTACAGTCCATTATGAAGCATAAAAACACTTTCGGGCTCGCTTGCAATGAAAGGCAGAAAGAGTTTTATTAGCTGAACTGCGCTCCATAAGAAAGACTGTCAGAGCACAGCTTGCTTTCAGCAGACTGCGTATTTGTTTATACTAACAATTGGAACACAGAAAAACACTTTCTGGCGTGTTTGCAATGAGCACCAGAAAGACAGTTTTATTAACTGAACCGCACTCAGTATTCAAGACTGTCAAAGAACAACTTGTTTTCAGCAAACTGCATCTTTGCTTTTACAACCCGTTATGAAGCATAAAAACACTTTCGGGCTCGCTTGCAATGAAAGGCAGAAAGAGTTTTATTAGCTGAACTGCGCTCCATAAGAAAGACTGTCAGAGCACAGCTTGCTTTCAGCAGACTGCGTATTTGTTTATACTAACAATTGGAACACAGAAGAACACTTTCTGGTTTGTTTGCAATGAGCACCAGAAAGACAGTTTTATTAACTCAACTGCACTCAGTATTCAAGACTGTCAAAGAACAACTTGTTTTCAGCAAACTGCATCTTTGCTTTTACAGTCCATTATGAAGCATAAAAACACTTTCGGGCTCGCTTGCAATGAAAGGCAGAAAGAGTTTTATTAGCTGAACTGCGCTCCATAAGAAAGACTGTCAGAGCACAGCTTGCTTTCAGCAGACTGCGTATTTGTTTATACTAACAATTGGAACACAGAAAAACACTTTCTGGCGTGTTTGCAATGAGCACCAGAAAGACAGTTTTATTAACTGAACCGCACTCAGTATTCAAGACTGTCAAAGAACAACTTGTTTTCAGCAAACTGCATCTTTGCTTTTACAACCCGTTATGAAGCATAAAAACACTTTCGGGCTCGCTTGCAATGAAAGGCAGAAAGAGTTTTATTAGCTGAACTGCACTCCATAAGAAAGACTCTCAGAGCACAGCTTGCTTTCAGAAGACTGCATATTTGTTTATACTAACAAGTAGAACACAGAAAAACACTTTCTGGTTTGTTTGCAATGAGCACCAGAAAGACAGTTTTATTAACTGAACCGCACTCAGTATTCAAGACTGTCAAAGAACAACTTGTTTTCAGCAAACTGCATCTTTGCTTTTACAGTCCATTATGAAGCATAAAAACACTTTCGGGCTCGCTTGCAATGAGAGGCAGAAAGAGTTTTATTAGCTGAACTGCACTCCATAAGAAAGACTGTCAGAGCACAGCTTGCTTTCAGCAGACTGCGTATTTCTTTATACTAGCAATTGGAACACAGAAAAACACTTTCTGGCGTGTTTGCAATGAGCACCAGAAAGACAGTTTTATTAACTGAACCGCACTCAGTATTCAAGACTGTCAAAGAACAACTTGTTTTCAGCAAACTGCATCTTTGCTTTTACAACCCGTTATGAAGCATAAAAACACTTTCGGGCTCGCTTGCAATGAAAGGCAGAAAGAGTTTTATTAGCTGAACTGCACTCCATAAGAAAGACTCTCAGAGCACAGCTTGCTTTCAGCAGACTGCATATTTGTTTATACTAACAATTAGAACACAGAAAAACACTTTCTGGTTTGTTTGCAATGAGCACCAGAAAGACAGTTTTTTTAACTCAACTGCACTCAGTATTCACGACTGTCAAAGATAAACTTGTTTTCAGCAAACTGCATCTTTGCTTTTACAACCCGTTATGAAGCATAAAAACACTTTCGGGCTCGCTTGCAATGAAAGGCAGAAAGAGTTTTATTAGCTGAACTGCGCTCCATAAGAAAGACTGTCAGAGCACAGCTTGCTTTCAGCAGACTGCGTATTTGTTTATACTAACAATTGGAACACAGAAAAACACTTTCTGGCGTGTTTGCAATGAGCACCAGAAAGACAGTTTTATTAACTGAACCGCACTCAGTATTCAAGACTGTCAAAGAACAACTTGTTTTCAGCAAACTGCATCTTTGCTTTTACAACCCGTTATGAAGCATAAAAACACTTTCGGGCTCGCTTGCAATGAAAGGCAGAAAGAGTTTTATTAGCTGAACTGCACTCCATAAGAAAGACTCTCAGAGCACAGCTTGCTTTCAGCAGACTGCATATTTGTTTATACTAACAAGTAGAACACAGAAAAACACTTTCTGGTTTGTTTGCAATGAGCACCAGAAAGACAGTTTTATTAACTGAACCGCACTCAGTATTCAAGACTGTCAAAGAACAACTTGTTTTCAGCAAACTGCATCTTTGCTTTTACAACCCGTTATGAAGCATAAAAACACTTTCGGGCTCGCTTGCAATGAAAGGCAGAAAGAGTTTTATTAGCTGAACTGCGCTCCATAAGAAAGACTGTCAGAGCACAGCTTGCTTTCAGCAGACTGCGTATTTGTTTATACTAGCAATTGGAACACAGAAAAACACTTTCTGGCGTGTTTGCAATGAGCACCAGAAAGACAGTTTTATTAACTGAACCGCACTCAGTATTCAAGACTGTCAAAGAACAACTTGTTTTCAGCAAACTGCATCTTTGCTTTTACAACCCGTTATGAAGCATAAAAACACTTTCGGGCTCGCTTGCAATGAAAGGCAGAAAGAGTTTTATTAGCTGAACTGCGCTCCATAAGAAAGACTGTCAGAGCACAGCTTGCTTTCAGCAGACTGCGTATTTGTTTATACTAGCAATTGGAACACAGAAAAACACTTTCTGGCGTGTTTGCAATGAGCACCAGAAAGACAGTTTTATTAACTGAACCGCACTCAGTATTCAAGACTGTCAAAGAACAACTTGCTTTCAGCAAACTGCATCTTTGCTTTTACAACCCGTTATGAAGCATAAAAACACTTTCGGGCTCGCTTGCAATGAAAGGCAGAAAGAGTTTTATTAGCTGAACTGCGCTCCATAAGAAAGACTGTCAGAGCAAAGCTTGCTTTCAGCAGACTGCGTATTTGTTTATACTAGCAATTGGAACACAGAAAAACACTTTCTGGCGTGTTTGCAATGAGCACCAGAAAGACAGTTTTATTAACTGAACCGCACTCAGTATTCAAGACTGTCAAAGAACAACTTGTTTTCAGCAAACTGCATCTTTGCTTTTACAACCCGTTATGAAGCATAAAAACACTTTCGGGCTCGCTTGCAATGAAAGGCAGAAAGAGTTTTATTAGCTGAACTGCACTCCATAAGAAAGACTCTCAGAGCACAGCTTGCTTTCAGCAGACTGCATATTTGTTTATACTAACAAGTAGAACACAGAAAAACACTTTCTGGTTTGTTTGCAATGAGCACCAGAAAGACAGTTTTATTAACTGAACCGCACTCAGTATTCAAGACTGTCAAAGAACAACTTGTTTTCAGCAAACTGCATCTTTGCTTTTACAACCCGTTATGAAGCATAAAAACACTTTCGGGCTCGCTTGCAATGAAAGGCAGAAAGAGTTTTATTAGCTGAACTGCGCTCCATAAGAAAGACTGTCAGAGCACAGCTTGCTTTCAGCAGACTGCGTATTTGTTTATACTAGCAATTGGAACACAGAAAAACACTTTCTGGCGTGTTTGCAATGAGCACCAGAAAGACAGTTTTATTAACTGAACCGCACTCAGTATTCAAGACTGTCAAAGAACAACTTGTTTTCAGCAAACTGCATCTTTGCTTTTACAACCCGTTATGAAGCATAAAAACACTTTCGGGCTCGCTTGCAATGAAAGGCAGAAAGAGTTTTATTAGCTGAACTGCGCTCCATAAGAAAGACTGTCAGAGCACAGCTTGCTTTCAGCAGACTGCGTATTTGTTTATACTAGCAATTGGAACACAGAAAAACACTTTCTGGCGTGTTTGCAATGAGCACCAGAAAGACAGTTTTATTAACTGAACCGCACTCAGTATTCAAGACTGTCAAAGAACAACTTGTTTTCAGCAAACTGCATCTTTGCTTTTACAACCCGTTATGAAGCATAAAAACACTTTCGGGCTCGCTTGCAATGAAAGGCAGAAAGAGTTTTATTAGCTGAACTGCGCTCCATAAGAAAGACTGTCAGAGCAAAGCTTGCTTTCAGCAGACTGCGTATTTGTTTATACTAGCAATTGGAACACAGAAAAACACTTTCTGGCGTGTTTGCAATGAGCACCAGAAAGACAGTTTTATTAACTGAACCGCACTCAGTATTCAAGACTGTCAAAGAACAACTTGTTTTCAGCAAACTGCATCTTTGCTTTTACAACCCGTTATGAAGCATAAAAACACTTTCGGGCTCGCTTGCAATGAAAGGCAGAAAGAGTTTTATTAGCTGAACTGCACTCCATAAGAAAGACTCTCAGAGCACAGCTTGCTTTCAGCAGACTGCATATTTGTTTATACTAACAAGTAGAACACAGAAAAACACTTTCTGGTTTGTTTGCAATGAGCACCAGAAAGACAGTTTTATTAACTGAACCGCACTCAGTATTCAAGACTGTCAAAGAACAACTTGTTTTCAGCAAACTGCATCTTTGCTTTTACAACCCGTTATGAAGCATAAAAACACTTTCGGGCTCGCTTGCAATGAAAGGCAGAAAGAGTTTTATTAGCTGAACTGCGCTCCATAAGAAAGACTGTCAGAGCACAGCTTGCTTTCAGCAGACTGCGTATTTGTTTATACTAGCAATTGGAACACAGAAAAACACTTTCTGGCGTGTTTGCAATGAGCACCAGAAAGACAGTTTTATTAACTGAACCGCACTCAGTATTCAAGACTGTCAAAGAACAACTTGTTTTCAGCAAACTGCATCTTTGCTTTTACAACCCGTTATGAAGCATAAAAACACTTTCGGGCTCGCTTGCAATGAAAGGCAGAAAGAGTTTTATTAGCTGAACTGCGCTCCATAAGAAAGACTGTCAGAGCACAGCTTGCTTTCAGCAGACTGCGTATTTGTTTATACTAGCAATTGGAACACAGAAAAACACTTTCTGGCGTGTTTGCAATGAGCACCAGAAAGACAGTTTTATTAACTGAACCGCACTCAGTATTCAAGACTGTCAAAGAACAACTTGTTTTCAGCAAACTGCATCTTTGCTTTTACAACCCGTTATGAAGCATAAAAACACTTTCGGGCTCGCTTGCAATGAAAGGCAGAAAGAGTTTTATTAGCTGAACTGCGCTCCATAAGAAAGACTGTCAGAGCAAAGCTTGCTTTCAGCAGACTGCGTATTTGTTTATACTAGCAATTGGAACACAGAAAAACACTTTCTGGCGTGTTTGCAATGAGCACCAGAAAGACAGTTTTATTAACTGAACCGCACTCAGTATTCAAGACTGTCAAAGAACAACTTGTTTTCAGCAAACTGCATCTTTGCTTTTACAACCCGTTATGAAGCATAAAAACACTTTCGGGCTCGCTTGCAATGAAAGGCAGAAAGAGTTTTATTAGCTGAACTGCACTCCATAAGAAAGACTCTCAGAGCACAGCTTGCTTTCAGCAGACTGCATATTTGTTTATACTAACAAGTAGAACACAGAAAAACACTTTCTGGTTTGTTTGCAATGAGCACCAGAAAGACAGTTTTATTAACTGAACCGCACTCAGTATTCAAGACTGTCAAAGAACAACTTGTTTTCAGCAAACTGCATCTTTGCTTTTACAACCCGTTATGAAGCATAAAAACACTTTCGGGCTCGCTTGCAATGAAAGGCAGAAAGAGTTTTATTAGCTGAACTGCACTCCATAAGAAAGACTCTCAGAGCACAGCTTGCTTTCAGCAGACTGCATATTTGTTTATACTAACAATTAGAACACAGAAAAACACTTTCTGGTTTGTTTGCAATGAGCACCAGAAAGACAGTTTTATTAACTCAACTGCACTCAGTATTCACGACTGTCAAAGATAAACTTGTTTTCAGCAAACTGCATCTTTGCTTTTACAACCCGTTATGAAGCATAAAAACACTTTCGGGCTCGCTTGCAATGAAAGGCAGAAAGAGTTTTATTAGCTGAACTGCGCTCCATAAGAAAGACTGTCAGAGCACAGCTTGCTTTCAGCAGACTGCGTATTTGTTTATACTAACAATTGGAACACAGAAAAACACTTTCTGGCGTGTTTGCAATGAGCACCAGAAAGACAGTTTTATTAACTGAACCGCACTCAGTATTCAAGACTGTCAAAGAACAACTTGTTTTCAGCAAACTGCATCTTTGCTTTTACAACCCGTTATGAAGCATAAAAACACTTTCGGGCTCGCTTGCAATGAAAGGCAGAAAGAGTTTTATTAGCTGAACTGCGCTCCATAAGAAAGACTGTCAGAGCACAGCTTGCTTTCAGCAGACTGCGTATTTGTTTATACTAACAATTGGAACACAGAAAAACACTTTCTGGCGTGTTTGCAATGAGCACCAGAAAGACAGTTTTATTAACTGAACCGCACTCAGTATTCAAGACTGTCAAAGAACAACTTGTTTTCAGCAAACTGCATCTTTGCTTTTACAACCCGTTATGAAGCATAAAAACACTTTCGGGCTCGCTTGCAATGAAAGGCAGAAAGAGTTTTATTAGCTGAACTGCACTCCATAAGAAAGACTCTCAGAGCACAGCTTGCTTTCAGCAGACTGCATATTTGTTTATACTAACAAGTAGAACACAGAAAAACACTTTCTGGTTTGTTTGCAATGAGCACCAGAAAGACAGTTTTATTAACTGAACCGCACTCAGTATTCAAGACTGTCAAAGAACAACTTGTTTTCAGCAAACTGCATCTTTGCTTTTACAACCCGTTATGAAGCATAAAAACACTTTCGGGCTCGCTTGCAATGAAAGGCAGAAAGAGTTTTATTAGCTGAACTGCACTCCATAAGAAAGACTCTCAGAGCACAGCTTGCTTTCAGCAGACTGCATATTTGTTTATACTAACAAGTAGAACACAGAAAAACACTTTCTGGTTTGTTTGCAATGAGCACCAGAAAGACAGTTTTATTAACTGAACCGCATTCAGTATTCAAGACTGTCAAAGAACAACTTGTTTTCAGCAAACTGCATCTTTGCTTTTACAACCCGTTATGAAGCATAAAAACACTTTCGGGCTCGCTTGCAATGAAAGGCAGAAAGAGTTTTATTAGCTGAACTGCACTCCATAAGAAAGACTCTCAGAGCACAGCTTGCTTTCAGCAGACTGCATATTTGTTTATACTAACAAGTAGAACACAGAAAAACACTTTCTGGTTTGTTTGCAATGAGCACCAGAAAGACAGTTTTATTAACTGAACCGCACTCAGTATTCAAGACTGTCAAAGAACAACTTGTTTTCAGCAAACTGCATCTTTGCTTTTACAACCCGTTATGAAGCATAAAAACACTTTCGGGCTCGCTTGCAATGAAAGGCAGAAAGAGTTTTATTAGCTGAACTGCACTCCATAAGAAAGACTCTCAGAGCACAGCTTGCTTTCAGCAGACTGCATATTTGTTTATACTAACAAGTAGAACACAGAAAAACACTTTCTGGTTTGTTTGCAATGAGCACCAGAAAGACAGTTTTATTAACTGAACCGCACTCAGTATTCAAGACTGTCAAAGAACAACTTGTTTTCAGCAAACTGCATCTTTGCTTTTACAACCCGTTATGAAGCATAAAAACACTTTCGGGCTCGCTTGCAATGAAAGGCAGAAAGAGTTTTATTAGCTGAACTGCGCTCCATAAGAAAGACTGTCAGAGCACAGCTTGCTTTCAGCAGACTGCGTATTTGTTTATACTAACAATTGGAACACAGAAAAACACTTTCTGGCGTGTTTGCAATGAGCACCAGAAAGACAGTTTTATTAACTCAACTGCACTCAGTATTCAAGACTGTCAAAGATAAACTTGTTTTCAGCAAACTGCATCTTTGCTTTTACAACCCGTTATGAAGCATAAAAACACTTTCGGGCTCGCTTGCAATGAAAGGCAGAAAGAGTTTTATTAGCTGAACTGCGCTCCATAAGAAAGACTCTCAGAGCACAGCTTGCTTTCAGCAGACTGCATATTTGTTTATACTAACAAGTAGAACACAGAAAAACACTTTCTGGTTTGTTTGCAATGAGCACCAGAAAGACAGTTTTATTAACTGAACCGCACTCAGTATTCAAGACTGTCAAAGAACAACTTGTTTTCAGCAAACTGCATCTTTGCTTTTACAACCCGTTATGAAGCATAAAAACACTTTCGGGCTCGCTTGCAATGAGAGGCAGAAAGAGTTTTATTAGCTGAACTGCGCTCCATAAGAAAGACTGTCAGAGCACAGCTTGCTTTCAGCAGACTGCGTATTTCTTTATACTAGCAATTGGAACACAGAAAAACACTTTCTGGCGTGTTTGCAATGAGCACCAGAAAGACAGTTTTATTAACTGAACCGCACTCAGTATTCAAGACTGTCAAAGAACAACTTGTTTTCAGCAAACTGCATCTTTGCTTTTACAACCCGTTATGAAGCATAAAAACACTTTCGGGCTCGCTTGCAATGAAAGGCAGAAAGAGTTTTATTAGCTGAACTGCACTCCATAAGAAAGACTCTCAGAGCACAGCTTGCTTTCAGCAGACTGCATATTTGTTTATACTAACAAGTAGAACACAGAAAAACACTTTCTGGTTTGTTTGCAATGAGCACCAGAAAGACAGTTTTATTAACTGAACCGCATTCAGTATTCAAGACTGTCAAAGAACAACTTGTTTTCAGCAAACTGCATCTTTGCTTTTACAACCCGTTATGAAGCATAAAAACACTTTCGGGCTCGCTTGCAATGAAAGGCAGAAAGAGTTTTATTAGCTGAACTGCACTCCATAAGAAAGACTCTCAGAGCACAGCTTGCTTTCAGCAGACTGCATATTTGTTTATACTAACAAGTAGAACACAGAAAAACACTTTCTGGTTTGTTTGCAATGAGCACCAGAAAGACAGTTTTATTAACTGAACCGCACTCAGTATTCAAGACTGTCAAAGAACAACTTGTTTTCAGCAAACTGCATCTTTGCTTTTACAACCCGTTATGAAGCATAAAAACACTTTCGGGCTCGCTTGCAATGAAAGGCAGAAAGAGTTTTATTAGCTGAACTGCACTCCATAAGAAAGACTCTCAGAGCACAGCTTGCTTTCAGCAGACTGCATATTTGTTTATACTAACAAGTAGAACACAGAAAAACACTTTCTGGTTTGTTTGCAATGAGCACCAGAAAGACAGTTTTATTAACTGAACCGCACTCAGTATTCAAGACTGTCAAAGAACAACTTGTTTTCAGCAAACTGCATCTTTGCTTTTACAACCCGTTATGAAGCATAAAAACACTTTCGGGCTCGCTTGCAATGAAAGGCAGAAAGAGTTTTATTAGCTGAACTGCGCTCCATAAGAAAGACTGTCAGAGCACAGCTTGCTTTCAGCAGACTGCGTATTTGTTTATACTAACAATTGGAACACAGAAAAACACTTTCTGGCGTGTTTGCAATGAGCACCAGAAAGACAGTTTTATTAACTGAACCGCACTCAGTATTCAAGACTGTCAAAGAACAACTTGTTTTCAGCAAACTGCATCTTTGCTTTTACAACCCGTTATGAAGCATAAAAACACTTTCGGGCTCGCTTGCAATGAAAGGCAGAAAGAGTTTTATTAGCTGAACTGCGCTCCATAAGAAAGACTCTCAGAGCACAGCTTGCTTTCAGCAGACTGCATATTTGTTTATACTAACAAGTAGAACACAGAAAAACACTTTCTGGTTTGTTTGCAATGAGCACCAGAAAGACAGTTTTATTAACTGAACCGCACTCAGTATTCAAGACTGTCAAAGAACAACTTGTTTTCAGCAAACTGCATCTTTGCTTTTACAACCCGTTATGAAGCATAAAAACACTTTCGGGCTCGCTTGCAATGAGAGGCAGAAAGAGTTTTATTAGCTGAACTGCGCTCCATAAGAAAGACTGTCAGAGCACAGCTTGCTTTCAGCAGACTGCGTATTTCTTTATACTAGCAATTGGAACACAGAAAAACACTTTCTGGCGTGTTTGCAATGAGCACCAGAAAGACAGTTTTATTAACTGAACCGCACTCAGTATTCAAGACTGTCAAAGAACAACTTGTTTTCAGCAAACTGCATCTTTGCTTTTACAACCCGTTATGAAGCATAAAAACACTTTCGGGCTCGCTTGCAATGAAAGGCAGAAAGAGTTTTATTAGCTGAACTGCGCTCCATAAGAAAGACTCTCAGAGCACAGCTTGCTTTCAGCAGACTGCATATTTGTTTATACTAACAAGTAGAACACAGAAAAACACTTTCTGGTTTGTTTGCAATGAGCACCAGAAAGACAGTTTTATTAACTGAACCGCACTCAGTATTCAAGACTGTCAAAGAACAACTTGTTTTCAGCAAACTGCATCTTTGCTTTTACAACCCGTTATGAAGCATAAAAACACTTTCGGGCTCGCTTGCAATGAGAGGCAGAAAGAGTTTTATTAGCTGAACTGCGCTCCATAAGAAAGACTGTCAGAGCACAGCTTGCTTTCAGCAGACTGCGTATTTCTTTATACTAGCAATTGGAACACAGAAAAACACTTTCTGGCGTGTTTGCAATGAGCACCAGAAAGACAGTTTTATTAACTGAACCGCACTCAGTATTCAAGACTGTCAAAGAACAACTTGTTTTCAGCAAACTGCATCTTTGCTTTTACAACCCGTTATGAAGCATAAAAACACTTTCGGGCTCGCTTGCAATGAAAGGCAGAAAGAGTTTTATTAGCTGAACTGCACTCCATAAGAAAGACTCTCAGAGCACAGCTTGCTTTCAGCAGACTGCATATTTGTTTATACTAACAATTAGAACACAGAAAAACACTTTCTGGTTTGTTTGCAATGAGCACCAGAAAGACAGTTTTATTAACTCAACTGCACTCAGTATTCACGACTGTCAAAGATAAACTTGTTTTCAGCAAACTGCATCTTTGCTTTTACAACCCGTTATGAAGCATAAAAACACTTTCGGGCTCGCTTGCAATGAAAGGCAGAAAGAGTTTTATTAGCTGAACTGCGCTCCATAAGAAAGACTGTCAGAGCACAGCTTGCTTTCAGCAGACTGCGTATTTGTTTATACTAACAATTGGAACACAGAAAAACACTTTCTGGCGTGTTTGCAATGAGCACCAGAAAGACAGTTTTATTAACTGAACCGCACTCAGTATTCAAGACTGTCAAAGAACAACTTGTTTTCAGCAAACTGCATCTTTGCTTTTACAACCCGTTATGAAGCATAAAAACACTTTCGGGCTCGCTTGCAATGAAAGGCAGAAAGAGTTTTATTAGCTGAACTGCACTCCATAAGAAAGACTCTCAGAGCACAGCTTGCTTTCAGCAGACTGCATATTTGTTTATACTAACAAGTAGAACACAGAAAAACACTTTCTGGTTTGTTTGCAATGAGCACCAGAAAGACAGTTTTATTAACTGAACCGCACTCAGTATTCAAGACTGTCAAAGAACAACTTGTTTTCAGCAAACTGCATCTTTGCTTTTACAACCCGTTATGAAGCATAAAAACACTTTCGGGCTCGCTTGCAATGAAAGGCAGAAAGAGTTTTATTAGCTGAACTGCGCTCCATAAGAAAGACTGTCAGAGCACAGCTTGCTTTCAGCAGACTGCGTATTTGTTTATACTAGCAATTGGAACACAGAAAAACACTTTCTGGCGTGTTTGCAATGAGCACCAGAAAGACAGTTTTATTAACTGAACCGCACTCAGTATTCAAGACTGTCAAAGAACAACTTGTTTTCAGCAAACTGCATCTTTGCTTTTACAACCCGTTATGAAGCATAAAAACACTTTCGGGCTCGCTTGCAATGAAAGGCAGAAAGAGTTTTATTAGCTGAACTGCGCTCCATAAGAAAGACTGTCAGAGCACAGCTTGCTTTCAGCAGACTGCGTATTTGTTTATACTAACAATTGGAACACAGAAAAACACTTTCTGGCGTGTTTGCAATGAGCACCAGAAAGACAGTTTTATTAACTGAACCGCACTCAGTATTCAAGACTGTCAAAGAACAACTTGTTTTCAGCAAACTGCATCTTTGCTTTTACAACCCGTTATGAAGCATAAAAACACTTTCGGGCTCGCTTGCAATGAAAGGCAGAAAGAGTTTTATTAGCTGAACTGCACTCCATAAGAAAGACTCTCAGAGCACAGCTTGCTTTCAGCAGACTGCATATTTGTTTATACTAACAAGTAGAACACAGAAAAACACTTTCTGGTTTGTTTGCAATGAGCACCAGAAAGACAGTTTTATTAACTGAACCGCACTCAGTATTCAAGACTGTCAAAGAACAACTTGTTTTCAGCAAACTGCATCTTTGCTTTTACAGTCCATTATGAAGCATAAAAACACTTTCGGGCTCGCTTGCAATGAAAGGCAGAAAGAGTTTTATTAGCTGAACTGCGCTCCATAAGAAAGACTGTCAGAGCACAGCTTGCTTTCAGCAGACTGCGTATTTGTTTATACTAACAATTGGAACACAGAAGAACACTTTCTGGTTTGTTTGCAATGAGCACCAGAAAGACAGTTTTATTAACTCAACTGCACTCAGTATTCAAGACTGTCAAAGAACAACTTGTTTTCAGCAAACTGCATCTTTGCTTTTACAGTCCATTATGAAGCATAAAAACACTTTCGGGCTCGCTTGCAATGAAAGGCAGAAAGAGTTTTATTAGCTGAACTGCGCTCCATAAGAAAGACTGTCAGAGCACAGCTTGCTTTCAGCAGACTGCGTATTTGTTTATACTAACAATTGGAACACAGAAAAACACTTTCTGGCGTGTTTGCAATGAGCACCAGAAAGACAGTTTTATTAACTGAACCGCACTCAGTATTCAAGACTGTCAAAGAACAACTTGTTTTCAGCAAACTGCATCTTTGCTTTTACAACCCGTTATGAAGCATAAAAACACTTTCGGGCTCGCTTGCAATGAAAGGCAGAAAGAGTTTTATTAGCTGAACTGCACTCCATAAGAAAGACTCTCAGAGCACAGCTTGCTTTCAGCAGACTGCATATTTGTTTATACTAACAAGTAGAACACAGAAAAACACTTTCTGGTTTGTTTGCAATGAGCACCAGAAAGACAGTTTTATTAACTGAACCGCACTCAGTATTCAAGACTGTCAAAGAACAACTTGTTTTCAGCAAACTGCATCTTTGCTTTTACAGTCCATTATGAAGCATAAAAACACTTTCGGGCTCGCTTGCAATGAGAGGCAGAAAGAGTTTTATTAGCTGAACTGCACTCCATAAGAAAGACTGTCAGAGCACAGCTTGCTTTCAGCAGACTGCGAATTTCTTTATACTAGCAATTGGAACACAGAAAAACACTTTCTGGCGTGTTTGCAATGAGCACCAGAAAGACAGTTTTATTAACTGAACCGCACTCAGTATTCAAGACTGTCAAAGAACAACTTGTTTTCAGCAAACTGCATCTTTGCTTTTACAACCCGTTATGAAGCATAAAAACACTTTCGGGCTCGCTTGCAATGAAAGGCAGAAAGAGTTTTATTAGCTGAACTGCACTCCATAAGAAAGACTCTCAGAGCACAGCTTGCTTTCAGCAGACTGCATATTTGTTTATACTAACAATTAGAACACAGAAAAACACTTTCTGGTTTGTTTGCAATGAGCACCAGAAAGACAGTTTTATTAACTCAACTGCACTCAGTATTCACGACTGTCAAAGATAAACTTGTTTTCAGCAAACTGCATCTTTGCTTTTACAACCCGTTATGAAGCATAAAAACACTTTCGGGCTCGCTTGCAATGAAAGGCAGAAAGAGTTTTATTAGCTGAACTGCGCTCCATAAGAAAGACTGTCAGAGCACAGCTTGCTTTCAGCAGACTGCGTATTTGTTTATACTAACAATTGGAACACAGAAAAACACTTTCTGGCGTGTTTGCAATGAGCACCAGAAAGACAGTTTTATTAACTGAACCGCACTCAGTATTCAAGACTGTCAAAGAACAACTTGTTTTCAGCAAACTGCATCTTTGCTTTTACAACCCGTTATGAAGCATAAAAACACTTTCGGGCTCGCTTGCAATGAAAGGCAGAAAGAGTTTTATTAGCTGAACTGCGCTCCATAAGAAAGACTGTCAGAGCACAGCTTGCTTTCAGCAGACTGCGTATTTGTTCATACTAGCAATTGGAACACAGAAAAACACTTTCTGGCGTGTTTGCAATGAGCACCAGAAAGACAGTTTTATTAACTGAACCGCACTCAGTATTCAAGACTGTCAAAGAACAACTTGTTTTCAGCAAACTGCATCTTTGCTTTTACAACCCGTTATGAAGCATAAAAACACTTTCGGGCTCGCTTGCAATGAAAGGCAGAAATAGTTTTATTAGCTGAACTGCGCTCCATAAGAAAGACTGTCAGAGCACAGCTTGCTTTCAGCAGACTGCGTATTTGTTTATACTAGCAATTGGAACACAGAAAAACACTTTCTGGCGTGTTTGCAATGAGCACCAGAAAGACAGTTTTATTAACTGAACCGCACTCAGTATTCAAGACTGTCAAAGAACAACTTGTTTTCAGCAAACTGCATCTTTGCTTTTACAACCCGTTATGAAGCATAAAAACACTTTCGGGCTCGCTTGCAATGAAAGGCAGAAAGAGTTTTATTAGCTGAACTGCGCTCCATAAGAAAGACTGTCAGAGCACAGCTTGCTTTCAGCAGACTGCGTATTTGTTTATACTAGCAATTGGAACACAGAAAAACACTTTCTGGCGTGTTTGCAATGAGCACCAGAAAGACAGTTTTATTAACTGAACCGCACTCAGTATTCAAGACTGTCAAAGAACAACTTGTTTTCAGCAAACTGCATCTTTGCTTTTACAACCCGTTATGAAGCATAAAAACACTTTCGGGCTCGCTTGCAATGAAAGGCAGAAAGAGTTTTATTAGCTGAACTGCGCTCCATAAGAAAGACTGTCAGAGCACAGCTTGCTTTCAGCAGACTGCGTATTTGTTTATACTAGCAATTGGAACACAGAAAAACACTTTCTGGCGTGTTTGCAATGAGCACCAGAAAGACAGTTTTATTAACTGAACCGCACTCAGTATTCAAGACTGTCAAAGAACAACTTGTTTTCAGCAAACTGCATCTTTGCTTTTACAACCCGTTATGAAGCATAAAAACACTTTCGGGCTCGCTTGCAATGAAAGGCAGAAAGAGTTTTATTAGCTGAACTGCGCTCCATAAGAAAGACTGTCAGAGCACAGCTTGCTTTCAGCAGACTGCGTATTTGTTTATACTAGCAATTGGAACACAGAAAAACACTTTCTGGCGTGTTTGCAATGAGCACCAGAAAGACAGTTTTATTAACTGAACCGCACTCAGTATTCAAGACTGTCAAAGAACAACTTGTTTTCAGCAAACTGCATCTTTGCTTTTACAACCCGTTATGAAGCATAAAAACACTTTCGGGCTCGCTTGCAATGAAAGGCAGAAAGAGTTTTATTAGCTGAACTGCGCTCCATAAGAAAGACTGTCAGAGCACAGCTTGCTTTCAGCAGACTGCGTATTTGTTTATACTAACAATTGGAACACAGAAGAACACTTTCTGGTTTGTTTGCAATGAGCACCAGAAAGACAGTTTTATTAACTCAACTGCACTCAGTATTCAAGACTGTCAAAGAACAACTTGTTTTCAGCAAACTGCATCTTTGCTTTTACAACCCGTTATGAAGCATAAAAACACTTTCGGGCTCGCTTGCAATGAAAGGCAGAAAGAGTTTTATTAGCTGAACTGCACTCCATAAGAAAGACTCTCAGAGCACAGCTTGCTTTCAGCAGACTGCATATTTGTTTATACTAACAAGTAGAACACAGAAAAACACTTTCTGGTTTGTTTGCAATGAGCACCAGAAAGACAGTTTTATTAACTGAACCGCACTCAGTATTCAAGACTGTCAAAGAACAACTTGTTTTCAGCAAACTGCATCTTTGCTTTTACAGTCCATTATGAAGCATAAAAACACTTTCGGGCTCGCTTGCAATGAGAGGCAGAAAGAGTTTTATTAGCTGAACTGCACTCCATAAGAAAGACTGTCAGAGCACAGCTTGCTTTCAGCAGACTGCGTATTTCTTTATACTAGCAATTGGAACACAGAAAAACACTTTCTGGCGTGTTTGCAATGAGCACCAGAAAGACAGTTTTATTAACTGAACCGCACTCAGTATTCAAGACTGTCAAAGAACAACTTGTTTTCAGCAAACTGCATCTTTGCTTTTACAACCCGTTATGAAGCATAAAAACACTTTCGGGCTCGCTTGCAATGAAAGGCAGAAAGAGTTTTATTAGCTGAACTGCACTCCATAAGAAAGACTCTCAGAGCACAGCTTGCTTTCAGCAGACTGCATATTTGTTTATACTAACAATTAGAACACAGAAAAACACTTTCTGGTTTGTTTGCAATGAGCACCAGAAAGACAGTTTTATTAACTCAACTGCACTCAGTATTCACGACTGTCAAAGATAAACTTGTTTTCAGCAAACTGCATCTTTGCTTTTACAACCCGTTATGAAGCATAAAAACACTTTCGGGCTCGCTTGCAATGAAAGGCAGAAAGAGTTTTATTAGCTGAACTGCGCTCCATAAGAAAGACTGTCAGAGCACAGCTTGCTTTCAGCAGACTGCGTATTTGTTTATACTAACAATTGGAACACAGAAAAACACTTTCTGGCGTGTTTGCAATGAGCACCAGAAAGACAGTTTTATTAACTGAACCGCACTCAGTATTCAAGACTGTCAAAGAACAACTTGTTTTCAGCAAACTGCATCTTTGCTTTTACAACCCGTTATGAAGCATAAAAACACTTTCGGGCTCGCTTGCAATGAAAGGCAGAAAGAGTTTTATTAGCTGAACTGCGCTCCATAAGAAAGACTGTCAGAGCACAGCTTGCTTTCAGCAGACTGCGTATTTGTTCATACTAGCAATTGGAACACAGAAAAACACTTTCTGGCGTGTTTGCAATGAGCACCAGAAAGACAGTTTTATTAACTGAACCGCACTCAGTATTCAAGACTGTCAAAGAACAACTTGTTTTCAGCAAACTGCATCTTTGCTTTTACAACCCGTTATGAAGCATAAAAACACTTTCGGGCTCGCTTGCAATGAAAGGCAGAAAGAGTTTTATTAGCTGAACTGCGCTCCATAAGAAAGACTGTCAGAGCACAGCTTGCTTTCAGCAGACTGCGTATTTGTTTATACTAGCAATTGGAACACAGAAAAACACTTTCTGGCGTGTTTGCAATGAGCACCAGAAAGACAGTTTTATTAACTGAACCGCACTCAGTATTCAAGACTGTCAAAGAACAACTTGTTTTCAGCAAACTGCATCTTTGCTTTTACAACCCGTTATGAAGCATAAAAACACTTTCGGGCTCGCTTGCAATGAAAGGCAGAAAGAGTTTTATTAGCTGAACTGCGCTCCATAAGAAAGACTGTCAGAGCACAGCTTGCTTTCAGCAGACTGCGTATTTGTTTATACTAGCAATTGGAACACAGAAAAACACTTTCTGGCGTGTTTGCAATGAGCACCAGAAAGACAGTTTTATTAACTGAACCGCACTCAGTATTCAAGACTGTCAAAGAACAACTTGTTTTCAGCAAACTGCATCTTTGCTTTTACAACCCGTTATGAAGCATAAAAACACTTTCGGGCTCGCTTGCAATGAAAGGCAGAAAGAGTTTTATTAGCTGAACTGCGCTCCATAAGAAAGACTGTCAGAGCACAGCTTGCTTTCAGCAGACTGCGTATTTGTTTATACTAGCAATTGGAACACAGAAAAACACTTTCTGGCGTGTTTGCAATGAGCACCAGAAAGACAGTTTTATTAACTGAACCGCACTCAGTATTCAAGACTGTCAAAGAACAACTTGTTTTCAGCAAACTGCATCTTTGCTTTTACAACCCGTTATGAAGCATAAAAACACTTTCGGGCTCGCTTGCAATGAAAGGCAGAAAGAGTTTTATTAGCTGAACTGCGCTCCATAAGAAAGACTGTCAGAGCACAGCTTGCTTTCAGCAGACTGCGTATTTGTTTATACTAGCAATTGGAACACAGAAAAACACTTTCTGGCGTGTTTGCAATGAGCACCAGAAAGACAGTTTTATTAACTGAACCGCACTCAGTATTCAAGACTGTCAAAGAACAACTTGTTTTCAGCAAACTGCATCTTTGCTTTTACAACCCGTTATGAAGCATAAAAACACTTTCGGGCTCGCTTGCAATGAAAGGCAGAAAGAGTTTTATTAGCTGAACTGCACTCCATAAGAAAGACTCTCAGAGCACAGCTTGCTTTCAGCAGACTGCATATTTGTTTATACTAACAAGTAGAACACAGAAAAACACTTTCTGGTTTGTTTGCAATGAGCACCAGAAAGACAGTTTTATTAACTGAACCGCACTCAGTATTCAAGACTGTCAAAGAACAACTTGTTTTCAGCAAACTGCATCTTTGCTTTTACAACCCGTTATGAAGCATAAAAACACTTTCGGGCTCGCTTGCAATGAAAGGCAGAAAGAGTTTTATTAGCTGAACTGCACTCCATAAGAAAGACTCTCAGAGCACAGCTTGCTTTCAGCAGACTGCATATTTGTTTATACTAACAATTAGAACACAGAAAAACACTTTCTGGTTTGTTTGCAATGAGCACCAGAAAGACAGTTTTATTAACTCAACTGCACTCAGTATTCACGACTGTCAAAGATAAACTTGTTTTCAGCAAACTGCATCTTTGCTTTTACAACCCGTTATGAAGCATAAAAACACTTTCGGGCTCGCTTGCAATGAAAGGCAGAAAGAGTTTTATTAGCTGAACTGCGCTCCATAAGAAAGACTGTCAGAGCACAGCTTGCTTTCAGCAGACTGCGTATTTGTTTATACTAACAATTGGAACACAGAAAAACACTTTCTGGCGTGTTTGCAATGAGCACCAGAAAGACAGTTTTATTAACTG